>NC_137004.1:37902003-37992003 GCF_032717465.1 Coenobita brevimanus
CCATCTCCACTGCTCTTACTCCTGACTTTTCATTTTCATGCCACACCATAAGTCTCACACCCGTATGTGAAAGCTGGCACCATCACTCCTTCATGTAAGCCTCGTGCAGCTGCAACACTCGAAGCCTGAGGCTTTCATAGCACTAGCTACTCTCCTTCCTTGTATCACTGTACTTTCCACTTCTTTTGCACATTTTCCTCTCTTTTCTATCACTGTACCCAGGTATTTAAACTCTCTCACCAATTCCAGTCTCCCTCCATTCACTGTGACATCACACTGGGAGTCACTGTCTCTCTCAATAACCATCATTTTACTCTTGTCTGCTCTGACTGTCAAGGGACAATGCTCACAGACATCTGCAAAACTGTGCTCTAGTCAACCAAGTTCTTGATCAGTATTTGCAAGCAGTACTGCATCATCAGCATACATCATATTTGAGATGTTCCATCCATCACCATTTCATTACCAATGCCATCCCTATCTCCATTACTCGTGTTTTTACTTCTCTCACCACCCCATCCATATATATATATATATATAATGGTATCAGGAGAAAAATGCCATTGATAGAATGGAGATTGTGAGGAGATCAAAGGATTGATCTTGCTGGCGAGTCTGTCGAGTGTGTGGAAGAGTTTTATTACTTGAGAGATGTGATGTGCTGGAGGTGGGGCTGTTAGGAGTGGTTGGATGAAGTTCAGGGAGCTGTTGCCTCCTCTGGCATTGAAAGGGCTCTTCCTCTGTGCTAAAGGATAATTGTTCGCCACATGTGTTAGGAGTGTAGTGCTGTATGGTAGTGATACCTTGGCAGTAAAGGAAGAAGACATTCTCAGGCACAAACATAAAGAAATGACAGTGATTAGGTGGATGTGCAGTGCATCCTTGAATGTGAGGCCTGGGGATAACCAGATTTGCGAGGAAAGAGTTTAGAGGAAGGATGGGACTGGAGTGTATTGGTGTTGTGGTGAGGGGAGGTAGATTGAGATGGTTTGGGTATGTGTAGAGGATGGGGAATGACAGCTGGGTCCAGAGAGTGAAGAGTATTAACGTTGTGTGTAGGGTTGTGAGAGGCAGACCGAAAAAGACCAGGAATGAAGTCACAGAGTGTGACCTCAGAGATTAGGAATGAATACTGTAGGTAGGCTGCCAAAGATCGAGCATCATGGATAGCCGCCAATAGCTGACCAAGGCTGATGCATGCTAGCGTGTTGGAGCCTTTATAAATGAAACGAAACAAAGAGTGCCGAATAAAATGGCCTTTGCAGCCATTCACTTTCTCTCTCAAGATTTTGTAATGCTGCTTTAATTTGCTAGTAGTATAATCCTAGCATGTCATCTTTACTTGTGACAGCAGGGATGTTATGTTTATTGTTATTTTCAGAGGGAATGCAGCCTTTACCCTTTATTTCCTTTTGTAGTCTAGACCTACTTTATTTATTGCCATACAGTATTTTGGCAGTATATACCGTGCTTTCTCAGACATTTATGTTTCCTCATGTGTATGTTCTGGGGCATTTACAGTTGCACAGGAAGTTGAGCTTGGGGTTTTTTTTGGTTTCAGAGATTGTCATTGAAAATGTCATAGAGCATTGCTCTAGATTTGCCTGAACTACGTGAGGAATTCCAACAAGTATCTGTTACAGTATTGCTCTTTATATAGGTTATACAGGATATCCTGGGAAGAAAGGACATACCAGTAACTTTGAGGAATGATTGATGTGTAGGGTTGCCATATCTGAACAATCAAAATACTGGACGCCTCTGCTGAAATATATATGTAGCCTATACTGTATATATATATATATATATATATATATATATAGATATATATATATATATACACACACACTATACACACATCAGTACTGCTGTACTGTATCACAATCTTTTAATCTTTTTACAGTATAGGGTAATGGAAAACAGGCAAAGTTCAGAATTGGCTAGATTATGACTGAAAATGCAAAAGTGCCTTAGGTGCAGGAAAAGATCAAAAGAATATCAAATGCTACAGTGTAAAAGTTAAAACTAAGCCAATAATTGTGTGCATTTACCATTTATTTTGTGGCTATAACAGAACTATGGAAGGAATAAAAAAAAGCTTGTGGCTGAACAACAGGAAAAGTCAGGACATTTTAGCTGGTGCTAGCATTAGGCTAAACCAGCGAAGTGGGCAACACCTAACAGCTGACAAAAACAACGAAGGTCTTTCTCTCTCTCTCTCTCTCTCATCATTTGAGTGTAATGGTACATATTAAATTTTTCGAGAAAAAGTGATGGAAGCTGAAATTCCGGACTTTTGGAGAATTTCTAAAATTCCTCCCGGACAAAGATTTTGACACCTAAATGCAGGACACGTCTGGGAAAATCCGGACGTATGGCAACCCTATTGAAGTGGGAGGTTTAAGTGAAAAAAGTGCTGTATCATCATGGGTCCAAGTCTCACTGTTATAGAGCATCATTTAGTAATGACCTCATGGATCAGTAATGAAGGAGACCATTTTCTTTCGTAGGGTCTTCGTTTACAGGAGTTCTGTATGGATTTTTTATTGAGAATTCCGTCAGCTTTAATATCCCAAAGTTATGCCCCTTTCTCCTGGGCATCCTATATAAATTCAAATTTTCTCGAACCACTAGAATTGGGTGATGTCTTTATCAGTTTTTGCTTAATACCTACAGAGGATTTTAATCAGCTTAAAGGAGACCTCGTATTGAAAAGGTATATGAACACTGTTAAATCTAACCCATGCAGTTGGAAAAGTTTCTGGAGCTGAATAGGAGATAGCATTGTTGAAATACTTCATTGTACTGAAGGAGTTAAAAATCAAGGGTTTGGCTTGTAGGTGAAAAACCTTGTAGCCACTTGATGACATTTGGAGTCCTATAGTTATGAGTAGATATATAGATTTGTTGGCTTCTGATCAGCAGATGTATACATTTGTGTAAAAGCAGTGTTAATGAGTACAAGTATTGTTTGTGTTTTGTGGTTTTGAATGTTTAAAATAACCAGGTATTGGGGATACGGGATACCATATTAGTAGCATAGTACCATAAATGACATATGGTATCAGCTTATGGTAGAAGTCAGTGTATAAGTCATCCTTCTTATATGTACTGGTATGTCTTGTATTGCTGGTAGTGATAGTAAGCTAACATTTCAAGCCTAAAGTTTCAGCCAAAAAACATTAGATTGTCTTATATAAGCAAAGGTTGTAGTTCTATCTATCTATCTATTGCCAGACGCCTTAATCCCGTTTGGGGTGGCCACAAACAAATCGCCTCCAAGTCACCCTGTCCCCCGCCATTTCACTGCCCTGCTCCCAACTCACACCCCCCTCTCTCATATACCTCTCCACCCCATCCCTCCATCTCATCCTCGGCCTCCCCCTCCCTCTTCCGCCCTCCACCTCACTCACATACACTCTCTTCGTCAGTCTTTCACCCTCCATCCTCTCCACATGGCCAAAGGTTGTAGTTAATGACTATAATTCTTGCAGTGCTGAAACATGTTTTATATACTGTTCGGTATTCATTGCAGATGACCAAAGTGTGATCAGTTGTGTGACAGTGGGATCAACATGCTCCCTCCGATCAGTGGCAAGTGAGGCACTCAACGCGATATGTATCAATGAGAATGGTGTAGCAGCCAATGAAGATGGTGAGTGGTGTATTTGTAGAGCTATGGCTTGAAGAGAAGGTAGATCTTGAATGTAGTTACTGATTGTTGACCATTGACAATATTGTACATGTGTCTTTAATTCAGACCAAGTGTCAGACAGTTTTATTCTGTAATGAGAAGCCCCTAACAGTCAATAAATTAGAAAGAATCTTGTTGACTCAAGACTTGACAGTGGTCCAGGGTTTATGCCATTGACTATCGTCCTATTTTTTTTTTTTTTTGGGGGGGGGGGAGGTAACTTTCTAAGAGATTGTAATGGGATAATGGATGGATAGATAGATAGATAGATAATAGCCTTTATAATTCATAACTACTGTACTTTGGTCCTTCACATCAAAGAAAATCAGTATTTTGAAAAGGAAACCCCTCGTGATCACAGAATGTTATCAGTTGTACTCAGAAATCACCTTATTGTTCAAGGAGTTTTGGATGGATGGATGGATTTTGTTACGCTGTTGTGAATGAGAATTACTATAATGCTTTGTATTTTTGGTTATAGAATTTTTTCTCTCTTTCCTTCCATGTATTACTTTGCTGTATTTAATCACTGTCTTTCTATGTCATTGTAGTGTTCAGTTGCTTTGTGTCAGTTTGGCATCAGAATTCTCATTCATTGTCAGAATTTTTTTACCAGCATATTTTAGCCCTTATTTGTTTGCTGACTACTGATTCAGTGAAGATTGTAAGTGCCTGTATGATATCTGTGTTTGTGGAAAAGAATAAAACAGAAGAGAATCGAGGAATTCTAGTGAGTATTTTGTGATTATTTTAGTAAACAGTACCCAGCTAATTTGAATATTTAGAGTTGAGAAATTAATGATGATACTATATAATGTCCACAGGGTCACTCTTATATGCCGAGACCCCAGCTCACATCCCTTTGCCGTCCTTGAGTCCCAGCCTCTTCTCTCATGTTCCTCCTGCCATTAACTTCTGCCAGTATAATGAGAAGACACTGGAGCTACCCTTAGTCATGAGTCGTCAGCTCAAGTGGAGATTCACCAACATCACTCCATTGATAGTTAGAAAAACTGTCGCTAACTCAGGCTTCAGGATTACCAAAAGTAAGTAGACAGACAAAGGCCTCAGAATAATCAAAAGTAAGGAGACAGAGAGAGAATGTGGAAGGTGCTGAGAGTATATGAGAAAGCCTACAAAAGGTACCGAAACCAACCCACCCCAGAATCTCATCTCTAACGTTTCTGCCCAGAATCATTCTAAATCTGTTCCTCGCTCTGCAGAAAAAAGTATTTCATTCATACTAAATGCTCTGAACTCTCTAACTTAAATTCTTCCTGCTCCTTCTGGCACTTTGCTGAAATATTTCAAACAATTTTACCTCATCATCCTTCCTTCCTCTTTTCCACTCAGATGGCTCTGCAGCTGTTTTGTCTACTGATAAGCAGAACTCTTTGCACTAACTTTCTCCTCCAGTTCTACCTTATAGGATTCCAGTGCTGTTCCTCCGTCGCTTCTCCCTTCTGACTTCATCATGGCTGACATTAAAATTTCTTCGATTTATGTATTTTCTGCCATCACTGGCTACAATACTGACAAGGCAAATGGGCCTGACTGGGTCCCTCTTGTTGTCCTCAAGAACTGTGCCTCAGTGCTTACACCCTGCCTAGGTAAACTCTCGTCTTTGTCTGTCAACTTATACCTTTCCTTCTTGCTAGATGTTTGCTGTCATTTAGCCTGCCCCAAAGAACAGGGACAATTCTCATTCCTCTAACTATCGTTCAGTAGCTTTAAGATTCTGTGTTTCAATAGTTTTTTAGTTAAAAAAAAAAAAGCATCTTTCCTATCACAACCATCTTTCTGATCGTCATTATGGGTTCCTCCAGAGATGCTCCACTTGTGATCTTCTCACCTACCATTCAGACTCTTGGTCATCCTCCTTTCAGGACTTTGGTGAAAGCTTTGTCATTGCACTTGACATCTCACAGGCTGTCAGTCAAGTCTGGCATAAATCTTTAATTTTCAAACTGCCCTCTTACAGTTTTTGTCCTATGTGTGCCTTCATCTCTGGCTTCCTTTCTGGTCATTCTGTAGCAGCTGTTATAGTTGGCCACCATTCTTCTCCTAAAGCTCTCAGTAGTGGTGTTCCTCAGGGCTCTGACCTATCACCACACTCTCATCCTTATATTCATTGTTGACCTAAGCTGTACATGTAACCTTATCCACTCATCTGCTGATGACTCCACCCTTCACCTTTCCATTCGCTTCCCACAGCGTCCATCTCAGCAATTTCTTCAACAAACAAGGAATGAGTCTGTAGCACACCTAATGTTGGACTTGGCTTATATCTCTGATTGGGGTAAAAATAATCTTGTTATTTTCAATGCATCAAAAACGCAGTTCATACATCTGTCATCCCGACAAAATCTTCCACAGAAGTAACCTATAAGTTTCAACAATATCCAACTCAATCCTGCCTCATCATTAAACATACTGGGGGTTTCATTCTCTCAGGATTTATCATGGAAAGATCTTATTATCTGTCTTGTAAATACTGCGTCCTAGAGATTAGGAATGCTAATTTGACTCTGTGCCTTCTTTACCCCCTGTATAATTGTTGACCATACATGAGTTTATTCGCCTCTGTGTAGAGTACAGTACAACTCCTGTGGGGAGGCTCCCCACATACAGCTCTTCTCAACAAGGTAGAGGGTAAGGCTTTTCATCTCATTAACTCTCCTCCTCTTACTGGTTCCTTCAACCTCTGTTTATTCACAGCATTGTTGCATCTTCCACCACTACGGCGGGTGCGTAGCATCTCCATCTCACAACAAACTCTCATCCCATTTCTCTCCATCTCTAATGCAAGCATTAATTGTTACTCCTAGTCCTTCATGTAATCAACAGGTAAACTCTGAAACTGTGTCCCTTTGTCTTTATTTCCTACTGCCTATGATCTCCAGTCTTTCACACAGTGTGTTCAGACGTCTTGAAATGAATGGATCTTGAATTTGGCTCTGTTGTTTTGTTTTTCCTTGGAAGAGTTTGTGGGCTCCTGGCCTTTGGTTCCTTCTTCCTTGCATAAAAAAAAAGAAAAAGAAAGGAAATTGCTGAATGCTGTTAAGGGTGTATATGATGACGCAGGTGTGGTATGGCATGTGGACGTTGAAGTGGATGAGTTTGTATATTTGACTACTGGATTGGATCAGGTATAACTCGTGTCTCCTTTAGAGAGAAAAATGTGGTCAGTTACAGTATTTTTTATATACCTCAATGCAGTGTTATTGGCTTGATTCATGAACCTCTGTGGGTGGGAATTGAGCACCAGCACAGCAAAAATGAAAAATGTGTCTGCCCTCAATATGTACCTAAAAGGTGTACATGATACATAGAGTTAGATCCTTTGCAATCCTGAGACTTAATAAAACAGGACATGCTTTTATGGCTTTGAGGAATGTTGGAATGGAGTGAGGAACAAAAGGGAGTGGAGATAGTAAAAGTTTTATTGGGTGGAATGTGATGGTGTTATGCGAAGTGAAGTTACGAGAGAATGAACTGAATGACTGGAAACGAACAACATTCTTAAAGTTCAGGGTGAACACTTGTAGATGAGATAAAGTAGGACTTTGTGTATTGATGGAAGACGAATTAAAGTAGAGAGTGTGTTTGCGTTAATGTTAGGCATAGCTGCTAGTATATATATTATGTTTCAGATTGTGAAATTGACTGTGATAATTTATATGCCTTATGTGGTGGCAAAGATGTGAAAGAGAAGGTAGATTTTGGAATCAGCTGAGTAGAGTGATAGAACATGTTCTCTGCTGTTGAATTTCATTAATCTCTCATGTAACTTTTAATTTTCTTTACAGAAACTTTGCAGTGGTGTGGCACTTGGGGAAAACATATGAAGTCTCCATGCTTCAAGAGTGTTAGAGAGTTTCAGAAGATTAACCATTTCCCTGGCACCTTTCAAATCGGACGGAAAGATAAACTTTGGAAAAATTTTGTGAGACTTCAAACAAAATTTGGAAAAGAGGAGTAAGTATTATTACTGTAGTTGCACAGTACAACACTGTTGTATGTTGTAAATTCTTGTAAGTGAGACGAATGAAAGAATGCTGCCAAATGTTAGAGAAGTAAGGATTAATTGGCGAGGATAATTGAAAAATAAGTGATATGGAAATGATAAGGTGGTAAACGAGTTTGAATTTGGTGGTGCACAAGGAAGGAATGTGGTCTTTCAGAATGAAGTAGTGACAGAAGTGAATAATACTTTGAAGAAGTTGAAGAATGAGAAGGAAGCTGATGTGAGTGAGATTTATATGCAGATATAATCATATGCAGTGGAAGGAGTTACGTTAAATGTACAATATGTTTAAATTTTCCCAAAAGCCTTGACATGTAGGGTGGATGAAGGCCATGATTTATCTTTGTGCACAAGTTAACTTGACCGAGGTAAGTGAAATAATTATTAGGATAAATTGGCAACGTGTTTCTGAATGATATATATGGAGTAAATGGGATGCTCCTGTCAACAGGAGGAAACAGTGTTGAGGTTGAGAGGACTCACTCATCAGTGACCTATGCAAACATGGACGTTACAACGTTGACACTGGGTAGACTGAACTGTAATATGGAAAGTTTTTTTATCTATACGATCTTCAATTTTAAGGACATTTCCATAGTGCTTTCATGGTAACAGCTTCGCCTAGGGAAAATATTCATCCTGATGCCCATGATGCAAATGTTAAATCAAATTCAACTTACTTGTCACTTACCTCACATTTGCTGGGAGTGTCTCAGATTTAGTAAGGAAGGTAAGGAATACATCAAAATGTCTGCTGAGTGATAATCGGGTGATGTTAGGTGAGGTAGGAGATCAGATTTAGGAGGAAGCCAATAAGGAGGACTTTAGGGTATTTGTGGATCTGGGAAAATGACTTTCTTACCCTTAATAGCTGGACTGGGTAACCTAGCCCTAGGCCCTTATACAGAAGGTCCCCTTATACATGTGTCTACTGTACGAGAATTCAGTTATAATAAGGTTGACAAATACAGTACAGTTCTTATTTCAACTGAACCCGTCCTGTAACCACTCTAGCCACTTCTTCCCCCTTTCCTGCACTGTGGATCTGGGAAAGTGGTGAGAACTGAAGAGGTAAATATAAAAATATTCAACAGAGTAGTACATGATACAGTACATGAGCTTATTTTGAATGAGAGGAGAGATGCATTCATACAGTTGGTAAATGAATGAGAAAAGTGAGATTTACAAGGTGCCACCCAAAAGTTCCAGCAATTTGAATGTTGTTGGGAAATAAGTAACCCTGCCTCCTAGTTCTCACTGTTCCCTTCAAAGTAGTCCCCTTTGGCATGTATACAGTGGTCCCAGCGTTTTTTCCACGAGTCCATGCATACCTGGAAGGCTTCAGGTGTGATGGTCTTGAGCACCTCCTGTGATTCTGTCTGAAGCTCCTCAGTCGAGTCAAATTGACTCCTTTTCAGTCGTAATTTCAGCTTGGGAAACAGTAAAAAGTCGCAGGGGGCAAGGTCAGTTGAACAGGGTGGGTGGGGAATGACTGCCGTGTTTGTGGTAGCCAGGAACTGCCGGACAACAATTGATGTGTGGACGGGGGCGTTGTCATGATGCAGGACCCAGTTCTTGTTCTTCCATTATTCTGGACGTTTGCAGCAGATGTTCTTCCTCAGATGCTGCAGAGCTTCACAGTAAAACTTTCCGTTGACAGATTGACCAAGTGGGACGAGTTCCTTGTGAACAATCCCTTGGATAACGAAGAAAACGATCAACATTGACTTGACATTGCTGCGAACTTGACGCGCTTTTTTTGGCCTCGGTGATTACCGCCGCTTTGTCTCCAGGTCATAACCATAACCCCATGATTCATCACCAGTTATGACCTTGGAGATGAAGGTGGCATCATGTCTGACCTGATTCATGAGCTCCCTGCAAACTGTAATATGATGTACCTTCTTGTCACTCTGCAGTCTTGGCACAAATTTTGCAGCGATGCGTTTCATGCCCAACACGTCAGACAAAACGCTCCCATACAACAGTTCATCGATATCACAGACATCATGGATAGTTTGTCTACGATCTGCAAGGATAGCCTTACGAACATTTCTGACATTTTCTGGTGTTGCCATTGACGGTCGTCCAGAACAGTCATCGTCTTCAACGGACGTTTGTCCTTCCTTGAACCACTTGTACCAGAAAAATGTTCTGCTTTGGGACATGGCATTGTCACCAAAAGCTTGCTGGAGCAACCAGTGAGTTTCTGCAGCCGTCTTGTTGATCTTGAAGCAGAACTTGATGCAGGTTCTTTGTTCCATGAGGTCCGCCATTGCAAAATTGCCAAACCACCTACACACCACGTTACAGTAGTAAGCGTAGCTCAACAACACGTCCTCTCACAGACACGGCCAAAGCCATACTGACGCACAAGGGGAGCTGCTGACACCTCCAAGCGGTAAAAGGCAAAACTGCAAACATTTGGCTCCCGCTGTTCAAATTACTGGAACTTTTGTTTTGCACTTTGTATATACAGTGCTCGTCAGAAGTATAGAGCGCCCTGCGTCCCTCCTGAGAAACAAACCTTTCAACATTGAAAAAACATATAAATAATGCATTTTATTTACCTTTAGTGCTTCGTAGGGTAGCCTTTACGTTTCTTCACGGACCTGAGACGTCTTGGAAGTGAAAGGGCGAGGCTCCTGAGGTGCTGGAGGGGTATTTTGTCCCAGGAGTCACGAATGGCGGCTTCCAACTTAGGCAGAGAGCTCACGTCTTTCCCTTGGAGACTCTTCTTTACGAGGTACCAGAGGTTTTCAATGGGGTTGAGATCTGGGCTATTTCCTGGCCAGTCTGTCATGAATGATACCTCGCAGTCACGAAGCCAATTGGTGACCGATTTGGCCTTGTGAGCAGGTGCACCGTCCTGCTGAAACACTCGTGCACCTGTTAGCTCGAAGGAGTCTGGTAAATGATCACACAGAAGCTCCAGGTAAACATCCTGATTCACTCTGATGTTCTTGGGAAGTACAACAAGCTTCCCCAAACCCTTCCCTGAGAAACAACCCCATACCATGAGTGAATCAGGATGTTTAACTGTGCTTTCTACATACCGTGGGTCAAGTGGGTCACTACTTTTGCGTCGATACACACGTGCTCCTCTGTTACAGGTAACACTAAACGTTGCCTCATCAGACCACAACACTGACAACCATTGCTCCTCACCCCAGGTTAGATATTTATTAGCAAAGGAAAGCCTACGAATTCTCTGGCTCTTGGTGAGAAGAGGCTTTTTCACAGGCCTGTGACTTGTGTAACCAAGCTCATGCACCCTACGAGACACTGTTCTCACTGACACCTCACCAAACACTTCCGGGTTGCTCTCCTTAATTTTCCTTGCACTCACACGAGGATTAAACTCCACTGCACGTTTTAAAACATTAACAGACCTTGGGGAAGTTTTCCTAGGCCTACCAGACCGCGGTTTCTTTGTGGGAACTGCACCACTGTTTTCCTCCCGAAACCGTGCACACCAACGACGCACTGTCGATCGTGCCACACCAACCAATTCACTAATTTCCTTTGTCTGGTGGCCTGCCTCCTTTAGAGCAATGATCTGGGATATGATTTCACTCGATAGTTCACGGGTAGGTGCCATAACAAAGTTGTGAAGGCCAGAACACTGCGGGACACTCGGTAAAAAATGGCGCAATTTGAGAGGGACACTCGGCGGAGTTCCTCTCTCTCAGGCAGCCCGTGGGCGACTGAGGCGGGAACCAACCAGCGCGTCGGAAGGCCCCAGGCTACCGTGACGTCATGCTCGGAGCTCAAACTTGTGGCTCAATTCTTACCCCCCAGAATGGGTGATTCTTTTTGGGCCATAAGTATTGCGCGCCTGGCGGACAACGCTGAATACTTCTGACGAGCACTGTAGTCAGAAAAATAATTGGCTATGTATACGGTATAGATAAGACTATTGTTGGAAAGTGATAAAGGCATTAGGTGGGTTAATGATGAGGGAGCAGTAAGATTTAAGGATTTTCATAAGTGCAATGAGTGTGAAAAGGGTTTTGAACACCCCCCACCCTTTTTATATATATGTTTGTATACAATAAAACCCCGATAAATCGGACTTCAATAGACCGGAATTCGCTTTTATCGGACTCGAGGAGCTGCCGGACTAAATTCCTATATATCGGAAAAAGTCTGATAAAGTCAGAAGCAGTCCGGACTGCCTGACCACTTCAGCTATGTTCACCACAATAAAGTAAATAAAAGACATGTTTATCAGTGTATAGAATAGTATTATCGTATACATGTATATTATACCATTTGATTAATGTACTGAAGTTATAACACAATACAGTACTGCAGTGGTAGTCAAAACAGTTTAAAAACCATTCATGCATTCCGAACTAATGTCTGATATATCAAAAAAAGTCTGGGTTAGCAGGGGGAAGTCCTGATGTCATTTTAATCGGAATTTCGCATTTTTTGGAATGGTTTGGGCCCCAATTATAAGCCGAGAGAGATAGGGTTAGAAAAGTTTAGCTCTCTTGGTATATGACAAGCTTACATGTTGACATAAGAAGTTAAGTAAGATTGTCATGGAAGTACAGTTACTGGGAATAATTATACAGATATATACTGCTTGGTTTATGTGGTAGGTGGGGGTGCCCACCATCCACTCACTCAATGTAGTGTTGCTCTCGGGTGGCTGCCCTTTCCTCACTTTCTTCCTTCTTTCCTCTTATTTTCTTCTTTCTTTCCCCGTCTTTCTTTCTTTCCTCTTCTTCTTTCCTCCTCTTCTTCCTCCTCTTCTTTCCTTCTTTCTTTTCTCTTCCTTCTGTCTGCAGGTGACTATGCTGAGTGACAAGCCAAATGGTTTCGTGTACACCAGGAAACCACTTACTACGCAGGGTGGTAACCATATAACCAAATAATAACACCTGGTGGTTTGGTGGGTAATTAAGGTGCTCCAATTGGATTGAGCCTATGTAGGTTTATATCCAAGGGATGGTTGGAGTTTATTGCTCATGTAATGCCACTTAGGGACGAGTGAGGCTGATCACTCCCATCTTAAAGGTCAGGACCAACTTTCCTAGCCTCAGGCTCATAGGCTTCTCATGGGGCAATACAGGATTGGATGATGGATGGATGGATGGTTTATGTGGTTATTGTATAGGGTTACAGAACTCGTGTTTACTGAAGTAAGTTAGTTTATGGACATGGTAGCACTTCCAGTTGCATTTCTTGGGGATATTTATGCTTGCATTACAGTAAATGTGCACTATTATAGGTCAGATTAATCATGTGTGTATGTTTTGATATAACTAACCTTTATTCTTGTTTAAAATTGCCATGCATAGTATTCATTGTAATTGTAGCCTGATGGAGGTCAAACACCAAATTTCCTTTTTCACATAAGTTATGCACTCCATTATATGAGCATTCGTGCAATGATCAGACTTACGTAAATGTAAATGCTCATAACAGCTGGACCCCACCTTGTACTCGAAAAAGTACAACATAGGATTGGATGGATAGTGGATGGATGGAATTGTAAGAGCATAGGATTATGGAAGATATACTATAATTTTTTTTCAACAGTAAACTGTTGAATGCTGTCATGCATAAATTTTGGCCAACTGGCCAGATCCAGCCTATGGGTCAATCGGTTTGGTCAGAGAGCAGGGAAAGGGAGGGAAGGAGAGAATATCAGCCAAGGTTTAAGGGTTAGTCAGGATAATTCGTTAACCCTTAGACCTAAGGTGGTTTCCATTGGCAAGTGATATATTTTGATTTTATCTAGAGTAAAAGAGGTAACTAATAATCATCATGGATAACCAGTCTTGTTTATAGATATTTTTGTTATATTCTGATTAATTTATTTTTCAGGTTTGGATTTATCCCCAAGACATTTGTTCTCCCAGGTGATATAAAAGCCTTAAAAGCTGCCTTTGACAAAGAGGGAGTCAAGAAGAAGTGGATAGTCAAGCCTCCTGCCTCAGCCAGGGGCACGGGTATACAGGTTAGTATCTTTTCGCTGTTTTGTACAAGATAACCTTTTTGACCGTTGCATTGGGACTACCACTCATTCATTCACTCATTCATTTACACTACATCAGCCCTGAAACAAGTGTTATATATATGTTAAGTAGTGTGCATATTTTGTATGTATTGCTATGGTGGCGTGTAGTTGTGAACCACTGTTAACCCCTGAAGACCGATGCCGCACGATCATGCTTTTGTGTAATTTGACATGGCAACCTGTCCTGCGCAATCGATAAAGACACACAAAAAACTGAGGGAGGGTAACTCCACCCCTTTGGTGACATATGGGATCAGACCAATGAGAGCTAGAGGGTCTGGGGTGGTGTGGCGTGATTGGCCTCTAAGGTGGGGGAGAAGGAACCGCCCCTCCTCACCACCGTCACTTTACCTCCCTCAGCCCCATTGCATCATCTCCATATTCTCCCCTCCCAACCAACCATACCCCAACATGCCCTCTACAGCGGTGTGTGCATAGCATCCCTTCTCCCCTCATCCTCCTCCCCTATCTCTCCCTCCTCCTCCTCCCTCCAGCCAGACACACTCCACCTCCACTTTTTTTTTGGCTTGTTCTGTTGCTGTGGGGGTATGACACATTGACATTTCATGCCTAGGGAACACTTCACATCGACATTAGTTATGTATATATAATTATTTACCATAAATAATGCATTTTCTGTACATTTTTTATTTTTGCCCGTGGGGGATTGGTAACTTTTTTGCATCTTTGACGGGCGATTGTACGATAACTATTTGGTCAATCTGGCTGAAACATACATTTTCAGGTGTGTAAATTCAGTCTCATGAAATGTGAAAGAAAAATTTTTACCTCAGTGAAAGTCGAAAAATCGACCCTGTTTTGCGGCTGGAGGGACAGACCTGCTGAGCGAATTGCTTACTTTAGGGGTTAATTAAGATAGGATCAGTCATGGGATCGTACAGTTCTGTCGCACTTGATGATCCACCAAGCCATTGGGATAGCCATTATACTTTGGTGTAAAAAGAACTTTTTTCAGCAAGCAAAAGTAGATTTGAATTGGTATTGGAATGAGAATGAGAATATAATCTGGTAACTACTACTATTTTGTATTAGAAAATTGGCCACTTCTAACATAATTACTCTTTTATGTTTATATTTAGAAAGATTCTCACTGCTCAAGTCTGACCCAAGCCCACTTAGAGGTATTTTGGACATCAGAGCATTGGCTCGGCTCATGCAAGGCTCATACCTTCTTTCTGCATAATGATTTTTGGCAGGCATGACTCAAGCCTCAAGTTCATCTTGAGCCTTGTTCCTGCCTTTGGGCCTAAATACCCAATCATTGTTATCCGAGTTTATAATCACTGTAACTGTCAAGCTTCAGTTCATACACCCTGTATGTACTCATGGTGTTGGTTTGGTATGATAAATGACTTTTATGCCAAACTTTTTTTCGTGAAATAAAAGTGTGTAGTACAGTACTTCTGAAGGTTAAAATGAGGATTTTAATTGGAATCAGAAGGTAATATGTGAAAGTTTTGCTGTATGTTTGTGGTAATGATACAGTTTGACCATCAGAATTCATATTCTTATTGCAGGTTGTCTACAAATGGTCCCAAGTGCCTGTTGATTCTGCAGTGGTGGTACAGCGATATATCAGCCGCCCATACCTCATTAATGACACAAAGTTTGATATGCGCATTTATGTCCTGGTCACATCCTTCCATCCTCTCAAAATATATCTTTATCAAGACGGCCTTGTCCGATTTGCATCAGGTATGGTAATTGCTCTCCTTAATAGTACATGTATAAGTAACTCAGAGAGGCAGAAGCTGGAACTGTTAACCCTCTCACGGTTTTCATACACTTTTGATGCGTATGATCTACTTACCCCCCTCATGGTGTTCATGCACATTTAGATCCATATGAACTAGTGGATGAAAAATCACAAAAAAGAAAAGACATAGTCTGCATTCATACACATTATGGGCTTGTATGTCCAGCAGTTGTGTGCCTGTAAATTGTAAATGCGTGTCTTGCAGGTGCAAGTTGCAAGTGACAATCTTTTACTTTTTGTGGCTGATATATTACAATAAAGTGATGGTTGCTGAGAAAGAAGGTGACTCCCACAGTGATGTTACAGTGAATGGAGAGAGACTGGAATTGGTGTAAGAGTTCAAATACCTGGGTACAGTGATAGAAGAGAGAGGAAAATGTGCAAAAGAAGTGGAAAGTTGAGTGATACAAGGAAGGAAAGTAGCTAGTGCTATGAAGGCCTTGATATAAAAAACAGAGGCTAGACTGTTGCAGCTGCGTGAGGCTTTTGAGTGTTAGTGCCAGCATTAACCATTACCCTAAAAGACAGGTGTCCGCATATGCTGTCTAAGGGTACTAGGGCCAAAAAGACGTGTGTCCACATATGCGGTCACGTCCCCCCACCCAACCCCCCTACCACCAAACCCACATACCACCTGCCACCCACCCCCACCCTTGCCCCCCAGCCTCCCCCACCACCCCCAACTCCCCCCACCAACCCCCCAATACCCTCCACAGCCCCCTACCACCCCTAACCCCTACCCTCCCCTAACCCCTACCCTCCCCATCCTCACCCCCCTCCCCCATGTCCCCCACAATCCCCAATCCCCTCAACTGCTTCCCTACCATCCCCCACTCCCCCCACCACCCTTCACCCCCTACTCCCTCCCCCTATCTCCACCACCCCCAACCCCCTACCCTCCTCCACCCCCCACCCCAACAATCCCCAAACCCCCACCCCCAAATAACCCCACCTCTCCAAACCCCACTGCCACTCCCACCCTTTTCCCCCAACCACCTCCTGCCCCCCCACCACCTCCTGCCCCCCCACTTACCATCCATACCCTACCCCCTCACCCACACCCCCACCTCTCCCAAGCACCCAGTCCCTTTCCCTGCACCACCCCACAACCCCACACCCCTCCACAACCCCACACCCCTCCACACCTCCCCCCCCCAACAAATCCCCCACCATATCGCACTTGCCGATTATGCCTGTCCCGAGCGTTACGATGCCTGTTGTTTAGGGGTTAACATACGGATGGGAGACTATGATATGGCATGAAAATGAAAAGTCAGGAGTAAGAGGAGTGGAGATGGTACTGCTGAGGAATGTATGTGTAGTACAGAGAGTGGGTAGGATACGGACTAATGTGATTCGTGAATGAAGTGGAGTGAGGAAGTCAGTGGACACCAGAATTGAAGAGAGTGTACTGAGATGGTTCAGTCATGTGGAGAGAATGGATAACAATAGAGTGGTGATTGAGGTATATGTGAACGAATTTGAAGGAGGGAGGAGGTGAGGTGGACCAAGATGTATGTGTGTGGAAGAGAGGTATGGAAGTTGGTGAGGCTAAGGTACTGACAAGAGACCGAGCTGGCTGGATGAATTTTGTGTTAAGCGCATAACCAGGGATGTGGCATCTCTTTTTAACATGACAGCATTTGGATTGACTCTATTAGATGGGTATATGTGAAGCTACAGAATGTAATGAAATTTTTTTGGACTGTCTGATGGAACCAGGATTTCATGGGCTTGAATGATGAGTAAATGGAAGCATGGCCTATTGAATTGGGTTAACTTAGGCTGTCTGGACATTGCTACTCCTCACCCTGCCCTAGGGTGGGAGTGATGATAATGATGATATTTAACTTTTTCAGAAAATTCCAATTTCTTTGTGAATGAATGCAGTATAGTATTCACATGCTTATTTCTACTCACATTTAAAAGTTTACAAATTTGCAGTCCGAGAACCAAAGAAAGCTACACCTTTTGGCTATCCAATGCAGCAAAAGGATAATTGGTATCTACAGTACATTAGGGCACGTTTTGTAATGAAAAGTGTAAACCAAACCTTCAGTGCAGGGGAAATATCTGACTGGGCTGAAACTGGGAGGGGGAGTAAGGGTGTGCAGGCCAGGTTTCCTGAGAGGGTTAACCTCTTTCCCTTACACTGTGACCCAGATACAGTATCCTGAAATTTCCTGCATAACTGTTTTGGGGAGGTGTCATGCTCTAGTAACTTTCCATTACCTAATGCCAGACATATAATATTCACCTTAGGAAATAACTACAGTACTTTGGAGTACTGTATTATCAGACAGTTTTATTCAGGTAAGGAGAAATGCCCTTTGCATTAACAGGCCTAGATGCAGACACTTACTGATTTCTTGCCTACTCATTTACTGCATTGTTATGTCCAGCATCATAATTGTAGCTTGCATATTTTTCTTTATACAGTAGTGTTCGTTGCATTGTACTTTTATCCCTGATAGTGGACTGTAGTCCAGTGTAGCCATAAAATCTAATGTAGATAAAGCTCGTATTTATCAGGCTGGGTCTTCTCCCAGTTATTCCAGTATAGTGAGGTTTTAAAAACTACATTCGGTTCCCTTATTTTTGTAAGTTGTGAAAACACTTGGGTAACATAAAGAAATATGCAATGTCTTTAGGCTATGTTGTCTGATTTATATACTGTATGCCCTCTTTTTTATACGAGCAGTTATTAACGAAATCTTATGTCTCATTTTTCATGCATTGCCCCCACAGTGCAGTACAACAATGCTTCTACCAGCCTTAGTGACCGGTACATGCACCTCACCAACTATAGTGTCAACAAGTCCTCCTCTTCATACACTCACAATGCAGATGCTGGCCAGTGTCAGGGCCACAAATGGACCCTTAAGTCTCTGTGGGGCTACCTAAAGGTGAATTTTAGCTTCTGCTTATTAGTAATCAATGCTTTATTTCTAAGCACTGCAAATACTAAGTCATGCTTTTTACCAGTTGGTGTATCCTTTTGCTGTAGTGATAGCCATATGCATAAACGAATATGTGAATGCCATGAGCTTCACTCGACACTAATTGATATGCATAAACATTATGTGGAATCTATATAAGTGGGGTCCTTAAATGCCACAAGGACAGGGAAAATTGTGAACCTTATGAAGGTTCTTCAAAATAGCTTGCAGATGCAAATACTGTAGTATAATGAAGTAAGGGCCAGATGGAAAGAATATTTTGAAAGTCTGATGAATGGAAATAGAGAGAACAAAGCAACTGTTAACATGATTGGTTTCGTGGGTGTACAGAGAAGGAATACAGTGCCAGGAAACGTGACACTTGCACTTGTGAAGAATGCTGTGAAGCAGCTGAAAAACAGGAAAGCAGCTGGGGTTGATGAGATGTATGCAGAGATGATTAAGTGTAGTGGAGAGAGCAGAATGAAGTGCTTGTTGGAGATGTGTAAGAAGACATGGATGAGTGAAGCTCCGCTAGTAGAGTGGAAAAAGGCAATGATTATACCTCTATACAAAAAAGGTGAGCGAAGTGAGTCCAAGATTTATTGTGGCATAAGGCTACTGAGTGTGGCAGGGAAGATATATGGAAGAATTATTACTGAGAAAGAAAGAGAGATATCAGAAGTCCTAGTGAGTGACGAACAAGGTGGCTTTAGAAGCAGCAGCAGGATATGTGGATCAAATATTTGCAGTAAGACAGATACTGGAGAAGGCATGTGGGAAGGACTATAACATGTTTATGGCATTTATGGATCTGGAAAAAGCATATGACAAAGTAGACAGAGAAGGATTGTGGAAGGTTTTGCGCATGTTTGGTGTAGATGGTAAATCTGCTAGTAGCCGTCAAGAGTTTTTATGATGGTAGTGAGGTATGTGTAAGGGTAAATGGACATCTAAGTGATTGGTTCATGATCAGAGTGGGCATGCAACGAGGTTATGTGATGTCCCCATGGTTGTTCAATATATATGTGGATGGGGTGATGAGAGCAGTAAAAACACAAGTACTGTAATGGAGAGAGAGATGGCGTTGGTAATGGATGGAATATACCACATTTGTTGTATGCTGATGATGCAATGCTGCTCGCACATACCAGACAAGAGCTTGGTAGAGTAGTGCAGAATTTTGAAGATGTCTGTGAGCATTGCACCTTGAGAGTAAATGTAGAAAAGAGTAAAGTGATGGTTGTTGAGAGAGAATGTGCCTCCCAATTTGATGTTACAGCAAATGAAGAGAGACTGGAATTGGTGAGAGAGTTCAAATACCTGGGTACAGTGATAGAAAAGAGGAAAATGTGCAAAAGAAGTGGAAAGTAGAGTGACACAAGGAAGGAAAGTAGCTGGTGTTATGAAGGCCTTTACAAAAAACAGAGGCTTGAGTGTTGCAGCTGCACGAGGCTTACATGAAGGAGTGTTAGTGCCAGCGTTAAGATATGGATGTGAGACTATGGTATGGCATGAAAATGAAAAGTCAGGAGCAAGAGCAGTAGAGAAGGGACCGCTGAGGATTGTATATGGAATACAGAGATTGGATAGGATACGGAATACTGTAATGTGATTTATGAAAGATACAGAGTGAGGAAGTCTGTTGATAACAGAATTGCAAAGAGTGTACTGAGATGGTTTGGTTATGTGGAGAGAATGGATAACAACAGTGTGGTGAACAAGGTATATCTGAGCAAGTTTGAAGGAGGGAGGAGGTGAGGTAGGCCAAGAAGAAGGTGGAGGGATATTCTGGATGAGTGTGGGAAAGGGAGATATGGAAGTTGGTGAGGCTAAGGGACTGACAAGAAACCGAGCTGGCTGGATGAATTTTGTTTCGAGAAGGGCATAACCAGGGATTTGGTCCCTCATTTAAACATGTCAGTGTTCAGAGTGACTCGGTCAGATACAGTAGGTATATGTGAAGTTACAGAACGTGGTGAAATTTTTTTGGCCTAACTGATGGAGCCTGGATTCCATGGACTTGAGTGTTGAGTGAATGGAAGCGTGGCCCATTGAATTGGGCTGACTTAGGCTGTCTGGACATTGCTATTCCTCACCTTGCCCCAGGGTGGGAAAGGAGGTCCAGGTGATGATGATGATGATAATGATGTACTGTACTATAAAACCACTCTTCTTGTACTGTCATGCTTACTAACCCCACCCCATTCCTCAGTTGTGACTAAGAATACGGAGATATTATGGAATCTAGTTCTGGAATGCGACCGTTGCACAAATCTGCAGTGCCACAAAGATTGTTTAAGCATATGACCATAAGTTTCCAATGCCTTTATGGTCACAAGCTGTTTTGGATATATGGTGGTTTTCATTTCATTTCTCGGAATAGACACTTTTTGTTGATGTACTTGCACAGTGATTTTGTCATTATAATACAGTATTCTTGTGGCTAGAGATAATTATTGTGGTACTGGTGAAAGGATTATTGCATATTTAAATTTTCATGGTTGTTGCGGTACTGGTGAAAGGATGAGGCCTATTGCATATTTAAATTTTCGTACCATCCACTCACTTGATGTAGTGCAGCTCTCGGGTGTCTGCCGTTTCCTCTCATCCATCCTTCTTTCCATCCATCTTCTTCTGTCTTTCTTTCCTTCATTCTTTCCTTGACCTTCTGCCTACGGGTGACTTTACACTCCCTCTTCTGTCTGTCTTTCCTTCATTCTTTCCTCTTCCTTCTGCCTGTGGGTGACTCTACACTGAGCGACAAGCCAAATGGTTTCCTGTACACCAGGAAACCATTTACTATGCTGGGTGGTAACCATATAACCAAATTTTGGCACCTGGTGGTTTAGTGGGTAATTACGGCGCTCCAGTCGGATTGAGCCGGTGATGGTTTATATCCAAAGGGTGGTTGGGGTTTATTGCTCACGTAATGCCACTGAGGGATGAATGAGGCTGGTCACTCTCATCTTAAATGTCAGGACCAACTCTCTTAGCCCCGGACTCCTACACTTCTCATGGGGCAATGTAGGATTGGATGATGAATGATGATGTAAATATTTAAGTGATAGTTTAGGATGCTCTGTGAACAGGAGTTACAGAGTTACATTTGACTGTTTTCGATTAACTGAGAAACAGTTCATTGGGTTCCAAAGGACTGCATGATGTGCCTCATTTATCAACCATTGTTCAGTATAGGTGACTAAAGTTTGGTATGCTCTTAGGCTCTCGATAAATCCAAAATCCATTATATCGGGGTTCGTTATAGTGAGAGTCAACTGTACTTGTAGATTTTCTTATAAATTGGCTATATTACGTAATTGTTAGCATCATCCATTGAGATTTTTCTTTTTGTCTTAAATCATCCATACTTATGTGCAGGCACGAGGAGTAGATACGTCAGCATTGTGGAGTCGTGTTGCAGACTTGGTGATCAAGACAGTGATTAGTGGAGAACATGATATTGTTGTTCGCACCCGCAGGAATGTAAGGTCAAGGTCAGTCATTTTCATTCGCAGAATTTCATAATGGATCTGGATTTCAATTAATCATATGTATTGACTCACTTGATGAAGTGCTGCTCTTGGGTGTCTGTCCTTTCCTCTTCTCCATCCTTTTTCCCTTTCATCCTCTTCTGTCTTTCTTTCCTTCACACTTTCCTCAACATCCTGCATATGGTTGACTTTACACTCCCTCTTCTGGCTTTCTTTCCTTCATTCTTTCCTCTTCCATCTGCCTGTGGGTGACTCTGCACTGAGTGACATGCCAAGTGGAGTACAGGAAAATCATTTACTATGGTAGATGGTAACCGTATAACCAGATTTTGGCCCCTGGTGGTTTAGTGGGTAATTACCACGCTCCAATTGGATTGAGCCAGTGAAGGTTTATATCCAGGGGGTGGTTAGGGTTTTTGCTTACGTAATACCACTAAGGGATGAGTGAGGCTGCTCACTCTCATCTTAAATGTCAGGACCAGCTTGCCCAGCCCTGGGCTCCTATGCTTCTCATGGGGCAACGTAGGATTGGATGATGAATATATATATATATATGAGTGGCTGGTCACTCTCATCTTAAATGTCAGAACCGACTTACCAAGCCCCGGGCTTTTATGCTTCTCATGGGACAGCATTGGATTGGATGATGGATGGATATATATACAGTATACACATATGGAAAGTTTTTAACGCTCCATCTGGGAATCGAACCCGAAACCTATAGATAGAAGTCAGGCACTGTTACCGCTACACCATGGCGTGATGATACATCATCATATGAGTTGGGGTTGAAATATATCCTCCCATAACAGAAGTAAGGACCAGATGGAAAGAATATTTTGAAAGTCTGATGAATGGGAATAGAGAGAGCAGAGCGGCTGTAAACATGATTGGTTTTGGGGGTGTGCAGAGAAGGAATGCAGTACTAGGAGACGTGACACTTGCACAGGTGAAGAGTGCTGTGAAGCGGCTGAAAAATGGGAAAGCAGCTGGGGTTGATGAGGTGTATGCAAGATGCTTAAGTGTAGTGGGGAGAGTGGAATGAAGTGCTTGTTGGAGATATGTAAGAAGGCATGGATGAATGAGACTGTGCCAGCAGACTGGAAAAAGGCTGTGATTGTACCCCTGTACAAAAATAGAGATGAGCGATGTGAGTGCAAGAATTATCGTGGCATGAGTTTATTGAGTGTGGTAGGTAAGGTATATGGAAGAATTATTGTTGAGAAGAGAGAGATCATCAGTCCTAGTGAGTGATGAACAGGGTGGTTTTAGGAGTGGCAGAGGATGTGTGGATCAAATATTTGCAGTGAGACAGATAACAGAGAAGGCTTGTGACAAGGACCATAAGTTGTTTATGGCATCCATGGATCTGGAAAAAGCATATGATGCTAAAGGAATAGGTGGACACTGATTATGATGTCCAATTTAATGCTAGTGGACAGAGAAGAATTGTGTAAGGTTTTGCTCATGTACGGTGTAGATGGTAAGCTGGTAGGTGCCGTCAAGAGTTTTTATGATGGTAGTGAAGCATGTGAAAGGGTTATTGGGGATCTGAGTTAATGGTTCATGATCGGTGTGGGCATGCGACAAGGTTGTGTGATCTCCCCCTGGTTGTTCAATATATATATATGGATGGGGTGATTAGAGAAGTAAAAACACGAGTAATGGAGAGAGGGATGATGTTGGTAATGAATGGTGATGGATGGAATATCTCAAATGTGTTGTATGCTGCTGATGCAGTACTGCCTGCAAGTACCGGACAAGAACTTGGTAGGCTAATGCAGAGTTTCGCTGGTGTCTGTGAGCGTCGTGCCTTGAGAGTAAATAAAAGAGTAAAGTGATGGTTATTGAGAGAGAAGGTGACCCAATGCGGGGTTACAGTGAATGCAGAGAGACTGGAATTGGTGAGAGAGTTCAGATACCTGGGTACAGGGATAGAAAAGAGGAAAATGTGCAAAAGAAGTGGAAAGTAGAGTGACACAACAAAGAAGAAAAGTAGCTGGTGCAATGAAGGCCTTGATAAGAAACAGAGGCTTGAGTGTTGCAGCTGCACGAGGCTTACATGAAGGAGTGTTAGTGCCAGCTTTAACATATGGATGTGAGACTATGGTGTGGCATGAAAATAAAGAGTCAAGAGTAAGAGCAGTGGAGATGGGACTGCTGAGGAATGTATGTGGAGTACTGAGGGTGGATAGGATACGAAATAATGTGATTCGTGAAAGGTTTAGAGTGCGAAAGTTGGTGGACACCAGAATCGAAGAGAGTGTACTGAGATGGTATGGTCATGTGGAGAGAATAGATAACAATAGAGTGGTGATAAAGGTATATCTGAGCGAATTTGCAGGAGACGAGGTAGGTCAAGGAGAAGATGGAGGGATATGGTGGATGAGTGTGTGAGGAAGAGAGGTTTGGAAGTTGGTGAGGCTAGGGGACTGACGAGATCAAGCTGGCTGGATGAATATTGTGAGAAGAAGCACATGATCAGGGATTTGGCACCCCATTTTGATGTGGCAGCATCCGGATTGACTTTATCGGATACTTTTATGTGAAACTACAGAATGTTGTGAATGTTTTTGGTGTATCAGATAGAGGCAGGATTCCAGGGGCTTGAATGGTGAGCGAATGGAATCGTGGCCCATTGAATTGGGCAAATTTGGGCTATCTGGACATTGCTACGTCTCACCTTGCCTTAGAGTAGAAAAGGAGTTCTGGATGCTGCTGCTGATGATATACGGTAATTTAGTCTCTTGATCTCCCCCCCCCCCAAGCTACTGTATACTAAAGCTTTAATTTTTTCAAGTAATTTATATGTAATGGATGAGCAGGAAACATAGAAAAGAGTTTAAGGTCCATGTCTGCAATGGTATGTTGTCTCTAAAGGTGGGCTCTGTGCAGTTTTCCTCCATCCCATTTAATCCACTTGTCACCATGACTTAGTAACCTGATGTGTTTGTGTATCCTCCCCCCATAGGTACTCTTGTCATGAGTTGTTTGGGTTTGATGTGATCCTGGATGAACGACTGCGACCATGGCTGTTGGAAGTAAACATCTCTCCCTCACTACACTCTGCCTCTCCCTTGGACCACTCTGTCAAAGGACCTCTCATTGCTGATCTTCTCAACATGGTAGCATTCCACGTCCCCGACAAACTCAGTCAACAGCAGCAGGTGGGGTTCTTATTTAATTTGAGTGACTAGAATTAATGTAAGTCATCATTATTGTCATTCTCATCAGGACCTTTTCTTCCCACCAATGGATTTGCTAGGTAGGGTCCAAAAGGCAAAGAAAAAGAAAGCATGAAAGAGAATTAAAGCCATTCAGACCCCTGGAATGACTCCACCTCACAGACCTAGTTTTTTTTTTTTTTTTCCCCCCCCAACACCGGGCATAGGCTGCACAGCCTGCTCTCAAGGCCCAGTAGTCCTTATACATACCATGCACCTCTCCATGTCACCACTTTGGCACTAATACCCACCGTCCATATCGAGTACATGCTAGGGCTGTCTCACACAGGACTGGTGTATTAGTATTAGCGGGGTATGATAGTGGTAGGTGGTGGCGACCATCATCCACTCACTTGATGTAGTGCTGTCTACTTCTTCCTTAGCCTTTATCATCTTTTTTCTGTGCCTGCCCTCCTGTCTTCCTCTTTCTCCCAACTTCACTGTCACTTCTTATTGCTTTTCTTTCCTTTACGGGTGGCTTTACATTGAGTGACAAGCCAAATGGTTTCCTGTAAGCCAAGAAACCAATTACAATGCTGGGTGGTAACCATATAAATAAACCATACGTGCTCCCTATGTGTCAACACGTGGGTTGGTGGAGGGTCAGTGCCCCTCCCTGTAAAACTAATAACTCAAAGTCAAATGGCCACCTCTTACGGGATTATGGCGTCTGGCAATAGATAGATAGATTTTTATGACATGTCAGTGGGTCTTCTGATAGATCAGTAAAGTCTGATGTTAAGAAATTCAAAAACTTAAACTGTTCCCTGCCCCAGCTGGGATTTGAACCTGGGTCCAGTAGGACTGCAGGCTACCTCTCTAGCGATTGATCCACTGCCTCCCCCAAATATCTTTTTGATATTTTCTTTATATATATATATATGGTGGTAAATGGGGACAATCACCATCCACTCACTCAGTAGTGCTGCTTTGGGTGTCTGCCCTCACCTCTGTTCCTTCCTTCCTCTTCTGTCTTTCTTTCCTTCATTCTTTCCTCATCCTTCTGCCTACGGGTGACTTTGCACTCCCTCTTTTGTTCTTTCCTTCATCTTTCCTCATCCTTCTGCCTATGGGTGACTCTACACTGAGTGACAAGCCAAATGGTTTCCTGTAGCAACACCAGGAAACAATTTACTATGCTGTGTGGTAACCATATAACCAAATTTTGGCGCATGGTGGCTTAGTGGGTAATTAAGGCGCTCCAGTCGGATTGAGCTTGAGTAGTTTTATATCCAAGGGATGGTTGGGGTTTCTTGCTCAAATAATGCCACTCAGGGATGAGTGAGGGTGGTCATTCCCATTTTAAATGTCAGGACCAATTTGCCCAGCCCTGGGCTTTTACTCTTCTGATGGGGCAACATAGGATTGAATGATGGATGGATATATACTGTATATGTATATATATATATATATATATATATATATATATATATATATATATATATAAACTAAAATGCAAAAGTGAAACAGTCCAAATAGGCGATGGTGCAAGAGAGGTGCAACCTCACTCGACAGTGGTCAGAAGCAGACTGACTGTGTTTTGCCTTTGGCCCGAGTGTCGGGACAACGTTTGAAGGCTTATTTTCCCATGAAATTCCCACAAAAGTTCCCACATGGGGATTAAATTCTCACAAAATTCCCACAAATTTAATGGCTGAAATGTCCTTCCACAAAAGTTCCCTCGAAAAGCCAAATCTCCCACAAATTTGTGGGAAATTCCCACAAAGCGGCAGTGCATCGGGACATCTCCGTCTGAGTTCGACTTACTGGAAATTCCCTCTTCTGCAGGGTTGACTCATTGAGGTTTAACTGTACTTTTGAGTTGCATCCGACTGCGGTCATGATCATAAGTGGCAGGCAGGCAGCGTTCCCAATGCTAATTGTTATTGTTTACAGCTTCTGTTTACTGCAAAAATACATATATCATGTTGTATAATAGTTTGCTACCATTGATGCACTTATTTCATCTCGATCCCAAGTCTACAGCCTGTTTTCTTTTTGTAATGCTAAAGGAATGTGTGGACCCTGATTATGATGTCCAATTTAATGCTAGTCATGGCAAGTTTCGTACGGTTTAAAAACCATTTTTCTTCTCCTGATATCAAAGTCTGTGGTGAGGCTGCTAGTTCTGACCTGAAGGCAGCTGAGGCATTCATGGAGGAGTATGCTAAAATTATTCAGGAGGGAGGATATTTGCCTGATTCATGCATATTATTAACTTAAAAAGTGTTTGGACATATGTGTGACTTCTTGTATGTACTGTGTATCTGACATCTGACAGTACTGTATTGTATAATTATACATTTTCAACTTACAACCACTTTTGACTTATGATGGATCCATCAGAACGTCACCCCATCGTTAGTTAAGGACTACTTGTAATTTTACTAGTACAGGTTCCAGGCATTTTGTCCTTCAGAATTGGGGCCAGAAGTCTTTCAGAATTTTAGGACCTCTTCAAAACTGACTTGAACTTTTTATATCTTATGGCAGTGCAGTTCCAAGTTACCTGTGTCATATAAGAAGATGCACTTCAAATCCACATTTTTTCAGGAAAGTAACATGTTTGAAATAAAGTATACATATCTTGGATACTACAAACAGCATTGGCATTCTTTTTAGCTGAGTGATCTCTCATTGCAATATAGCTTCATTGTTGAAGTGGATAAGAAATTGCAGTTATCTCAGAGGAGACGTAAAAAACCAAATAGAGCACCAGTAAAAAAAAAAAAAAAAAGTGCAGGCCTTGGCACTGGACCTAATAAGAATGATGATACAGTTTTGAAAGAGTCAGTAGTTTAGTCCTTCATGATTTTGGTACATCATCATCATTATTTTGGTACTTTCTTACATAAAATTGGAGTGAAATAAGATCCAGACACAAGGAAGTACAGTACAGTAATCCTGCATTTTTTGCGGATTTTTTGTCTACGGTTTTGCCCTCTCACGGATTTTCTTAGCATTAATAAGTTCAACAAAAATATCCTTGAATATACAGAAAAAAAAAAAAATTGAAATTCCCGCAGCTTCCAATTGTAGCGCGGTAAACTCACGCCACCCTCTGTCCCTTTCCCGTGGCCCCTCTGCCAGTGTTACCATATCTAGCATAATTTTATTCTTTTAGCATAATTTTGATCAAATTTTCGAGTCTGGAATATTTTTTAGCATATTAGAAGTTTTAGAATCATTCTAGCATAATTTAGAATGGAATGGAATATTTTTAGAATACTGTAATTTTATAAAAGCTACAAATCAGAGAGAGAGAGAGAGAGAGACGAATAAGGTAAGATGTTTGAATAGTTGGTTACTTTCAATTTGGGCTTGGTTGGGTTGGATTAGGTTAGGTTAGGTTAGGTTGGATTAGGTTAGGTTAGGTTTTAGGTTAGGTTCGGTTTGGTTCGGTTAGGTTAGGATAAGTTTGAGCTTTGTACTTTACCCATGAAACCTAGGTTTTTCCAATGGATTTTGGTTTGATTCATTCGATTTTCAGCTTCATTTCAGTCGGAAATGACCATTTTCTGTGTTTCCCCCCCTCCCTATAACTCCCGATTCCCCAAAGATCCCTCATTATTTCAGGGGGATGGGGGGGGGGTCATATCTCAAAATCTGGTTATTTCCGACGGAAATGATGCTCAAAATCGAACGAATCACATCAAAATCCATCAGAAAAACGTAAGTTTCGTGGGAAAAAGCAGTATGGGTAGATACCGATATTTATCCTCTTACTGTATGTAGGTTCATTTTAATATTTTCATAGTAAACAATACATAATTAATATGTTGCACGAATATGTATAGAATTTTATCATTTAGCTTCAAGTTAGCATAATTCATTTTTTACTTGGAACAAATATGCTCAATCTAGCATAATTTTTTCATTGCCCTAGCATAATTTCGTTGTTTGGATATGGCAACACTGCTCTCTCCCGCATTCTTCAGTCCACGCCTGACTGCCTTAAGTGGCTGTTGTGGTTGTAACCACACTATGATATGAGCCTCTTGCCTCCCACTTGCTTTCCACATGGCCCCAGGACGTAAGCCAGCCTCACCAAAGGCTAATAATACAATTAGTAAGAACTCCAAAGTGACAAAACGATCAAGTTATGACCTTAGCAGAGAAAATTGTGTTACTGGACAAGCTAAGAAACGACTGTGTGAGTGTTTGCTATCACCAGTTAATGCATCTTTTTATTTTGTACTGTTTTGTTAATAAATGTGTAGATAATTGTGTATTACAGTACGGTGTTTACGTTTTTCCTTCATAATGGAGTACTGTATGTGCTTTCAATCTTGTAAGAAGGTATTTCGGGATGAGTATGGAGGTTTTGGGACAATTCGCAGTCACAACAAACACAAAACAATTCGCCTTCATTAATGAAGATAGCTATGGGTGACACTAGAATATAATTCAAAGGCGACTACAGCGAGGAAGAAACAAGTTAATTATTGACTAAAGGTGCAACTAATAAATAATATCCAGAACCTACGCTACTGAACATAGACTTTGCTGGATCCCCCTGAAATATAGTTATTAAAGTATTGATTAATTAATAATAAGTATATTGATGAAAGTATTGATTAGTATATTTATAGAATGGCGGGGAATCGTCCAGGGTGCGAATTGTTCTGAAGGGGAATCGTCCATGTTTTGACGGGGAATTGTCTGACGGCGAATTGTCTCGCAATCAGTATGGACATGGACTGTGTGATGGGCAGCATGGTGGACACAAGTGCAAGTTTTCAATTGTTAATAGAGTATTCGCGGAATTGACTTTTCGCGGGGGTTACAAGAACGTAACTACCGCAAAATATGCGGGATTACTGTACTGGTACAAAATTAGGCGAACTGTCAGTAGAATGCCCAGTGAAATGGGACACACAATCATTTACAAATGAGTCAAACCCCCCAGAGTCCCTGATTTGGTATGTGTTGTATATTGATTTATAGATTTACAGTGTGTGAATTAATAATCAATATCCTGTTTTAGCTAAAATATGGGTTGGTTCTTTAAAAATTAAATATGGCTACTTCACAAGTAGTGGTTGATGGGAACGTGCAGTAAATTCTCGCTTGATATAGTGTTGCTTGCATCATCCTTCACATCTGTCATTCTTTTTCTGCGTGTACCCTCCTCTCTTCCTATTTTCTTCCATCCTTTCTATCACATTATTACTCTTCTGTCAACTTCAGGTGGCTGTACATTAAGCAACAAGCCAATAAATGATTTCATGTAATCTAGGAAACTATTTATAATGCTGCCTGGCAACCATAATACGAAATAACTGGATGATGTGAAGCCTGTTGTGGTGCCCCTTTTAACTGGGTGGAGATGCAAATGTAGTGTCCAACCAGGAACCAGACCTCCACACTAATCCCCACACCCTGCTGTGGCGAGGCACTTGTCTGTCACAAAGGAACATCGGCTCACTGCACAGGATGGCCGCAGAAGTGATTATTTGCCTGTGGTTAATGAGTATATATGACCAGACAGACTGGGGCTGAAAAACAAAAGCAGCTTCATAAGCTTGTTCTGAAGCATTCTTTGTAGGCCTTAATAATTTGCCTGATATTTTTCAGACAAGCCTTTTGGCAGACTTCAGTCTGGGAGACAAAGTGTCTGGATTATGTCTGGACCGACGATTGTACACAAGACTTCTCACCGCGGAGGAGCAGGTCAGTCTTGGGTTGTCTCCCTGTTGTGTAGTGCATAATTTGTAGTTCTCTTTAGAGTATGTGGATTCTAACCCTTATGGTAATTTTCTTGTACAGTGCTACCAGAGGTATAGATCAGTCTCGTACAATGTGTAATGGTCATTCTTTGGGCTCAGGTCCCACAGGAGGTAAGATGGGAATGACTCACCCTTGCCATATTCCATACCTTGTTTTCTCACTTATCCATTTATTTTCTTTTTCTACCTCACTCCCTTCCATCTGTAGATACAATCACATATATCACCACCCTTTCTGTTTCTGTTCTCATTACATGACCATACCCTTCTAAGCATACTCCTCTACCCTGTTAGAATTAGACTTTGTTTCCTGCTGTAGTATCTCACAAATTTCATTTTGTGTATCCTTTCCACTCCTTGCAAACCTACACACATTTCTGTAAAGCTACTCTTGCTCTTTTCACATGGATATCATGTCTAAGTTTTGCATCCATATTTTAATGTGGACTATAACATACCATGCAGATCTTTTGTTGCCACAGTACTCAGTCTTATGTTATATGTCAGGGCATTCAGAGCACCAGCTACTTTTCATCCCCACCTGCCATTCCATAATTAGTTTTTACTTCCATAAATAACCCATTCATTTGAGCAGATGATGTTTGTTCTCTTTCTAGGTGTTTTTTGCTACTAGACCCTCCTCAGATTTATAGTCTGAACCACTCACTTAAGAAGTCCATCAATTCATACACTTGCCTCACTACCTGCATAAAGGCTCTTCATAACATTCAGCATAAATCATCCCTGTCTGCATTGTCAGATGATTATTATCTAGATTTCAGATTACTGTAAATACCTTATGTCCTTGTCACATGCCTTCACACTCTCCCTTACTTCAGATATTTGATTCAGACATCCCTTCTCATTCATAAAACCATTCTGTTCATTGATAAGCTTATATTTTTTATAACCTCTATATCTTCTGTGCAACTCTCGGCAAACTTATCGTATCAAAATTTTTCACCTATTTTTGGTCACATTCACTTTAAGGTACAGTCACAACTTTCTTCCACTGCACTGGTACAACTTCACCCTTCCTGGTTATTTGGCGTATTTATTTCACACACAAAAAAAAAAAAAAAATGATAATAATAATAAAATGCAGCATCCCCCAAAATAATAATAATAATTAAATGCAGCATCCCTTCATTTTATATACCTCATCAGCCCCTGCTGCCTTCCCCTTTTTCACTTCTTGGTATTCCTAATCTCTACAAATTTCATTTTCTCTGACCTCACATTATTTTCTTGGAGCCTTCGTGACCAGTAAAGTTTACTGCTGCTCTGATTTTGATATTCTCTTTCATCAGTTTTTCAAAATAGTCTTTTCTTCTTTTCCTTAGTAGTCTTCCATTAGTTTGCCTTCAGTGATTTATAAATGCATAAGAAAATGTTTGTCATATTATTATCATTCCTATGGTCCCTGGTGCTAGATGATGTAGGTATATCTACCCTGAAAGAACTCAGAGAGCCTTGCCCAGAATCTTATACCTTGTACTGGTAAGTATACTGTAGTGCCATGATGAAAATTTATATCTCATAATTGTTTACTTTTATTTTCAAAGTCAGCCAAATGGTGTAATGTATACTAATGTCCATACTTGCACTGTTTCATGCAGTCAAAGCACATGTCAGTCAATGGCCAGGCAAGAAGTGAGTACTTGAGCACAGCTTTGGAGAAGCTGACTCCAGATGACGTTCGCCATCTTATCACTGCCGAAGATGAGCTGCACCGTGCCGGCAAGTAAGTAAAGGAATTGGGAGTGTAAACAGTAATGAGAATTTTCGTTATGCATACGTTTACTTAACCTGTGGATTGCGAGCCACAGCTCAGTCTGAGAAATGTTGCATTGTGAGCCACAGTTCAGGCTTGGTAGCGTCGCATTGCGAACCATGGCTCGGGCAGTGCTGGCTGTGCATCACCTCTAACTACTCGACCCCTACGCAAAGACGGAGAGAGATTTTTTCTTTTCACCAGATGATGCCCTGAATGTGTATCTTCAAGTTTAAATAAACAAAAACTAGAATTTTTTTTTTTTTTTTTTCTTCATTTTTTGCACACCAGGGGTGGGATTTAAAAAAAAGGGTAATTGCGCAATCCACAGGTTAAAAATCAAATCATGATGCCATGCTTCCTCAGAAGGATTTCCCATAATGAAGTTGGTCATGGTACAGTTGATGTTTTGAATGAAATTGTCAGACATTTAAGAAGATTTGTAGCAGTGTACGTACACTGAGTTTCCTGGAGTGCTAAACTGTGTAGAACTTATATTTGAAATGTGTAAAATGTAGATGTGGTAGTGGGAGTGCTCACCATCCACTGACTTTTGTTCATCATTATAATCCCAACCTCTTTTCAACCCAAAGATGCAGTAGTTGCAGATGATAAGGATGGCAATTCAGTTTCACTGAAAAAAATGAAGCAGATCTTGGAGTGGTGTTTTATTTTAGTAATTCAGAACTTTGAGATTTGATGTACAGATACTTCAATATTATATTAGGAAAAGGACAAAGGACAGGTTCACTGTTACCCAGTGTTTTTTAGTAGCTTGTTAATTGTTTGTAGCCTCCATTACAAAGCCATCAAGTATTAGATCTGAAGTCTATCTATCTAGCTATTGCCAGATGCCTTAATCCCAGTAGGGGTGTCCACAAACAAACCACCTCCATGTTGCCTTGTTCCCTGCCAATTCCCTGCCCTCCCCCCAGATGACACCTCTCATATACCTCTCCACTCCGTCCCTCCACCTCCCGGCCTCCCCTTCCCTCTCCCCCCCTCCACCTCACTCACATAAACTCTCCTGATTAGTCTCATACTCTCCATCCTCTCCACATGGCCAAACCACCCCAGTGTATTTCTTATAATGCATTCTATCACATCCACATCCACACCACAACACTCCTTCTCTTCCTTGTTTGTCAGTCTGTCTCACGATGTAGCTCCACATGCTCCTCTCAGATAACTCATTTCTGCTGCTCTCACTCTTTACTTGTGTCCTTCCATCAAGGTCCAAGCTTTGACTTACATATGTTAGAGTTGGTATCACAGTACTATCATGCAGTGACTTTTTTACTTCTATGCCCAATTCCTTATTTCTTATCATCACTTTCAAAGAACCAGCAACCTTTCTTTCTTGTACACTTTCAAGCATTTAATTCTCCAGGCTTCCATCATTACTCATCACACTATCCAAACACTTAAATGCACTCACATTTTGCATTACCTCATATCCAACCTCACTGTGCATTCAGTGACTTCATTTGTCTCGAAGACCATAACTTTACTCTTCCCTACATTCTCCTTTAGATTCATTTTATTACACACTCTCCCAGACTCGTTCACCAAGCCTTGCAATTCCTCTTCGTCTTCACTTAACAATACAGCATTATCTGCAAACAACAGAAGAGCAAGTTTCCAAACCCTGCTGTCTCTCATTACGGCCACTCCGACATCCACTGCCCTACCTTGTATCTCTTATAACTCCATCCAAATACTGATTAAACAACCATGGAAACATGACATATCCCTGTTTTAATCCAACATTCAGTTAGAAAAATTCACTCAGTTCACCATCCACACGCACTGCAGCCTTTGCACCCTCACACACACTCTTCACAGCATTCTACAGCTTATCTTGTACTCCATGTACTGTCAATATTTTCCACATTCCTTGTTTATCCACTGTGTCATATGCTTTTTCCAAATCCATGAAGGCCACATACAACTACTACTGCTTCTCTAGAAACTTTCCACCAGTGACCTAAGGATGAATATCTGATCTGCACAACCTCTTCCCTTGCTGAAACCTCCCTGCTCATCTCCAACTAATTCCTTTGTTATTTTTCCTTAACTCTATCAATAAGTACGGTATCTTAATATAAACTTTTCTTGGTACACTAAGAAGACAAACACCCCTATGATACCACACATTTCTTCCCCCCGCATTTCCTTTGTCAGTCTTTCTATCTATCTATCTATTGCCAGATGCCTTAATCTTGTAAGGGGTGGCCACAAACAAATTGCCTCCATGTTGCTCTGTCTGCCATCATTTCACTGCCCTGCTCCCAGCTCACACCCCCTGTCTCTCTTAGGCCGCTTTCACACGAGGCCACCGGTGACCGCAACTGGTGTCCCACTATGAAGGGGCCGGCAACTAGTGTAGCCGTATGAAAGCTCTGATTTGAAAAAATGCTTTACAGCGAGTGGCAGCAACCGCCAGTGGCGGACACTAGTTGTGCAAGCGAGCCACCGCTGGGAGCTGGTTGCCGGCCGGGTAACTGCAGTGGCCTCATATGAAAGGCTCCATTGAAAACTACAGGAGGCAACTAATTGCTGCCACCGGTGGCCTCGTGTGAAAGCGGCCTTATACCCCTCCACTCCATCCCTCCATCTCATCCTTGGCCTCCCCCTCCCTCTCCATCTCATCCTTGGCCTCCCCCTCCCTCTCCATCTCACTCACATACACTCTCCTCATTAGTCTCTCATTCTCCATCCTCTCCACATGACTAAACCACCTCAGTGTGTTTCTCCTAACGTTTCCTATCACATTCACATCCACACCACAACGATCCATCACTTCCTCATTTGTCAATCTCTCTCTCCATGTAACTCCACAGGCTCCTCTCAAATAACTCATTTCCACAGCTCTCACTTGACTTCTGTCCCTCCAGCAAGGTCCAAGCTTCACTTCCATATGTTAGGGTTGGTATCACAATACTCTCATGTAGTAACTTTTTCACTTCCATGCTCACTTCTGTGTTTCTTATTACTGCTTTCAGGGAACCAGCAACCTTTCTTCCTTGTTGTACTCTTTCAAGCATTTCACCCTCTGAACTTCCATCCCTACTGATCACACTACCCAAGTACTTAAACGTACTCACATTTTCCATTTCCTCCTCATCCAGCCTAACTGTACATTCACTGACTTCTCCTCTCTCGAAAACTATAACTTTACTCTTCCCTACATTCAGCTTTAGATTCTGTTTCTTACATACTTTCCCAAACTCAGCCACCAAGCTTTGCAGCTCCCCTTCGTCTTCACTTAACAACACAGTATCATCTGCAAACAACAGTACAGGGAGTTTTTAGACACTGGCCTCTCTCATTAGGGCCGCTTCAACATCCACTGCCTGACCTTGTATCTTTTATAACCCCATCCATATGCAGATTGAACAACCATGGAGACATGACACATCCCTGTTTCAATCCAACTTTCAAATAGAAAAATTCACTCTGTTCACTATCCACATGCACTGCAGCCTTAGCATCCTCATACATACTCTTCACAGCTTTGAGCAACTTCCCATTTACTTCATATATTCTTAATACTTTCCACAATCCTTGTCTATCCACCCTGTCATATGCTTTCTCAGAATCCATGAAGGCTGCATACAACTTCTTTCCCTTCTTGAGAAACTAATCCACTAAAGATCTAGGAATGAATATGTGATCTACACAACCTCTTCCCTTCCTAAAACCTCCCTGTTTTTCTCCAACTGATTCCTCTGATATTTCCCTAACTCTGTCAGTAAGTATCCTACCATATACTTTTCCCATTATGCTAGAAGACAAATGCCCCTATGATTACCACATACTGTACTTCTTTTTCCCCTTTGCCATTGTACAGGGGAATAATTATCCCTGACCTCCAATCTTCCGGGACTCCACCTTCCTCCCAGGCCAATCTACACATCTTCCACATCCATTCTACTACTCTCTCTCCCCCATGCTTCAGTATTTCACCACACACTCCATCAATTCCTGGGGCTTTCCCCATTTTAACTTTCTTCATTGCTTCCATAACTTCCATTCTACTGATGTCTTCATCTCTTCTCACATCTCTTCGTCTCCCAGGCATTCCCAGCCACTCATACTCGCATTACTTTCATTCTCTATGTTCAACAATTCGTTAAAGTGTTGTCTCCTTCACACTTTTTCTCCCTTCTCCACTAGTAATCAGTCATTTTTATCTTTTATTCCCCAACTAACTTCCTTGGCAACCTGTCTAACTCTCTTTACCTCTTTCCAGAACAATTTCTTACACTCCCTCCACCTTACACTCAAATTCCTTCCAAATTTCTCATCCACTCTCTTCTTATTCTCTCTTACTAATCTTTTCACTTTTCTCTTCCTCTCTACATTCAACTCTCTCTTCCACCTCTCAGATTCTTCCACGCTCCCGTTTCTCATCCACTCACTATATGCATTCTTCTTTTATGCCACAGCCTCTCTAACCTCTTTATTCCACCATGCTCTTCCCTTTGTACATGGGAATTATTCCTGTCTTCCAATCCACCGGGACTTTACCTTCGTCCCAAGCCAATCTGCACATCTTCCATATCCATTTTAGAGCTGTCTGTCCCCCATGCATCAGCATTTCACCTCAAACTACATCCATTCCATAGGTTTTCCCCACTTTGCTTTTCTTCATTGCTTGCACCACTTCCATCATACTGATCTTTTCCTCCTTTTTCACGTCCTTCCATCTCCCAGCCATTCACCTGTCATTTATACTCGCATTATTCTTGTGGTAGGCTGGGGCACTCACCATCCACTCACTCGATGTAGTGCTGTTCTCGGGTGTCTGCCCTTTCCTTTCCTCTCTCCGTTCCTTCCTTCCTCTTCTGTCTTTCTTGACTTCATTCTTTCCTCATCCTTCTGCCTGCGGGTGACTTTACACTCCCTCTTTTGTCTTTCTTTCCTTCATTCTTTCCTCTTCCTTCTGCCTGTGGGTGACTGTACATTGAGTGACAACCAGGAAACCATTTACTACGCTGGGTGGTAACCATATAACCAAATTATGGCGCCTGGTGGTTTAGCAGGTAATTACAGCGCTCCAGTTGGATTGAGCCGGTGAAGTTTATATCCAAGGGGTGGTTGGGGTTATTGCTCATGTAATGCCACTCAGGGATGAGTGAGGCTGGTCACGCTCATCTTAAATGTCAGGACCAAATTGCCTAGCCCCGGGGTTCTACGCTCTGCATGGTGCAACGTAGAATTGGATGGTGGTGGTGGTGGACTTTCATTCTCTTTGTTTAACAGTTCATTAAAGTGTTCTCTCCATCTGCTCACTTTTTCTCCCTCCTCCACCATCAGTCCACCATTTTTATCTTTCCCCTGCCAACTTCTTTATCACCCTGTCAAACTCACATTTCCTTCTTCCAGTACATTTCTTTCCAAAATCATCCTCTCTCTTCCTACTCTCTCTTACTAATCTTTTCCTTTCTCTCTTCCTCTCTGCATATAACTCTCTCTTCTGTCTCTCAATTACCTCCATGTCTCTGCATCCTATGCACTCATTATATGCTTTCTTCTCATGAACCACTGTTTGTCTCACCACTTCATTCCATCATGCTGTTCCTTGCACCTCCTTTTGCTTTCTCTTCACCCCACACACTACCTCACGTGCTGCACAGCTTTCTTCTATGAATATTTTGCATGCAGCTTCCACCTCCCCCATCTGCTCCAAATCATATTTACTCAATTGCCTCTCCATTTCTCTTTTATATTCTGCCTTTTTTCCATCCTCTTGCAGCTCCCTCATCTGCTCCAAATCATATTTACCCAGTTGCTTCTCCACCTCTATTACATTCTGCCTTTTTTCCGTCCTCTTGCAACCTTTCTACCCTCCTTCCACCAACTTGCAACCTTTCTACCCTCTTTGTATGAACTACTGTCTCCTGTCCTTCTCTCCTTCTATTCATCCATCTCATTTGTACCTTGACTTTCACAACCACCAAGTGGTGGTCCGAAGTCCACTTCTCCAACCTCTGTTTGCTGTTGCATCCATTACATAGCTTCTCATTCTCTCATTCATAGACTCATAATCATTCATTGCCTTCTGTTCATTCGGTTCACCACCCACCCTCATCACTCGCCACATATACCTGTGGATCATTTTGTGCTTAAAGTGAGTATTGGCTATCACCAATCCTCTCCCTGCACAAATGTCCTGTAGAGCACTGCCATTCTCATCCAGTTCTGCAGGCCACACACCCCACTCACCAACTACTCCATCCACCATCACATTCCCAGCTTTTCCATTCATATCTCCCGTCAAAAACACTCTCTCATTCCTCACAAACTTTTCCATGTACACTTCCATTTTCCCAGAAGTCTTCTTTCACTCTGCTTACACAGTTATGAAGTACTGTATTGAAATTGGTTTATAATTAGTTCAGTATTATAGTTACATGGTAAATAATGATTACTAACATGAGTCAACAATTGTCAGGTTCTCTCGTATCTTCCCCACTGCTGAAACACATCAGTATTTTGGGTTCATGGAGAAGCCTCGATACTACAACCGATTGATGGATGCCTGGGAAACTGCTTACAGCAGCAACAGAGATGCAGGTACAGTACTGTTATCATCTAAAAACGTAATGACTAGTGTTGTTGGTAAGTAATACATCATCCTCTTATTTCCCATGAATATCAGTGAAGTGTGATGGGTCAAGCAAACCCATCAACCACAGACAAGTAATCACCACTGCAGGGCCATACCATGCAGTGACAAAAAAAAAAAAAAAAATGCAGTGGGCACAAAGAACATTATGGTAAAGTGGAATAAAGTCATTGTAAAATAGAAAAATTACAGTACCGTACAATAAGCTAGAATAAAACCATCAGCACTCACAATTCAACCATCCCACATCGGTCTTACCCAGGATCTCCCACTTCTCCAGAGTCATCACTGCCCTCTTCCTTTTCCTTGGTGGAGGGGCCATCATCACACACTCTAGGAAGAGGCATGCTAGGAATAGCAAGGCCTGAAGCAGGTAGGAAACAGCCACAAAAGCCACCATGTGTGCTGCCATAACAACTGTCTCAGAGGACCTGCTCACTACGCTGTGGCCTTGCAGGAACTGAGAATGACTAAGAGAATCTGTAGTGGTCACTGGGTGAACTACCCACCCAAACAGGGCAGCGCAAGCGGGTTATTCCTGCCTGGCCAGGTGCAAAAATGTTCATGCGGCCATAATTTCTACCCAGACGCAAGCATTTTGTCTGGATATTAGGAAAAAATGTACGAATAATGGTTTCGAACAGCCAGATCACAGCGTCCGGGTAAAGACCGTCCGGATAATCAAGAGATTACTGTACTGCATCTCTAGCAGGTAATAGAGAGAAAGAGGGAGGGAGAGGCCTTCATGCAGTGGCACTGATAAAACCAGGCAGCTCTCTCCAGCTTATGCAAATGTCCCTCTTCTTCTTCCTTGTCCTACAAAAGGATAATATTGGGCTGCAGGAGGACAGCTGTACCATGAGCCAAAAATGTGCACATCCAGATGAGACGATAACAACAACAACCACCACCACCTCTTAATTATTTGCTACTGTCCCTTTCATCAGGGTTTTCACACCATTATTTACTTTATCCCCTGACTTATCCTTGGCCACCACATTCTCCTACACTGCTAGCTCCAGTCTTGTTAACCACTATGTTCTTCATTGTCATTCATTTGTGTGCTTTCTAATCCCCTTTTATGTGTTAGCTCTCCACTTTTCCCTACAGTTACCCTTGTGTTTAATGTATGTGAAATAAACCCCTTATTTCCAGGTTTTGTTGTGGATTATTCTGTGACACCTGTTTTAGATATATTGCTAAATATTTTTTTCGCTTTTCAGCAATTGAGCGTCTGGAAGCCTTGTGTATAGCAAAGTATCACCTCAGAGTACCCCAAACCTTCAAAATGCCAAAGGTATGAAAAATTATGTTGTGCATTTGTAGTTTGAGGCTTTTTTTAATTTAGTGAAACTTTGATTGGTAGTAAAAAGGGTGAAGATCATCCTTGCATTATATTTGGTGTGCGTAAAACACAATAGCTATGCATTTTGTGTTTGCCTCTGATAGGTACTGCCCTGAAATGGTGCATTGGGTGAAGTAATTAGAAGTGCATAATTTTGGTTTACAGTACATTGTGGTATAGTGATTTGTGCTTGATTTTGTTCTGCAAGAGGTGGAAGAATATAAGAGAGTGTGGATCTGTTGGCTCAAAGATTGTGTGGGTAAGATTGGAGTTGGACTACAAATGTGGGCAAGTGTGTGTGTGTATGTGCCAACGCAAGATCGTGCAGGTAGAGTAAGAAGAGATCTGGACAAATGTGGAAGAGTTTGAAAGGAATGACAGAGTATTTTTTATTGGAGATATGAATGGAAAAGTAGGGAATGTGAAGGTGGATGGAGTAGTTAGAGAGTGGGGTGTGCCAGCAGAAGTGGATGAGAATGGCAGTGCTCTAGTGGACATTTGTGCAGGGAGGGGGTTGGTGATAGCCAATACTCTTTAGATGCAAAATGATCCACAGGTATACGTGGTGAGTGATGAGAGAGGTGGGTGTTGAACTGAATGAACGGAAGGCAATGATTGATTGTGTGTATGGATGGTGGAATGAGAAGGTGTGTAATGGATGCAAGAGCATACAGAGGTTAGGGGAATGCACTTCCTGACCACCACATGGTGGCGGTGAAAGTCAGGGTTCAGATGAAATGAAGGAGTAGAAGGGAAGGACAGGAGGAAGTAGTCCATACAAGGAAGGTAGAAAGGTTGCAAGAGGATGGAAAAAGGGCAGAATGTAAGAGAGAAGTGGAGGAGTGATTGGGTAAATATGATATGTAGCAGATGGGGGATATGGAAAGTATGTACAAGATATTCCCAGAAGAAATCTGTGGAGCATGTGGGATGGTGTGTGGGGTGAAAAGAAGACGAAAAGGGGTCCAAGGAATAGCATGGTGGAGTGAAGAGGTGGGACAGGCTGTGATGCAAAAGAAGAAAGCATATAGTGAGTGGATGACAAATGGAGGCATGGAGAAAGTTGAGAGACAGAAGAGAGGATTATACGTAGAGAGGAAGAGAGAGGTGAAAAAATGAGTAAGAAGAGAGTTGATGAGGAATTTGGAAGGAATTTGAATGTAAAGTGGAGGGAATGTAAGAAAATGTTCTGGAAAGAGGTAAAGAGAGACAGGATGATAAAGAAGTAAATTGGGGAGTGAAAAATAATAATGGTATGTGCTAGTGGAGAAGGGAGAAAAATTGAGCAGATGGAGAGAAAACTTTAAGGAATTGTTGAACGTAGAGAATGAAAGTAATGCGGGATAAGTGGCTGGGAGAAGGAGGGAGGTCAGAAGAGAGGGAGAAATCAGTAGGATGGAAGTAATGAAAAAAATCAAAACTGGGAAAGCCCAAGAAATTGGTGAAGCGTGCGGTGAAATGCTAAAGCATGGGGAAGAGATAGTATTTTTTTTTTTTTTTTTTTTTTTTTTTTTTTTAAAACAACAGAGTAAGGAAAAACAAATGAATAAAAAAAAAAAAAATAATCCATACACCAGATTACTGGTGTCCTCTGATCATAAAATATCTGTAACAGACTTGAACAGCCGTGGGTTGAAATTTGGAGGGAAACAACTCTGGGGAAGGGAGTTCCAGAGAGATGCAGTTCGGGGAATGAAAGAATTCTGATAGGCAGAAGTTCTGCAGTATGGCTGAGTGACATTCCAGTCATGAGCGCTGCCAGATGCCCGAGTAGCACGAGGGAAGACATGGAGAGGTGGCACCATGGATGCAACTTCGTCTGAGCATTTGCCAAAAAAATATCTCTAAAATAGTGCAAGGGAGGCAACATTCCTTCTTACTTGCAGGGGAGGTAGTTTATTTGTAATGGCAGGGTTGTTCCACTTCCTTCAGCCTGTGGGTGACTTTACATTGAATGACAAGCCAAATGGTTTTGTGTGCACCAGAAAACCATTTACTACGTTGGGTGGTAATCATATGACCAAATTTTGGCACCTGGTGGTTTAGTGGGTAATTATTGCGCTCCAATCGGATTGAGCCGGTGAAGGTTTATATCCAAGGGGTAGTTGGGGTTGATTGCTCATGTAATCACACTCAGGGATGAGTGAGGCTGGTCACCCTCATCTTAAATGTTGGGACCAACTTCCTAGCTCCGGGCTCTTACGCTCCTCATGGGGCAATGTAGGATTGGTATGATGGATGGATGGATGTATTGTTCTGAATTTTATCTGGTTGTTTTAATGCAACCTCTCCACATCCATTCCACAAGGGTGAGCAATATTCAAGCTGAGAGTGCACATGACTCTTGTAAATTATAGCCAACTGCTCATCAACAAAGAAGTTACGGACTCTGTACAATAATCCAAGTTTCTTTGAGGTGGTTTTAGCAAGTGATCTAACATGAGAGGCCCAGCTGAGGGCATTGTTAAGTGAGACACCAAGAATTTCAATACTTTTGGAGATGGGAATATTAGTGGCAGTGATGGTAATATATGAATCTGGTAATATCTGTCTATTAGTAAACTGTATATACTGTATTTAGTTTTACTAGCATTAAAAGAGACAAGGTTGTTTTGTCCCCATTCATTGATCGTAGATAGGTCTTGATTTATGGAGATGGCTATATTGAGTTGAGAGGTAGAGATAGACTTTGTAAATGGATGTCCGAGTGTGAATGAACTATGTAGTGTTGAGTCATCTGCGTATGAATGGATGGGATTGTGGGTGACAGATAAGAGATCATTAATATGAACCAGGAATAGGGTTGGCGCCAGAACTGAGCGCTGCATCACGCCAGCGTTAATTGAGTGGAAATTGGAATATACGTCATCTACTTTTACTCTTATTTTTCCTGTCACCAAGATATGAAGAGATCAAAGGAACAAAAGACGTTAGTCCATAGCAAGGGAGTTTGGACAGCAGGGAACGGTGCCATACTCTGTCGAAAGCTTTAGAATTATCAAGAGCTACTGCATGAGTTTCTCCATGTAGATCAATTGATTGATGGATGGTATGAGTTAGGAGATTGAGTATGTCAATGGTGGATCTTTCGTGGCGAAAACCATTGTGTCAGTCACCAATTAAGTTGTTGGATTCAAGATGTTTAACAATGTGCTTATTAATTAAAGTTTCAAATACCTTACCAAGAGAAGATGTGACATCTATTGGTCTGTAATCAGAGGGGTCAGAGGAACTTCCTTTCTTCGGAATTGTGTGGACCTAACCGTCTCCATATATATTCACTTCCATCAATAGCATGGTCATCAGATCTTTCCCACCCCAGGGTAGGGTGAGTTAGGTTCCAGAGAGCTATGGGGGAAAAAGGTAAAAAGAAAGAAAGGTTTGAGATGCCTCTACCAACCAGAGTTTGCCAGACTGAGTGGCCACACTTCATTCATTCACCATTCAAACCCCCAGAATCTGGGCTCCATGTGAAAGGTAAAAAAAAAACATTTCACACAGTTTCATACTTGACTGTTACTTCATAAATGTGCGTCACACCTGCCAGATGGTCAGTCTGTCATCTATAAAGTTAAAAAGAGGATGCCAAACCCTTGTCATAAACTCGTTTGTGCATAATTCATCCAACCAACTTGATCATCTGTCATGTAGTATCTGACTAACTCCACTGTACCTGTACCTTATTTGTAGTGACAGGCTAAAGAGACTATCAAATACTTCTGGATGGCTAGTTTTCCAGATTTGAGAAGCAGACTGAGGTTCTCTTTAAAGGTAAACTTCAGTGGTGTGGCTACAAGGAAAAACTGAGGGAAGATAAAAGTCGAGAGATGTATGAAAATGCATTTGGACTGAAGGTGATTGACAGGCAGATGTAAATGGAAGCTTAAACTAGAGGCAGGGTTTAATGGAGGATGAACAAGGCATTGATGAGAATGAAAGGAGAATGAGAGACAGATGTGAATGGAAGGAGAACGAGAGGCAATTGTGAATGGAAGGAGAATTAGAGGCAGATGTGAATGGAAGGAGAATGAATGGCAGATGTGAATGGAAGGAGAATGAAGGACAGATGTGAATGCAAGGAGACTGAAGGGCAGATGTGAATGCAAGGAGAATGAAAGGCAGATGTGAATGCAAGGAGAATGAAAGGCAGATGTGAATGCAAGGAGAATGAAAGGCAGATGTGAATGCAAGGAGAATGAGAGGCAGATGTGAATGCAAGGAGAATGAGAGGCAGATGTGAATGCAAGGAGAATGAGAGGCAGATGTGAATGCAAGGAGAATGAGAGGCAGATGTGAATGGAAGGAGATTGAGAGGCAAATGTGAATGGAAGGAGAATGAGAGGCAGATGTGCATGGAAAGAGAATGAGAGGCAGATGTGCATGGAAGGAGAACGAGTTGCAAATGTGAATGGACAGGTAATGAGGTCATAACGGGAAGAGACACTGAGAGAGTCAAAGGGTTGAAGATTTAACTGGGGAATGTTGGGTAAACACTGATGATGATGATGATGATAGTGTGTTACTGTACACAAGGGTTAAGAGTTACAAGATAAGATTATTGGATGAATTGCATGAACTTAATTTTGAATTAGAATGATAATTAGATGGACAGTTCATTTTGTCTTAGCAAATTATGAACTGCATTGATGATAATATGTGTGTGTGTGTGGGGGGGGTTGCCCATCATCCACTCAATCAGTGTAGGGATACCTTATGGTCTTTACACTGAGTGACAAGCCAAATGGTTTCCTGTACCCAGGAAACCATTTACTTCTCTAGTAACCATTATAACGGGTTTTTGGCCATGTTAAGTGTCCCCCAGATTCATATATACATACATCATCTAATCCTGTGTTGCCCCGTGAGGAGCATAGGAGCCCAGGGCTAGGCAAGTTGGTCCTAACATTTAAGATGAGAGTGACCAGCCTCACTCATCCATGAGTGGCATTATGTGAGCAATAAACCCCAACCACCTTTGGATATGCCTACACAGGCTCAATCCATCTGGAGCAACTTGATTACCAACCAAACCACCAGGCGCCATAGTTTGGTTATATGGTTACCACCCTGGGTAGCAAATGGTTTCATGATGTAAAGGAAGCCATTTGTTTTATTAACTTCTCCCCTATCTAAAATCACTTAATCATGACAGTTGTTTCCGAGAGCCCTGGTGAGCCCAATGCCTGCCCAGGGCCCCAACCAAATGGGCAGATTTGCATGGCCATGTGGATTGTGAGATATGTGAATGAGGAGAGCAAGAAGGTGGAAGTGGTGAATGTGTTCAAGAGTGCAAGCTATGCCATGTTGGCTTTGGGTGAAACAAAGGTGAAAGGGTGTAAAATGGAGGAGTGGATGGATGTGAAATCCAGTATGTAAGAGCCGGCATGAATGGGCGAGGAGGGTGCAAGGAAGGAGTTGCTTTGTTGATGAATGAGGTGTGGCAGAGTGGAATGAGAGATTACAAATGTGTCAGCTCAAGATGTATGTATGTCAAGTTCAAGTTGAGCAGGTGAAAGTGACAGTGATTGTAGCGTATGCACAGTGTGATGACTGGAATGAGAGAAAGACAGGTTTTGGGATAAGCTGGATGAATCAGTGGATGAATGCCCAGGAGTTGTAAAGAGATCATAATGGGCGATATGAATGGAAGAGTGGGCACTGGTTCTGAGGATGACATAATGGGTTGTAATGAAGTACCAGGAGAAAATAATAATGGGAAGCATCTGCAGGATGTGTGTCAAGAAAGGAGGTTGTGCATTTGTAACTCGTATTTCAAACACAAAGATGCACACAAATACCTGTATACATGGTATAGAGGGAACGGGAATTGTGTTGAAAGGAGCCTGATTGATTACATGCTCGTAGAGAGGTCAGTGCTGGGAATGGTTACCGGTACAAGGGCCGTGAGAGGACGATGTGGAGGTCTGTGAGATCATATGATTATGGTATGCAAGATCAAGCTGAGAGGAGTGAAGTGGACCAGGAGAGAGAGGAGCAGTCTGGGAGAAAGACTCAAAGTCAAGAAGCTGAGGATCAAAGAAATGGCAGATGAGTAGAGGACCAAAGTAGGGGAGGAGTTGGAATCAGTGAACTGGAATGAAATGGATCAGGACAGCCTGTGGATTCTTATAGGGATAGCTTAGTTAGGAATGCTAAAATGGTGTGTGGTGTAGCAAAAGTAACAACAAAGAAGGAAGGTACGGCATGGTGGGATGAAGAGGTAAAGAGAGCAGTGAAGAAAAAGAGGAAGAACTGGCTAGAGTGGTTATAGGACAGGGGTTCAGTTGAAATAACTGAATATACTGAGAGCAAGGAGCATGTAAAGAGACAAGTGAAGAGGAAAAGAAGAAGGTAAATGATGATTTAGGAAGAAAAATTATTACAAATTACTCAGAAAACAGGAAGCTATTCTGGAAACAGGTGCAGAAATGTAGACGTGACAGTGGAAAGAAATGTGAAAGTCTGAAAGATGAAAGTGGTAGATTATTAACCCTTGGAATGAAGTAAGGGCCAGATGGAAAAAACTGTTTGAAAACCTGATGAGTGGAAATCGAGAGAGCAAAGCAACTGTTAACGTGATTGGTGATGGGGGTGTACAGAGAAGGAGTGCAGTGCCAGGAAATGTGACACTCGCACAGGTGAAGAAGCTGTCTAGCCTCTGAAAAATGGGAAAGCAGCTGGGGTTGATGAGGTGTATGCAGAGATGATTAAGTGTAGTGGAGAGAGTGGAATGAAGTGCTTGTTGGAGATATGTAAGAAGGCATGGATGAGTGAAACTATGCCAGCAGAGTGGAAAAAGGCTGTGATTCTGCCCTTGTATAAAAATAAAGGTGAACGAAGTGAGTGCAAGAATTATCGTGGCATAAGTCTATTGAGTGTTGTAGGGAAGGTATATCAAATAATTATTGTGAGGAAAGTAAGAGAGAGAAGAGAAGTCCTAGCAAGTGATGAACAGGGTGACTTCAGGAGTGGCAGAGGATGTGTGGATCAAATATTTGCAGTAAGACAGATAGTGGAGAAGGCTTGTGAGAAGGACTATACTGTGTTATGGCATTTATGGATCTGGAAAAAGCATACAACAATGTAGACAGAGAAGGATTGTGGAAGGTTTTGCACATGTATTTTGTAGATAATAAGCTGCTAGGTGCTGTCAAGAGTTTTTATGATGATAGCAAGGCATGTGGAAGGGTAAATGAGCATTTATGTGAATGGTTCACGATCAGTGTGGGTGAGTGACAAGGTTGTGTGATGTCTCCACGGTTGTTCAATATATATTTTGATGTGGTGATGAGAAAAGTAAAAACACGAGTAATGGAGAGAGGGATGGCATTAGTAATGAATGGTGATTGATGGAATATCTCAAATTTGTTGTATGCTGATGATGCAGTGCTGCTTCCAAATACTGTACCAGACAAGAACTTGGTAGAGTAGTGCAGAGTTTTGCTTATGCCTGTGAGCATCGTGCTTTAAGAGTAAAAAATCAAGAGGGAAGGTGACTCCCACTGTGATGTTACAGTGAATGGAGAGAGACTGAATTGGTGCGAGAGTTCAAATACATGGGTACAGTGATAGAAGAGAGAGGAAAATATGCAAAAGAAGTGGAAAGTCGAGTGACACAAGGAAGGAAAGTAGTTGGTGCTATGAAGGCCTTGATGAGAAACAGAGGCTTGAGTGTTGTAGCTGCACAAGAGTTACATGAAGGAGTGTTAGTGCCAACAGTAACATACAGATGTGAGACTATTGTGTAGCATGAAAAAGAAAGGTCAAGAGTGTGAGCAGTGGAGGTGGAACTGCTGAGGAATGTATGTGGAATACAGAGAGTGGATAGGATACGAAATGTTGTGATTCATGAAAGATGCAGTGGGAGGAAATCAGACACCAGAATCGAAGAGAGTGTACTAAGGTGGTTTGGTCATGTGGAGTCAATGGATGACAATAGAGTGGTGAAAAAGGTTTATCAGAGCAAATTTGGAGGAGGGAGGAGACGAGGTACACCAAGGAGAAGGTGGAGGGATATGGTGGATGAGTGTTTGAGGAAGAGAGGTATGGAAGTCGGTGAGGCTAGGGGACTGACAGGAAATCGAGCTGGCTGGATGAATATTGTGAAAAGTGCTTGATCAGGGATTTGGCACCCCATTTTAATGTGAAAGTTTTCGGATTGACTCTATCGGATACGCTTGTGAAGCTACAGGATGTGGTGAAAGTTTTTTTTGGCGTATCAGATAGAGCTAGGATTCTGGAGGCTTGAATGATCAGTGAATGGAAGTGTGGGGCATTGGATTAGGCAAACTTGGGCTGTCTGGACATTGCTACTCCTCACCCTGCCCCAAGATGGGAAAGGTGGTCTGGGTGGTGATGATGATGATATATATTTATATATTAATGAGTGAGGATATCAGAGTTTCAATATTTGTATTGAAAGTATTCAGTACATTGCATACATCATTGTTACTACCAGTTGTTTTCTCTATGCAAATAACAATATTTTTATCTTAATTAGAATGATAGAGTTTGGTTTCAATCCGGTTTTTTAATATAATAGAGTTATTATGCATCTCTAATTTTAATAGTAGTATACTAGAAGCTGCCATGGGATTGGGGAGGAAATAGGGTTTCCTTTCTCCTCTGATTCATGTCCTTTAACCCCTTCAGCTGGAGGATTGTTTTTTCATATTAGTGTTCTCAGGACAGTTTTATTCAGCTTAGGAGAAACTTTCAAACTGGGGGAGTTACATATTCACGTAATGAATCTTTTCACTACTGTGGAAATCTTAGTTTTCTGAATGGAATAAAATCATATGGATGCTGCACAAATAGAAACTAAATGACATCCTCTGGCTGAAGGAGTCAAGAATGAAGGGATTATTATAAGTCTCCTTCCCATGGTGTTGGAAATTGGAGTAGGATAAGTAGAATTAGTATACTTTATATATATGGTTCATTATGTATCAAAGCCTTTTTTGAAATGGATGGTACTGTACTGTGTAACTAAAAATGCCAAAGCACATAGTTTGTAATTCAGAGTAGCTAATAATGTATCTTGTAGGATATTTGATGATATGAATGTATTTCCACTTGGACTGTTGTGCAATCATTTTGTTTACTGGCAGCCGAAAACATGATGATTCAACTACCACAACTGATTGAAACCCATTTGTTTCATGTTGAGGTTCCTGCCATTGTGGTGTACTTATGATTTAGATGCCACAAGAGAAATAGGAAAGATGTTGAGGTTCTTAAAGATTTTTCACTTAAATTATTTATTATATTTATCTGTATATCACATGACATAATTGGGGCATGCCCACAACTTGAATACTACATCATGGATGATGGAGTTCGATGTCCTAGCTGTGGTGTAGGGGTGAGTCTGCTTGGTTATTTTACTCCATGCAAGCCAACTTGTTTGTAGCTGCACACCTAGCAAGTTATCTTTATTAGTTAAGGTACTTTTCTCTGAAAATGGTGTTTGTGTCACGTACTGCATTCATATTTATGCATAAATTTCACATGGATTTTCCAAGAGATTCAGATAAAGGTTGAGAGTGTTTGGCTTTACAGACAAATTGACTGGCACAGAGTAAATCATATTGATGCTTCAGTAAAACTTCAATGGCCATCAGCTGAGCTGAAAAGAGTTTGAGATGCTTTGACGATTTGAAAAAGATGTCCTGTAGATAATACAAAACTGCTGTGGCCTGATGGCAGCTTACTCCTAATGAGTTGATCGTGTCAAGGGTTTGAGCTCATAGTATGATGGACACTCGGAATGGGTGTTTGCAGTACCAGTATGTTTTTTTCTTAGGCTTGTTCACACCCTGTTTGGTGTACTGATGACATATACAGACTCATGACACAACAAACAGCCATGACATATACAAACTCGTACACAACAGAAAGCTGTGACTTAAACAAACACAATAGACAGCTGTGGCATAAACAACTGACACAACAATCAGCCATGACATGTGCAAGCTCTGACACAACAGACAGCCATGGCATGTGCAAGCTCTGACACAACAGACAGCTATGACATGTGCAAGCTCTCACACAACAGACAGCCATGATACGTGCAAGCTCTCACACAACAGACAGCCATGGCATATACAATTCTCGGACACAGCAGATAGTTACTAAGAATACCACTTTCACATGCATCATTCTTCCTACAGACATGCCTTCTTCATTTGTACTGTTCCAGTGGGGAAAGGTTAATTCTGTCACTCTTCTTCCAAGGACATGAGCACCAGTCGAGCAGGGCAGTACTCCCGAGGTAGATGGAAAGCTGATGACAGGGAGTGCTGGAGCTCCCGTTTCATCAGCCCTCAGGACTAGTTCCTGACCATCCCCCTTTGCTGAACTTTTTCAGTGTCTCAGTTACACAGAGAGTAGGCCAGCATGCTCTCCAGTACAAATTTCTCTAACTATCTTCACCACACTGCATGCACAGTACACACTACACTTCCTATTCAAAATTTACCAAAATGGCGTCGTCTTATCAAGCCTCGGAGTCCCCAGGGGGGGGGACCATAAATGCCCCCACCATCTGCCCGTCTCCCGGTGACGACTCAGGGTGCCTGGAACCACGGTCTGACTCTCTTCTTCTTCATTTCTGCAACATTCGCGGCCTTTCCTCTAACTTTCGCTCTGTTGAGCACCACCTCTCCTCTAAACCTCACCTTCGTTTTCTAACGGAGACTCAGCTGTCTGAGACAACTGACAGCAAACCCTTTTCTGTATCCTCCTACTTTCTCTATACTCATTTCAAAGCCAAAGGTGGCTGTTGTGTATATATACGCAACGACTTATCTTGCTCTCGTGTTCCTGAACTTGATTCTTCTGAATTCTCCACACTCTGGCTTCGGCTTTCCTGTCATTCTCTGACTAAATATATCTGTGCTGTTTACTTATCCCCTAATTCTACTGACTATCAAAAATTCTTCGACTATCTTACTTCTACGATGGAACACATTCTATCCATTTCTCCTTTCTCTGAAATCTCCATTCTTGGAGATTTCAATGTTCACCACCACCTTTGGCTCTCCTCTCCTTTCACAGATCCACCTGGTGAACAAGCCTACATCTTTTCTATCCTTAATGACCTAGAGCAGCTTGTACAGCACCCTACCCGTATCCCTGACCGCCTTGGTGAGAGCTCCAACATACTTGACCTCTTCCTCACAACTAATCCTTCTGCTTACTCTGTTAATCTTTTCTCTCCGTTGGGCTCCTCCGATCACAACCTTATTACCTTAACCTGTCCTATCACTCCGGTACGGCCTGTGGACCCTCCAGTGAAACGTCGTCTGTGGCATTTTGGAGCCGCGGACTGGGAGGCCCTCAGGCAGTACTTCTTTGATTTTCCCTGGAATGATTATTGCTTCCGTGGCCGGGAGCCATCTGAGTGTGCCTTGCGCATTACGGAGGTTATTCTCTCGGGCATGGAAGCATACATTCCTTTCTCATATCCTTTGACTAATGCAAGAAAGCCTTGGTTTAATCACGCTTGTTCTAATGCTGTCCGCAACAAGGAGAGGGCCTACAAAAGGTACCGGAGCCAACCCACCCCTGAATCACATCATCTTTACGTTTCTGCCCGGAATCGTGCTAAGACTGTTCTTCGCTCTACTAAAAATAATTTCATCCATACTAAATGCTCTCAACTCTCTGACTCGAATTCTTCCCGCTCCTTCTGGCATCTTGCCAAAAATCTTTCTAACAACTTTACCTCATCATCCTTCCCTCCTCTTTTCTACTCTGATGGTTCTGTAGCTATTTCTTCTACTGATAAAGCAGATCTCTTCACACAGACTTTCTCCTCCAATTCTACCTTAGACGATTCCGATGCTGTTCCTCCATCACTTCCCCCCTCTGACTTCCTCATGGCTGACATTAAAATTTCTTCAGTTGATGTATTTTCTGCCATCACTGGCCTCAGTACTAACAAGGCATATGGGCCGGATGGGGTCCCTCCTGTTGTTCTCAAGAACTGTGCTTCTGTGCTTACACCCTGCCTAGGCAAACTCTTTCGCCTTTGTCTGTCAACTTGTACCTATAAAACCCAATGTAATATGACTCCTGGTCATCCTTCTTTCGGGACTTTGGCGAAAGCTTTGCCATTGCACTTGACATCTCTAAGGCTTTCGATCGAGTCTGGCATAAATCTTTAATTTCCAAACTGCCCTCCTACGGTTTCTATCCTTCTATCTGTGCCTTCATCGCAAGCTTCCTTTCTGGTCGTTCTATAGCCGCTGTTGTAGACGGCCATCGTTCTTCTCCTAGATCTATCAACAGTGGTGTCCCTCAGGGCTCTGTCCTATCACCAACTCTCTTCCTTTTATTCATCAATGATCTTCTAAGCTGTACATCTAACCCTATCCACTCATACGCTGACGACTCCACCCTTCACCTTTCCATTCGGTTCCCGCAACGCCCATCTCAACAGTTACTTCAACAAGCAAGGGATGAGGCTATGGCACACCTAATGTCTGATTTGGCTCGTATCTCTGACTGGGGTAAAAATAATATGGTTGTCTTTAATGCATCTAAGACTCAGTTCTTACACCTATCAACCCGACAAAATCTTCCACAGGTATACCCACTAATGTTTAATAATATTCAGCTTAATCCTGCATCATCCTTGAACATGCTTGGGGTTTCATTTACTCGGGACTTATCTTGGAAAGATCATATTACATCTCTTGTAAAATCTGCTTCCAAGAGATTGGGTGTGCTAAGCCGACTCCGCTCTTTCTTTACCCCTGCACAATTGTTGACTCTATACAGGGGTTTTATCCGCCCCTGTGTGGAGTACAACTCTCATGTGTGGGGAGGCTCCCCACATACAGCTCTTCTCAATAGGGTGGAGTCAAAGGCTTTTCGTCTCATTAACTCTCCTCCTCTTACTGACTCCCTTCAACCTCTGTCTCTTCGCCGCACTGTTGCATCTTTATCTCTTTTCTATTGCTACTTTAATGATCACTGCTCCTCTGAACTGTCTGCTTGCATTCCTCCACCTCTACGACGGGCGCGTAGCACCCGTCTGGCAGCAAACTCTCATCCTTTTTCTGTCCAACTCTCTAATGCAAGAGTTAACCGTTACTCCCAGTCTTTCATTTATGCAACAGGTCAGCTCTGGAACTGTCTCCCTCTGTCTGTATTTCCTGCTGCCTATGATCTCCAGTCTTTCAAACGCAGTGGTGTCCAGGCATCTCAAAATGATTGGATCTTGAATTTGGCTCTATATTGTATTTTGTTTTTCTCTTGGAGGGAACTGTTACTGCGGGCTCATGGCCTTTGGTTCCTTCTTCCTCGCATAAAAAAAAAAAAAAAAAAAAAAAAAAAAAAAAGATACAGATTTATACGTTTACAAGCTTACAAAGCTGTTTACATTTGACCACCAAAAACAACAAGTAGGGACTCCAGTTTTTTGTATTGTTTGGTGCTTAAGTTGGACATTGGTAGCCAAGTGTAGTAGTTGGAAGACCATTTGTCAAGAACTGTCCAGTTTGTGTTGTCGTTGACCAGCCCCAACCTGTCTAGCTGAGCAGACCCATCAACCACAAGCAGGCAACTGCCCCTGCAGGGTCATCCTCTACAGTAGACTGATGTACCCTTGCGCCCAACAGCACCACCATTGTGAGGCACAGGGAAGAACGTGGAAATTTACGCCCGTATTCTTAAACTTTTCCTTCTCTTTTAGATGCATGAGAAGGTCGTCTTTCGCCAAACTGGTATTCTTTTTAAAAATCCTTCTCTTTCTGAGCTGCTCGAAGGGGACGGTCTTCCTTTTGAGCAGCCAAAATTATTGGAACTTGACAAAATCATTTGACCTGTCTCTTCAAAAATCCGTTTGCAATTTTTCTGCGTTCCTTTGTAGTGTATTGTCATAAATATATTTAAAATATCAATGAAAAGTTATATACAATTTTATTAATACAATTTACAACAATATACTGATTTTTAAAGTGCTATTTGTACCGTATCTCTAAAAGTGTTACCCATGTCGACTGAGATGTTTAGCCTGGCATAAATAAAGCAGACGATGTACTACCCCAGATATTCATCCAGTCTTATATGATCTGACACTGACAAATCTTATGCATTATGGCCAGTGTCACATGACTAATTTTTTAAAGAAATATTTTGTTTGTTAATTTGCCCGTAAGAGGAAAATCTGCCATCAAGGTCACACGAGTGGTTTGGCTCATGTCTTCCAGCTGGAAAAAAACAAGTACCGGTAAGCGCTGCCATGCGAGTACATGAGACAGACGTTAACAGGTGATTCTTACATTTACAAATAACAACATAAGACAATAATATTTCTTGAATATACCGTAATTTATTATCAAAATATTGTCTTGAGGAGTGAACACCGCTGCGGTGTTGGCCAGAAGGGCATTTATGGCTGAATACAAACTGTCAGTATGGGTGTGGTGGTGACCTTCCACATCTCAAAATGTGTTGTGCTTTCATTATCCAGTATGAGATAGGCATGTTTTGATGTATTAGTTTATAAATCTAATGCCCCACCATACCAAATATTGGCTGGATGGGTTGTTTTAGCTTAACAGGGCCACCAACCTGAACATTTTCCCTACCCCTCCAAGGGAATCCGTTACAATACTGATGGAAATAAAAACTCCTACAGGAAGGGAAAGTTTTGGGAAGGGATTATTTTTAAGCCTATGGCTATTAGTTCCCAGATGAGTGCTGCATTTGTGTCCCTCCATCCAGTCAATGGGCACCATAGTAGGCTCCACATCGCCATCTTATTTGGTTATATGGTTACTACCCAGCATTAAGTGGTTTCATGGGTTACAGAAAACCATTAGGTTTGCCACTCAGTGTAGTCACTTGAAGTGGAAAGTCATGAAAAGTGATAGGAAGGATGGGAAAACTGTGAAAGCCTCATGCCATAAAAGTAGAAAATGAATACACTAACAAGAAAAAACAGAAAATCTCACATTTTGCCAGAGTTACTTGGATGTGTGTGGATTTTGAGGTTTGGGGGAAGTCAGTTGTTTGATATCTAAAGTTGTGCACCTAAATATTAATACATTTTGTGTACAGTGGTTGTGCACATAAATACTGATACATTTCATGTACAGTTGTGCATCTAAATACTGACACACTTCATGAACAGTTCTGCACATAAATACTGATGCACTTCATGTACGGTTATGTACTTAAATACTGATACACTTCATGTACAGTTGTGCAGCTAAGTACTGATACACTTCATGTACAGTTCTGCACCTAAATACTGGTACACTTCATGTACCGTTGTGCGCCTAAATACAGATACACTTCACGCATGGTTGTAGACCCACATTCTGTTACACTTCATAGTGATAAATAACAAGACAGCAATAGCTTTAGAAATCTTGTGTTGCAATCTTCAGAAACCATCAGATCTTTTTAAGTACCATACAGTGTATCATAAGAATTTCTGTTTATCAATAACAACTAACCATACTTGTATGTATATGTACAAAACATCTTAATGTAAAGCAAGTTAATGGCACTTCTTGCCCTGAAGTCATGATGACTTTGCTGTTGACTTCCATGGTTCTTCTGTTGGCTCCATATTTAACCTTTTCATCTTGAGAACAATATTAATTTCATTCTTGCTGCTATCAGATGACTTAACTTTAAAAGACATTCATGTTCAGATTTGCCAGGGGTCACAGCATCATCAAGCAAGATAGCCAACACCTTTGCCAGACAGCTTAGCTCAGTGCCAACATTTAATCAACTCTTCTTTGGCTCATGACCTAGATTAACACAAAATTTCATGGGAATCCATCAATAGCTTTGTTGGCAGAGGTAATGACAACAGTGCCCAAGTATTGAATGGGTTATTGAAAGCTGTTTTCAAACCCTCCAGTTCGAAAAGTGTGCAAAGCTCAATTAATTTGTCAAAAGAGAGCAAGAAAACATGAATTACGTCCTTGGGTTGAAGTGGTTAATGTTCTGTTTCTGTGTTGCTAGACATTTCACTCACAGCAACAGTTCCTCTTTTATATTGTTGATGCAATATAAAAGAGGAACTTGAAAAAGTGTAATCAGTCAAAAAGAAGATAAAAGGAATACTTGAACTAAAGTTATTTAGTGATGTACAGTGGTGCCTTCCAATATGTGAGAATATAGTTGACAAAATGCACTGCATATTGGTAATTTAGTATATTAGAAACCATTGAATCAATGGAAATAAATGGATATGGTTGACACCTCACCCTATCTTTGTCATTTACAGTACTTCCCCATTATTAACTATCATATTAAGAAAGACTTTTGCTCAAAGAATGATAATAGAACTGTGAATGTAGTGTGCTAGGTAGCACTCCATTTGCATAATTGCGGGATTAGCAACCTTACTGCGCCCATCCACTTGCTGGCCTCCATAAGTCTTGATGGTTCGTAAAATCTGTTCTTGTTCTTGAGAATGGTCCTCACAGTTGATTCACCTAAGCCAAGTTCATGTCCAGTATCTGAATTTCATTTGCCTTGCTTATGCAACTCCATAACCTTCATTTTCTGCACGAAAGTGATCCTTTTATTCTTGGAATTAAACATTGGGGCCATGACATAACAGGAAAGCAAGAGCAGGTGTTGTACAACGCTGAAACACCACAGTATGGTAGCGCCGCTCTGGCAGACACAGGCTGAGTGTCTTGAGAATTGAAAGATGCAGTGAGGGAGGGAAAAGGCGGGAAACTGATCAGCGACCTGGTGGTGGCTTCGGATACTACCACTTTGAGCAGTAACACCATTTTTCCTTGCTTTCAGACAACAGAGTCTTATTTTAGAATCACATTTCTCATATTAAAAAAATATATACATATTTTTTCCTGAGTCTAGTTCGCATATTAGGTGTTTGTGAGATCCTGTATGTTGGGAGACCCCACTGTGATAGTGGGATTGGATTATATCCTGTTAGTCAACAAGTGGTGCTGGTGTGTTGTGGCAGGACACTTATCACACACTGTGGTGTTTTAAAATACTTAATGCTGGCAGAATTCTGAATTAACATGTCACCCATGAGAGATGCATCTTGTATATAAATTTTGTGCAGTGACATTATTACCCTAGAAATACATTCATACCGAATGTAAAATGGAACTAGTCTAATATTTTATAAATGTATAATTTTTTTAGTATTGTTTTTGAATGGCTGTTGAAGTTGTTATAATATTAAAGTTTTTATTATGTTTGTCTTAATAGGAGTTACTCTTGTGGTAGTGGAATGTATAACTAAGCAGGGCCCAAAAAGAATACTGTTTTAGAAGCCAAGAAAGCAGGATGTATACTTTAATTAGGGCTATACAGCATTCGTAATTGATACTTTGGTGTAATTTTCACTCACCATTGCCTTAACCTGTTCATTACAATTTAATTGAATCTCATAATGATTTTTTGTTAAAACCTGTTCCTGAAGTGATTTAAAAAAAAAAAAAAAAAAAAAAAAAAATTAATAAACTCATTTATATATTGTATTATCTTCTTCAGTAACTAGAGAGGGTCAAATGCACAAAATACTAACATTAAGAACAATGTCAGTTACCCCAGTGGTAAGGGGCAGGAGCAGGTGTAAAGAAAGCGGCTTACTGACACAACTGACCTCAAGGTTGTTGTGTTTCAGGTGACAGTCTCAGGCGGCTTCAAGGTCACTTCCAGGTAGGTCAGGTCAGGTTGGGTGTGGTAGTGGCAGTAGCTAGAAGGGAGGTGCTGTGAGTACAGGTGTCTGGTAGATTATGTCATCTATGTGGATGGTTGTTATATGTCACTTCATTTAACCCATTGAGCTGGAAGAATGCCTTTTTCTTTTTATTCTTTCTCTTTCCTGATTATTTTATTCACCTTAGGATAAACTTCTCATACTGGAGAGGATATACAGTATAACATTCACAAACCTTTCAGTATGAGAGGCCTTTCCTAAGTTGAATAATATCTTCTGGTAGCAGCAAGTATAAACATTTATAAAGGACATTACTTGGATTCATTATGGTGACTTTTCTTATTTTATTCTTACTGCCACCATGCAGGTGTTAACATTGGAGAAATGTCTTTTGGTGAAGGGTTACTGGAAACTTTCACAGTCAGGTTTTTCCTTTTGATTTTTAATTGTTTGGAGGTAGCAAGAATGAACTGTCATCATACTGAAAGGGTTATATTTAAGTTGATAGTATCAGTGGAAATAATGTTATGCATTGCTCTATGACCCTCTCAGATGTTCCTTTTGGTATGTTAGTTGTCACTGTTGAGATAATAACTATGAGTATGTGAGTAGTTGTATTTCATTGAGTTTTTGTACCATCTAGTTGTTCAGAAAATGGACATATTGATATAAGTTTGATATTTTACCTGCCAAATTCATTAATTAGTATTTGGTATTACAAGTGTTATCTTTGCACTTATGTTTGTTGATGTATTTTTGTCACTTCACTTGCATCAGTGTCTTCACTTAAATCAGATGAGCTGGATTAACCCGTGGGCTGCGTCAAGGGGTCGTGCAGATATCCCCTTTGGTGCGGTAAAATGTCAGTTTTGGTCACTCTTACAGATTTCCTTGAAATGTTTATCTGTGGCTAGGAAATTGCATCATGCAGCTATTCACAGAATATTTGAAATTGAAATCAGCGTAGTTGTGGAGAAATAATTGTCAGAAATTACATTTCTGGCAGGAACATGAAGATTATGTTTTGAGAGAAAGTAATGTGTATTGGGGCAGATGACACAGGTTGTAAACAGGCTTTCTCCCCGCTCGCCAGGTTGGTTGCCATCTTGCTCCGCATGCTGCAATACAAGCATATGGCGCTACTTTTACACCCATTATTTACCACCCTACTTCTGTTCCATTACTTTCTGTTGACTTTACACATGATTTTGTGTTATTCTAAACAATTTTACCCATGACTGCCTTTCCCGGAGTGATAATATTGTAGGAAATGCATAATGAAGTGCCTACTTCGGAGTCATTGTTGCTGATTCAACTTAGCAACTGGGCCCAAGATAGGGAGTGCGAATGAGAGCTACCAGTCACCCTAATACCCCATAAATTTTTGTGTCATGCAGATCCTTCTACAACCTTTCTGGTGCATTGTTGAAAATCTCAATCATAAGAAGTATGTCACAGCTTTGCAAGACACCTCCACGTGAGGTATATCGCAGTCCACGGGTTAAAAATACCATCCTCTTCAGTTTTTTGCACCTCTGTACAGAGATGATTCTTGTATTTTCACTGGTATGTAGCTATATATTTAGTGAGCATATTAAGGTATTTTCTCATTATCAGCACTTAATCCCTTTGTTTTACACTGCTATGTATTCTCATACTCCATTACCAGTATATACTGGAACACAGTTTTGTCATAATTGTATAATTATAGGTTATATCAAAAAAACTGCAAAGTATAATTGGACAATAAAACATTCACTATGCTTGAAAATGGCAAAGTATAATATTGGGTTTAATGACATGAAGTACCATAACTGCACATTTTTACTATACAACCAAACAACCTAACCTATCTTACTCTTCCCCAACAATTACGGTAGCTTAATTTTGGGGTAGGTTGGTTAGTAGATTAGGGAAAGTTCAACTATGGTTTCACCATCTGGTTGTCCTGTAAAAATGTGGTGTTGCTATTAAGTTGATAATATGTTGACACTGCACTCTTTGAACCAGTATATATACTGTGTGTGTGTGTGTGTGTGTGTACTATATACATAAAATAATGTGTTATATGTGGTAGGCGGGGGCACTCACCATCCGCTTACTCGATGTAATGCTGCTTAGGGTGTCTGCCCTTTTATCGCTTCCCTCCTTTCTCTTCTGTTTTTCTTTCCTTCGTTCTTTCCTCTTCCTTCTGCCTATGGGTGGCTCTACACTGAGTGAGTAAAGAGCTTCCTGTACACCAGGAAACCATTTACTATGCTGGGTGGTAACCATATAACCAAATTATGGCACTTGGTGGTTTACAGTAGTTAGTACTTAAGGTGCTCCAGTCGGATTGAGCCAGTGCAGGTTTATGGTTGAGGTTTATTGCTCACAATGCCACTCGGGGATGAGTGAGGCTGATCACTCTTATCTTAAATGTCAGGACCAACTTGCCTAGCCCCAGTCTCCTATGCTCCTCATGGGGCAACATAGGATTAGATGATGGAGTGATAGATAGATAGATATGTATATGTATATATATACATATATATATATACGTAAACACACACACCTCTCCCTGCTATTCGACAGAGGTGTGTTCCATAAAAAGTGGTTGAATAACAGACTGATTTTTTTCCATTGGATTGTTAAGAAATTGGAGGGTTAGTTTTGAGACCACCTTCTTCATTTAAAAATATTCAGTAAAGATGGAAAAAATACCGGTAAATGTGAACGAAAGTGACACAGGGATTTGAGCTGTTTCCTTATAGACCTACGTTCTCAAGGAAAACTATTTTAATACTGCATACATCTCATATGATTGACATTTGATTTCCGATCAAAAAATATTGGAGAACAAACGAAGTATACCTACTTAACGGTATTACAGAAAGCTGCCTGAACACCTTCGATAGCGTGTTTATTGCTGATCCTGCCAACTGAACATGACGTCACCACACCAAACAAACTCAAATGTATTCAATTTAAAACCATAAATAGCAATGGAAGCCTTATTGGAAGTGCTGAAACCTAATTGGGGGGCTTCACCTACCGAGCCCCCCAGCGATTATAACCTACCTAACCGAGTGCAAACTAAGATGTGCATCACGTAAAACTGGCTCCAAAACAGTATCACACATTAAGAGCATTAGTTAATCATTGGAGCAATCATCACCCGACCATGCGATGGCAAAACACTCACTCAGGTTGGTGAGCACATGACTGCGTATGACAGGGGTAATAGTAGGGTTCTTGGGCGAAGCCGTGGTGGTGCTTTAGTATTCCACGAGGCCAAATAGAAATGCAGCAGATGAAGAGGCAACTGATCAGCAGGGCAGAGCGCAGGAGACAGGGCAGCTTAGCCGGTCTGTCTGGCTGTGCGCAGTTTGAATTGTTGAAATGGTGGGGATAACCATGTCAGACAACGAAAAAGGGTATAGATTTATAAATGTCAAAACAACGAATTGTCAAATAACGATTGTTTGAAAAACGAGCGGTTGGTGTTTATTGTGTGTGTGTGTGCATGCGTGTAATTAATAATCACTCTTTATATATATATATATATATATATATATATATATTACACACACACACACACCGCTCACTGGTGCAGACACTGCTCGCTGGTGCAGTGGTAACGTTCCCGCTTGCCAACTGGTGGATGGGAGTTCGCGCCTCACTCAGGTTGCGAAAAGTTCCACTGACGAAGTGGGTGGTTACTGTCCCCCTTGAGCAAGGGGACGGGTGTGTGCGTGTGTGAAGGTCACAGCCTTGCCCTTAGATCGGACTATATGAGCTCTCAGCTCCCTTTGGGGAGGGTAAAAGCTGATGATCACGACCATCAAGTGATCCTGACCGACCCGGTGAATTACACACACACACACAGATACACCGGCCTAACATCCAGCACGTTTCTTTAGTACTAATCATCTTTAGCACAGTAGACACTCAAAATATTAATTTAAAAAGAAAAAAGATTACTTCCATAGATATGCATGACTCTCTCTCTCTCTCTCTCTCTCTCTCTCTCATTTTTTTTAGGGGAGGAGGAAGTCTGGTATACTGGTATGTTGAGAGGTGCCACAGCAAATGAAAACTTAGATTGTCTGATACCATAGTACCTAATTCATTATGCCAGTTTGCAACTTTGTGTTTGCCTATCATTGTTTACAACATTCTAAGGATTCTTTTGCCATAAATTAATTCTAAGGATTCTTTTGCCATAAATTAGAGTCTTGTCTGATCTAATCAATTTTCCCCATAAGGCTTACTACTTGTCAGTACAGATTTAGTTTAGTACAGCAGTTTGTCTAATTGACTTGCCATACTGGACACACAGATACTGCCTGTGTGTGTGTGTCCATCATCCATCATATATATATATATATATATATATATATATATATATATAGTATACAATCCAAATTATATTGTACATACCATCTATGGTTATTTTGCAGGATATATTTTGTAGCAGGTAAATGTACATAGTCAGGGAGGAACAGAAGTTTGGCTTGATATTGAACGTGCTGAATCTCTTACAGACAGCCGTCCTCCCACCAACTGGGGAAGTTGCCATACTCAGCCATACTTCCCAATCAGCCATACCAAAGCCATTCTCAGCCAAGCCAGATGACTCTCAGCCAGCCACATCCCAGTCCACCTACACCACAGCAACAGCCCAAACGACGGTCTGCAGTGGGAAGCAGGAGGATCCGAAAACCAAGGAGACTGGTGCATCCATTGCGGCCAGCAGTGGTCTCCAGTTACCTGCTAGTGCGAGGACTGACCATGGGACACAGCTTGGAGGAGGAGGAGGAGGAGGAGGGAATAGAGGAGGAGGAGGAGAAACAGAAAGAGGTAATGGAGAAAATAATACCTAGAATAGAGGATGGCAAAGGGGAATCTGTAGAGGAGGCAACAAATGAGGAAGATGGAAAAACTGGAGATGATGATAAAGGGAGACCTGTGGAGGAGGCAATGAAAGAGGGTGATGGGAAAACCAGGGAGGGAGTGGAACAAATACAACACCTAAAAATATGTGATAATAAATGAGAATGGTATTAACCACAATTGGTCAGAAGAAATTTATGGCTTGTCTGCTCTGCAGCGTTCATGTTTTCTTTGTTCAACTTGTGTGTATATTAAGCTGAAATAAAAATTTTAGTGGTAACAGACTGCAGCTAAATGTTGACAAAAGTTAAATGTCACATCCCAGTTATTTATAGGTTTTGCACTGCATGAAGTGTTGGCATTTCTAAGGTTGTAGCACCTATTCCAAGATTCATCAGTTAAATTATCAGCTCACTAAGGTTTTTAAAAGACATTGAAATAGAGAAGTAAGAAAATTTCCTTCAGCAACTAATTTATGTACTTTATGTATAAATTTTTACATTAGTAGACATGTGTTTTCATCACTGATAAGTTATACAAAGTTGTACAGATATTACTGAAGTCATAAGATTAGTGTTTTCATGAATTGGTTTACATTGTAAATGAACAGCAGCATGTCCTAAGAATATTATATATAGTTTTGATAATACAAGTATCTCAAGTTGCAATCCATATTTTTGTGGTGTAGTTTTATATGGCTAGTTACTTAGGTGTATCCTGGTATTTAATTTGTATATGCAGAATTATTTCCTTTACCAATGTATATTTATACATAATTACAAGAATACAGTAATATATGGAAGAATAATTGTAAAGTAACCAACTATAGCCAGCCTCATCATGAGAGCTCTCAAGCCTTATTATGCAGCCTAAAATATAATTAAACATTACAATCCCATGATGGTTGAGATCTCAGGTTGGAGTAGACTTCGTAAGTGTGCCATGGTTTGAATGCAGAAGGTGGTTGCAGGTTTGTGTGTCATATAAATGCTGCCAGGGAAGTACAATGGTCTTCTATATGGCGTAACTGACCTGGACCACAGTACCCTAGCCTTGAGCCCTCCTGCACTATGAAAGGAGTAATATATATATATATATATATATATATATATAAAATTTCATAGCACCCAGGACAGCAGACACAAACTGCCCAGTTTCTTTGCATACCAGTTTAATGAGACTGACAGACAAAATAATGTTTTCATAGGGGAGAGAGGCTACCCTTCCCTGTATACCTCCTCAAGTTGTGATCCTTAAGAGAAATAATTTCTGCAGGTTTTGACCCCCCCCCCTTTTTTTTTTGGGGGGGGGGGATACCTTTGCAGATTTTGCTCTGGGTTGTGATCCTTAGAAATATTAGCCTGATTTTCAAGTCTCAGATCCCCCTCCCCCCAGTTCCTCAGATTTGGGTTAGGTTGTTGTCTCGATAAAAATATTCTTAGAGTTGCAGGTGTTTGCTCTAGGCTTGTCACTCATAGGGAGCAAATATACAATCACTCAGGGATGTTTTGGCTTGACTCATGATTAATCCATGTGATAAACTAACACACACTGACTTTACAACTTGGGAGGAGAGTGAGTAAAAATAAAAAAAAGAGAGAGAGAGAAAGGTTGGAATATTCCTGATGTGGAGGGAGTGCTCAATTAGTAGTAATCTGAGGTGATGGAAACCTTCTACCACCTTTAATCAAATGGGATTACATTACACACTTTGGTCAGTGCCGACATTCCCATCTTAAGTTTTTAATCAATACTAAACCAAATATCTTTTACACTGATAAAAGAATCATAAATCTCCCCCCCCCCCTTTTTTTTTTTTCGTAGAAAGTTTTGTTGTAATGCGAATTTTAGAAAATTTCAAAATGTACAAAATGGTATATACATATATATATATATATATAAAGTGCCTTTAAATTGCGTTTACTTTCCCACACTGAAGAAAGCTGCTATCTGCACAACAGTTTAAGTTGGAGACTGAGTTTTGGAAGAGACAGGAAAACTGTGGCAGATTAATGCACATGTGATGCATCCAGTACTGTAAAGGCCATTATGTTTTTTTTACAAAACTAAAATTATGGTCATTGTTGGGCAGGTGAACCCTTCCTTTAGAGAACTTTCAGAAAAACATTTTCAAGGCTTGCATGTTGTAAATGAGCCATTATTAACAAACTACACCCAACAAACAATGAGAAACTTCTGACTGTGTTTTCTAAACATACTTTTGGTTTCTTTACCCCTTTAGTACTAGATGCAACATATGAGCAGAAGATTGAGGAGTTCTTAGTTGATGAATCTGAAGCAACTGCGTTATTGTGGAGTTTATTAAGTATTGTGAGTAACACGTATGGAGCAGAAGTATTACTGAAGTTAAGAACTAGAGTATATGATGAAAATCCTACACTTCTATCTATCTATTGCCAGATGCCTCAATCCCGTTTGGGGTGGCCACAAACAAATCGCCTCCAAGTCGCCCTGTCCCCCACCATTTCACTGCCCTGCTCCCAACTCACACCCCCCTCTCTCATATACCTCTCCACCCCATCCCTCCATCTCATCCTCGGCCTCCCCCTCCCTCTTCCCCCCTCCACCTCACTCACATACACTCTCTTCGTCAGTCTTTCACCCTCCATCCTCTCCACATGGCCAAACCACCTCAGTGTGTTCCTCATAACGCTTCCTATCACATCCACATCAACACCACAACGCTCCTTTATATCCTCATTCGTCAGCCTGTCTCTCCATGTGACTCCACAGGCTCCTCTTAAATAACTCATTTCCACTGCTCTCACTCTTGACTTGTGTCCTTCCAATAATGTCCAAGCTTCACTTCCGTACGTTAGAGTTGGTATCACAATACTGTCATGTAGTAACTTTTTCACTTCCATGCTCACTTCCCTGTTTCTTATCACTGCTTTCAAATAACCAGCAACCTTTCTTCCCTGCTGTACCCTTTCAAGCACTTCACCCTCCAAACCTCCATCCTTACTCATCACACTACCCAAGTACTTAAACGTACTCACATTTTCCAATTCCTCACCATCCAACCTCGCTGTACATTCACTAACTTCACCTCTCTCAAAGACCATCACTTTACTCTTCCCTACATTCACCGTTAGATTCCGTTTCTTACACACTCTCAAACTCATCCACCAAGCCTTGCAGCTCGCCTTCGTCTTCACTCAACAACACAGTATCATCTGCAAACAACAGTACAGGGAGTTTCCAAACACTATCCTCTCTCACCAGGGCCACTCCAACATCCACTACCCTACCTTGTACCTCTTTTATTACCCCATCCATGTACAGACTGAACAACCATGGAGACATGACATCCCTATTTCAAACCAACTTTCAAAGAGAAAAATTCACTTAGTTCACCATCCACACGCACTGCAGCCTTCGCACCATCGTACATACTCTTCACAGCATTCAGCAACTTCCCATCTACTCCATATATTCTTAACACTTTCCACAATCCTTGTCTATCCACCCTGTCATATGCTTTCTCCAAATCCATGAAAGCTGCATACAACTTCTTTCCCTTCTCTAGAAACTTTTCCACTAAAGGTCTAAGAATGAATATCTGATCTACACAACCTCTTCCCTTCCTAAAGCCTCCCTGTTCTTCTCCAACTAATTTCTCTGTTCTTTCTCTAACTCTGTCTATAAGTATCCTACCATACACTTTTCCTATTATACTAAGAAGACAAATGACCCTATGATTACCACACACTTCTTTTTCCGCTTTTCCTTTGTACAAGGGAATAATTATACCTGACTTCCAATCCTCCGGGACTCTACCTTCTTCCCAGGCCAATCTGCACATCTTCCACATCCATTCTACTACTATCTCTCCCCCATGCTTCAGCATTTCACCACACACTCCATCAATTCCTGGGGCTTTCCCCTACATTTATGCTTATGTATTACCTCAGTCTCTAGTTATGTGTCCTTTCTGTTATCATTATCCACCTCATTATCATTATATGCTCCATCACCTTCATTAGTATCATTCACTTCACTCTTTCATCATTATCCTCACCATTCCAGTAGCATCATTCCATCTTCCCTATGCCCATCATGGTATCCTCCTGATCTCTCCCTTAATATCCTCTCTATCCCATTCCTGATCTTCCCCAATCTTACTTCATTATCCTCCAGGTACCACCTCATTTCCTACTCCTGCTTCACCCTGCTCATTAAGTTATCCTTTTAATCATCACTGTTCTCCTGATCTCCTTCCCATTATTTTTTTACACCTGCCTTAACTTCACACCCCTTGATATGAGGGACACGTACGTGCCCCTCATATCAAGGGGTGTTGTTTGTTAGCACACCTGTGCTAACATATAACACCCCTGTCATTATATGACAGTCACACATTATAATTAGGCACATAAAATCATTCCCACAAACATTACCAGACCTACGAGGGGTGATTAGAAAGAAATGACAGTGAGTCCATAAATTTTTATTAGCATGAAGAACTATCAAACTATGACTCACATTCCTTCAAAGTACTCCCCTCCAACCTCTATGCAGCGTTCCATTCTCTTTCTCCACTTCATGAAGCAAGCGTGGTACTCTGAAGATGGTATACTTCGGAGTTCTGAATTGACGGTCCGTGCCAAGTCTTGGATGCGATGAAATTGCTTCCCAGCGATGGCAGATTTAATTTTTGGAAACAACCAAAAGTCACAGGGAGCCAGGTCAGGGGAGTAGGGTGGGTGGGGGAGCAGAGTTATACCTTGTTGTTCCAGGTACTGCATAGTGAGGCGAGCTTTGTTGGGTGCAGCATTGTCGTGGTGCAGCAAAAGGCGAGACCGACGGCGGGTTGGTGCGGTGTTGGCCTTGTGTTCCAAGACTTGTGGAAGGACCTGATCTGTGTAGTATTGGGCTGTGATAGTGGACTTTTCAGGCATCACATACACGCATATTGGTCCTTGAGAATTGAAAAAGATGGTGAAAAGGCGCTTCCGGCTGCGAAATCCTTCCTTCAAAATCTGAGGTCGAGGGTCTTCATCGCCCAACCACACCATGTTTGACTGCTTGTCACGGGTTGTGAAGAATGAAATCCAACACTCATCTCCAGTAGCAACATCTGAGAACCGTTTTGGACCATTTGGTTCAAATTCAGCAAGCCAGACACGACAAATCCTCACCCGTTCAGCCTTTTGCTCATCAGTCAACAAATGGGGTATCCATCGACAACACTTCTTCCTCAGGTGTAATTGTTCATGCACGATGTCATATGCACTCCCATAACTGATATCAAGCTCCAAGGCTAAGAACCTAAGAGTTACAGTTGGATCCTCGTCAATGATGGACCGTGCACGGACAGTTGTTGCTTCGGTCACGGATGTCCGGGGGCGTCCAGAGCATTGTTCATCTTTCAATTCAGTTTTTCCTGCTGTGAAAGCACGAATCCAGCGGGAAACAGTTTCCAGGGAAGGAGTAGTGTCTGGATAAACTTGTAATAATTCCCCTCGAATCTCTGTTGCTTTCTTTCCCAGTTTCCACCTCGTAAAAATGTAGAACCTGCAGCCTTCTTTCGAGTAATCCATGTTTCTGGCCAGAGAGCAAAAACAAGAGTGAAGCATTCACTCACAACAATAAAACAAGAAAAGTCAGGCATACGGCGACAAGTTCAAACTCGTAAGGACAGGCAACTCTGCACTCTCCTTGCTCCCCTACCTCCCATCATTCAAGGTTTTCATGTTATAGCACGAACTGTCATTACTTTCTGATCACCCTTCGTATTTCAACAATATCTTGCCTCCAGACACTTACACTGGCAGTAGAAAGACATCTACCATGCCCACTTTATGTGCAGACAAAACAAATCCTCAGTCAGAACACTACACTACAAGCCCTACTCCTCCCCAGCCATCCACCTATCGGAAGTATGCTTAATGAGAGCTGATTGCGTTCATATAGCTATGCTTAGATCAGGACATCACCCAGCCTTCCTATATCACCAGCTTTAGATTTGGGTTGGGTGGAGTGACAGAAAATGCAAGCCCTGCTTCAAGAATACTTGTAGACCCACATGAAACAGCACACACAACAAAGAACAGGGCACAGCATAATAACTACACTAAAAAAGAGGCATAACCTCAACAGCACAGGGAACCTGTGGGACAACTACTGTACATAGAAGTGGTTCATTATCTGGTCGATGGGTCTGCTTGTTCAGGCAGGCTAGAGTTAACAATGACACCCCTTTAGTTAAACTGTGTGCCATCTAACTACAGTGTTTATTAGCAGCTGAAGACAGCAAAACAGCTATACACAATTTTCAGCATTCTTGTGAACTTCAGCAGTGGGCAAAGTTGGAGGCATGGTAGAGTATACTTGAAAATCAACTGCAATGTACTACAGTTTATCACTTGTATTCAAACATTGTAGTGTTTTAATCCAACAGACTAAAGATGGTTGGGTTAACTAATTCAGTCATATGATGCATTTTCAGTTATTATTTATTGCCATCAATAGACAATATCATGCAGTTAATGGGAGATCCTGAAAGGGTGAGATGAGTTTTTTTTCATTAGTCTCTTTCACTGCCAGAGGTCTGTGTTAATATAATTAAAATTATCGGGAGAGAGAGGAATGAAAATGTCACTAGATTAGGGGAGTTAGGGCCTCAAAACCTTATCAATAAAGATAAAATAATGTACTTAGGTTTTCAGTGGATCAGGGCGAGGGAAAAAAATTTTGGTCTGTCTTTTTTTTTTTTTTTTAGTGGTATATCGTTTCAAAACATGGCTTACAAATGTACAGGTGGTGCCATCTACTGAGAAGAAAAACATAAAAAGGAGGAGAACCACAAGTGCAAGAGCAAAAGGAGGAACACAAGAAGAAGGGAGACAGGAGCATGAGGAGGAGGAGCACTAGGTGAGCAGCAGGGGGAGGAAGAGCACAAAGTGAAGAAGATGAGCACAAGGTAAGCAGGACAGTAAGATCACAAGGGATGCAAGAGGAGTAAGAGCACAAGGGAAGGAACAGGAGCATGAGGCACATAAGAACAGTATTAACTACTCAGTGTTCTGATTTGTATTTATTTCACTTGTCATAATGCTTTTTTTTATTACCCTTTTGCTTTATGTTGTAATTTTTATATTTTATTTTTAATTTCTTTTGTGTGTGTGTGTGTGATGGAGCCAGGATTTAGGGACATAAATGATGCAAGTGTGTGGCCTATTTAATTGGGCAGACTTTGGTTAGTTCTCATGCTTCTGATTTTTTTTTTTTTTTTTTCTTGCCCTGTAGATCCTGTACTTCACTATCTCCTTAGATGGGAAAATTTCTGGATGAGGAATATATACATACTGTATATAAGTAATCCCTCTAATATCCGAATGCCCAATATCCGAACATCCCCACTAACCGGACATAATCATCCCGGGATCCAATATTCCCAAAATGGTCAGAAAACAGAACAAAATTCGGGGGGGGGGGGGGGGGGGGGAATTCCCCCCCGTAATTTGAACTTGGTGCGCGCGGCGCGGGACAGCTTTGTTGTGGTGCGTCATTCCTCCGACGTCCAATAGAGCACCACTGCATCCTCCCCACTTTCCGCCTGTCTGTTCTCGTCGCGAGTGCACGCTGGTCGTCATGGCTGCCCACGAGCTCACTTTTGTGGTGGTTCATTACCTGCTTCATGCACTCCTGCTGCTCTCGTGCCTCTTATTAGTGCGTGTGGTGATGGCCCCACTGCCTGAGAAGAGGAAGAGAGTGGTGTTGACTCTAGAGAAGAAACGGGAGATATTGGAGAAAGTAGATGTGGGGTGATCTTCTTCCCGCATTGTCCGCGAGTTAACCTGGCTCGATCTACCGTGTTCGATATCAAGAGATCCCGAGACAAACTCATGCAGTACACGGCTGACTTCTCGTCGAGAAGCAAACACAATGTGGAGAGGAAGGTGATGTTTACTCCTAAGTTTGCTGAAATCGACCGCTCCACGTTGATTTGGTATCGACAGCAATGTGCTGCTGGTGTGATGGTATGTGGTACGGAGCTGAAGGCTGCTGCTGAGAAGTTCGCCAGGCTTCACGACGCCCTAGACTTCAAGGCATCCGAGGGTTGGCTCTTCGCGTTCAAGTTACGGCATGGCTTTACCAACCGTAAAGCTCATGAGCTTTATGGTTGATAAGGCTATGCCGTAACTTGAAAGCGAAGAGCCAACCCTCGGATGCCTTGAAGTCTAGGGCGTCGTGAAGCCTGGCGAACTTCTCAGCAGCAGCCTTCAGCTCCGTACCACGTACCATCACACCAGCAGCACACTGCTGTCGATACCAAATCAACGTGGAGCAGTCGATTTCAGCAAACTTGGGAGTAAACATCACCTTCCTCTCCCCGTTGTGTTTGCTTCTTGACGAGAAGTCAGCCGTGTACTGCATGAGTTTGTCTCGGGATCTCTTGATATCGAACACAGTAGATCGGGCCAGGTTGAACTAGCAGAGGATGCGGGAAGAAGATCACCCCACATCTACTTTCTCCAATATCTCCCGTTTCTTCTCCAGAGTCAACACCACTCTCTTCCTCTTCTCAGGCAGCGGGGCCATCATCACACACACTAATAAGAGGCACGAGAGCAGCAGAAGTGCATGCAGCAGGTAAGGAACCACCACAAAAGCGAGCACGTGGGCAGCCATGACGACCAGCGTGCACTCGCGACGAGACAGGCGGAAAGTGGGGAGGATGCAGCGGTGCTCTATCGGACGTCGGAGGAATGACGCACCACAACAAAGCTGTCCCGCGCCGCGCGCACCAAGTTCAAATTACGGGCGGGAATCCCCCCCCCCCCCGAATTTTTTGCTGTTTTCGGACCATTTTGGGAATATTGGATCCCGGGATGATTGTCCGGTTAGTGGGGATGTTCGGATATTGGGCGTTCGGATATTAGAGGGATTACTTATATACAGTATATATATATTCCTCATCCAGAAATTTTCCCATCTAAGGAGATAGTGAAGTACAGGATCTACAGGGCAAGAAAAAAAAAAAAAAATCAGAAGCATGAGAACTAACCAAAGTCTGCCTAATTAAATAGGCCACACATTTGCATCATTTATGTCCCTAAATCCTGGCTCCATCACACACACACACAAAAGAAATTAAAAATAAAATATAAAAATTACAACATAAAGCAAAAGGGTAATAAGAAAAAGCATTTATGACAAGTGAAATAAATACGAATCAGAACACTGAGTAGTTAATACTGTTCTCATGTGCCAAAAATAAATTCTGACAAAAAATAAACCTAAAAATAAAGTAATGACTCAGTACAGTAACTAGGTTGGTAAGTATGCCCTGTAAACTTAGAAATACTCCAAGGCTTACATCATCCTCAAGAGAGGACAAATATGTTACAATAACTGTAAGCAACGTTGGGTCTGGTTAGTACTTGGATGGGTGACTGCCTGGGAACACCAGATGCTGTTGGCATCCCTACGTGTCAAGTGGGGTTGGTGGAGGATTAGTGCCCCTCCCTGTAAAACAGTTAACTCTAAGCCCTTGGCCACCCCATTTGGGATACATGGCGTCTGGCAATGAATGAATGAATGAACTGTGCAAAGACATGAGAACCAACCCACCATGTGTTGCCGTGGTAATGAGCTGGCCAACCCACCATGTGTTGCCGTGGTAATGAGCTGGCTAACCCACCATGTGTTGCCGTGGTAATGAGCTGGCCAATCCACCATGTGTTGCCGTGGTAATGAGCTGGCACCCGAGCCAATCATGTTTCATCACTCTTCTGTTGCTGCATCTCCACCATTAGATCTATACCAGCAAACTCTGCCAGCCAATCACCTGCAAATAAATATAATCAATGACAATCATCATCATCACTGCCACCATATCCACCCACCCAATCACCTGCAACTAAAAATCAATTGTAAGAATCATCATCATGTTCACCACCACCACATCCAACCAGCCACCCTATTAGCTGTGGGTAAATATGAAGTGGGAAACAAATGGGTCAAATGGTTAGATTGATTTGTTGATCCATTCAAATCAGTTTTATATTATTCTTGCTGCTGACGGACATTTTTTTTTTTTTCACCTTAGAGCAGTAACAATGACTGGTTAACCCTCTGAACATGGTGTTTTATTTTATTCTTGTCTGCTATGGTTTTATTCATTTTTTTTTTACTCTTCTGCTTGAATAACTTAATAATGCATGGATTAAGGAAGGATATGTACTCCTCTCCAGTTAAAGCCAGTCTATATAAAACTATCTTAACAAAATATATGTCATCAGATTGAAGAAAAATGATTCCAGGCAGCAAAACAGCTACGGCAATTACCATCAAAGATTTCACTGGCACACAAAAACCTTTACTTGTTTTTTTTCCACCAGAGAATTTTTACTTGGTGCAGATCTAGCTGCTGGGGATAAAGCTACATCTAACACAACCAGTAAAAAATAATAATCATAATAATAACAAAATAATAATAATAAAGTAGTCTGGAAGCAGCAAAAACTAAAAAAAATTATGCCATCAAAGTGAAGAAAATAATAATTAGCTACCAAGAGCTGTAAAGTTTCTTATTAGGCTACAGCATAGTGCTATATACAGCCAACCCCTATTACCCCTTTCAAGCATGAGGGCTCCCATAGTCTGGGATATCTGAGAGATAATGACTACCAGTACATTTTTAAGAGTAGCTATATATCCAGTCTACTTTCCTTGATAGCAATGATATGAAACTTTTTGGGAATCAAAAACAATATGCATGGCAGTCACTCCAACTAGGGCATTCAAACTATTCGATCAGGGAAAATAAATTTCAATACAATAAACCCTTCCAAAATTGCATAAATTAGTCTGCTGGTATCACTGAGCTCTATAGCTCCATGGCTGGTATCCAGAGCATCATAAACTAACTACCACAGTGTATCGGTTACAGAAGACAGTGTAAAATATTCACAACAAAAAGTGTACCCTAAGCTTAATATAATAGTCTAGTGGTAGTAAGAATACCACTATAGGCTAAGAAAAATGTTGTATGGAGGTTCAGACAGAAGTTAACTAAATAGATGTGACCTAAGCTAAATACTGTATAATGGTGGCAGCAAGAATAAACTCTGATTAATTACTGACAGTGGTGCCACCTAGTGTCTGCTGGTTGATATAACAAAGTCCTCAATGCAAGCATGTATCATTAGGATAGTCTTTATTTTTTGTGAGTTCATACTCTCTTTGCATGTATCATGCTGATATTTTACATGCACTCAAGTGACAACAGCAAACCCAGTTGGGTCAAGTTCAACAGGGAAGAAGTGTGGGCAAAGGCAGTTTCTAGTGCACATAATGGGACTGTGTTACAGATTTTCACTCTGACACAGCAGACTAATGAGCAGCATTAAAGAGATACTGAGATGTAAATTTATCGTTTCGATTTTGAAGGCTCCAACATGCTTGCATGCGTCGGCATTGGTCACCTGCATAAAGTAGACAGATATATATATATATATATATATATATATATATATATATATATATATATATATGTATATATATATATATATATATATATATATATATATATATATATATATATATATACACACACACACCTGGTTAAACCCAATAAAGAAGTAGAAGGATGGACAGAAATAATCTGTAGTGTTTATATGTATGACTGTGGTACAGATTTTCACTTATTTCGTTTTCAGTAATGAAGTTACTGACTGATGAACAATACCGGTACTGATTCGAGATATAAGGTGAGTATGCATTTGTGAATATATCAAGCCAGGGTTTCAGTGGGTGGTGGTTTGGTAAAAATAAAAAAAGGCACAGGCTTCTATCTATCTATAGCCCGATGCCCTAATCCCACAAAGGGTGGCAGCAGACAAAATGCCTCCAAGTTGCTCTGTCACCCACCATTTGACTGCCCTCCCCCCCAACTCACTCCCCCCTCCCTCATATACCACTGAACTCCATCCCTCCACCTCATCCTCGGTCTCCCCCTCCCTCCACTTCACCTACATACACCCTCTTAGTCAGTGTTTCATTCTCCACTCTCTCCACATGTCCAAACCACCTCAGTGTATTTCTCCTAATTTTCTCAATCACATCCACATCCAACCCACAATATTCTTTCACTTCTTTCATCAACCTGTCCCTCCATGTCACTCCACATGCTCCTCTCAGATAACTCATTTTCACTGCTCTCACCCCCGACTTGCTCCCCTCTAGCAAGGTCCACGCCTTGCTTCCATACGTCAGGGTATAGATCACAATAGTATCATGCAGTGACTTCTTAACTTCCAAACTCACCTCCCTACTTCTCATCACCGCTTTCAGTGAACCAACAACCTTCCTTCCCTGCTGTACCATTTCAAGCACTTCATCCCCAAAACTTCCATCCTTACTCATCACTCTACCCAAGTACTTGAATGCATTCACATTCTCCATATCCTCACCATCCAACCTCACTGTGCATTCTGTGACTTCATTCCTCTCAAACACCATAACTTTACTCTTGTTTACATCAACTTTTCAGATTCCTCTTACACACTCACAAATTCATTCACCAAACCTTGCAACACCCATCCATCTTCACTCAACAATACTGTATCATCAGCAAACAGCAACCTGCCCTTCCAAAATTAGTGTGCATCTTACATTGGGCAGAATCACAGATGCTAAGAAATACGGTATGGTAATCCTTCTCTCTGCTTTTCCAGAAAAAGAGGTGCAATGAGATTCTGTGCTAGTAGCCATTTCTCACAATCACAATGGGAACATACTTGGCAAAGTCGTGAGATGTGATACATGCACACGCAAGACTGAGGTCAATCTTGTGTGATATACATCCACAGATTCTAGTCCCACCCAGGCCTACCAAAAGTAGCCCCAAAATTGCCCCACTCATCACCTATTTACACCTACAATTTCCGAACTAGCCCAAATGGATGGGAAAAACCACTCCCAACCTTGGCTACTGTGTTCTGAGTCACCCCACATGCAGTGAGCTGTCCGTAAGGGCTGTGTGATGCATCCCATTTAATAACCATTGTTTGGTACAGCCAAAAAACTGTTCAGGAGGGTTAGAGATAATTGGAAGGACTTTGTGATGTGCACCATTTAACGAACATTATTCAGTATAGCAGACAGAATGCTCAGTGGGCTTCGTGACATTCATTAAATCTGACATCCATTATATCGAGGTTTATTATAGAGTGGGTCAACTGTACTGTGGGTATTATTTTACAAGTGGACAACATGCAGTTTTGGAATTTTAGCACCATCATCGTATAGTATAGTCACTAAGGATCACAAATAACCCCCATTACCCCATTCGAAAATTGATTATTACTCCCCTAAGATAGGTTAGGTAAGTTGGGTTTGGTTTGGTTACCGTAGTTTTATCGTGTTCGGTGAGGGGCATTTCCGATAAAAATGAAGGTCAGAAACATTCGAATCACATCAAAAACTGCCAGAAAAATATATTGCACTACCTGGGGGGTGTATTGTCCACTTGTAAAAATTTACCATATTTTATTACTATGGTAATTGTTATTTATATTTGGTAAATGTTAAAAGGACTGGACAAACAGGAGGGCACCCATTAACAAACTGATCATTTTATGACAAATTATCATTCATGATAATTAATTTTCGACTCAGACTCTGCGGAAATGTCATTTACGTTACTAAAGATTGTATTCACGACATCCATAATTCTGTGAAAACAATGTTACTCAGGAGCACAAAACTAGGTTTGTTGACAGTGGATTGATTCAGATCCGAAACTCCTCCCCAGATCATACCGTAGATTCTTACGGGAGTAATAATCAATTTCCGAATGGGGTAATGGGGGTTATTTGTGATCCTTAGGGACTATACTATACGATAATGGTGCTAAAATTCCAAAACTGCATATTGTCCACTTGTAAAATAATACCTAAAATATTTTTGGCAAAGTTCACCGCAGAAATTAATTACTGAAATGAGACATTCCAATTAGCAGCGAGAGGATGACATAATACCTAACTGAAAGTATACTATTTAAAATATAAGAAAATAGCAAGTAATAAGGACTAGCACCACGCCCAAGAGGACTAATGGCACTAAAATATAAGAAAATTTTTCCTCGCCATCCTCCATACTCACGTGGCGGAATTTTCGTGAAATACATTCATCCCAAGCCATGTCTCTTCTTTCCCTCGCACCCCTCAATTCTCCCTTCAAATCCACGTAGCCCTCATACCACCGTGATTCCCCACATCACGGCAAAACACCTAACACACACTTACCTTGGTGAATATTTGTGGTTTTCACTACCTCTTCCTTGGACCACTTTCTGCTTTGTTACGGAGACGGCATAATGACGTCTCAGGTACGAGTCCTGTAACAGGTTTTAATATGATTTATCTCGCTAAATTGTGGTATTTATTAAATTGTTTGGTCAATTCATATAAATACTACAGTTAAACTTGTATAACTGCGTCAAAAAATATTGAAATTATAACGCCACTGTCATAACAGAGTATTACTGCTAAGCTAAAACTGGAACCGGATTTAAGGTACACACAAACTTTTTCCCAAATCCCCGAAAATTCTTTGATCACATTCAAATATCATTTGACATTTGACAACAATATTTAATTACCTATGTATATCTGCTTAGTTCGATTAAAATTTAACGTTTTACATCAACTGTTATTCTGATATGCCGCCATAGGGGATAAAACTGTTATGCAAACGTTATTTAACAAGCAACTAACATAATCTATCATCCTCGTCTTAAAATCAATATTGGGAGTGAATACTGCCTATACTCAGTTTTTTTTTAATCGAGGCGAAGATTCACTGACAGGTTGGTGATGATGATTGTTATGCTAGGCGTTCTTTGGCCGACTTCTCGTCCTTTGAAGCCGCTTCAAAGCCGGGGTTCTCTTTCGAGACCGGAACTAGAATACACAACAAGAGGAACAAGGCATAAAAACTCGGCTGACCAACCTTACACGTATATTGCCTTAATTACAATCTATACAGTTCAATAACAATGACACACATATACAAGTTAAGGGGGACACACTGACACAGTCGGGCTGATAGACTGGCCCGGGCTGCTGTGGGGCTGGGGTGCTTACAGGTGGCGCCCGGGCGTAAGAGGTAGCTCGTCGGGTGTGCCTTCCCGCAGGAGGCAGGGGACTATTGCCAGGGGCAATGTCATCCGGACGGGGCTGTTGGTCGGCGTGGAGGGAGGCCCTTTCCTGGCAGGGCCTCGACCAGGAAGGTGGCCCTCTGGACTGGGGTCGAACAGAGCCAGCAGGCGAGCTTGCCTCCGCCTGCTCCTGTAGGAGGGCCGTCTGCAGGTGGGGCTGGGGAGGTCACGCCCCGGAGTCCTAGGGGTGCCCCTGGGTGTCTGGGAGCTGAGGTCTCCGTAGGGTCGGACCACTGCAGGAGCTGTCTGCGGCATCCCTTCCTCGTGGAGTCCGTCAGTGGAGGGTGTCGTCCAGGGGCAGGCTGCAGGGCGTGGGTTCATGATGGGCCCTCTCCACAACTCCTCTTGCTGCAATTCCTCTGGGGTACTGCACCTAGAGAGAGAAGCGTCCCACTCGGCCTCTGGATGGGTGGTGGGCCGAGCCAGGGAATTCCTCCACAGGGGTAGTCTCAAGGGTCATGGACGAAGGGTATACAGTGGCCATCCCTTCCTTCCCGGTGTGTACAATGGCCATCACTGCGGGTCCACAGGCCCTAGAGGCAACAACCGAAGTGCATACAGTGGCTGTCACTTCCTGACCGGTTCGTACAGTGGCCGTCACCGTGGGTCTGCTCCCTAAGGAGGTGGCAGATGAAGGGCATACAGTGGCCGTCCCTTCCTATCCAGTGCGTACAGTGGCCACCACCGCGGGTCTGCCTTTTCCTGGTTTACCAGCCGAAGCGCGTACAGTGGCCGTCGCTTCCTGCCCGGTGCGTACAGTGGCCATCACCGCAGGGCTGCAGGGGGTAACAGCAGAAGGGTGTTCAGTGGCCGTCCCTTCCTCCCAGTGCATACAGTGGCAGTCACCGCAGTGCTGCTTAGGACTGTGCTAGGACGAGTCCCACCCTAGTCCTGGCAAGTGCTGGTCTGGCTGAAGTGTAGTGTACCAGCACTGCATACCTCTCGTTGTGTCTGCCTGAGAGGAAGAGGGGCGCATGGTGGCGGGGGACGTAGGACCCTCTGGCTCGGTTCCCTTACGCGCTCTACATGCCTCCCCGTGGCTTCCCCTATGGTTGGGTATTTCGCCACCCTGGTCGTGGGTCCTCCGTGGGGTGGGTGTTGCGACACCCCTCCCTAGGCTTCCCGTGGGGATGGGCACTTCAATGATGATTGGCTGTATGCTTTATGTCCGAAAAACATCGTTGTATTTCATATACTAAGTTTCAATTCACATTACTGATAATTATTTGAAATACAACGATGTTATTATTAACACCAGTCATCACCGATGAATTGTTAGTCCCAGGTTATGTTTCTGCAAGTCTAGTCTATTATTTCTTATAGACAGTTTTATGGCATAACATACTGTACAGCATCAGCACCGCACTCTTTGAGTTCAATCATATCCAAAAATATCAGAACAATTTCCTTCCTTTTATGAGAATAATATCTAATGGCCATACCTAATAACTTGTCAAAGAAATGTCAATACTTTCATCATTTCTTAGGTTAAACCTCCTTTCATATATATCAGCTCTCAATCCGTTGATGAAGTGAGGGGCAAATTACAGACCGCCGCACTACATTTAGAGCTTTTAAATTTCAGATCTTTACATCCTTTGTTGTCAGAGAAACACACTTTGCTGCTCGTAATGCATAATGTACTGCTATGAAGATGGCTACTCGGCCCTCGATTTTCTGATGTGATTACTTATTTTTTTTCATATAGAATATCTCTTTGCCTCTCAGAACTAAATGGTTCTGCATTCCCGTGTTTGGTAGTGCTGCGATGCTTTTCAGTGTCACTTAATTTTGCATCCAAGTGGCACTTGCAATATTTGCAATAGCTCTTAGTGTCGTCTCCAGTCAAGTAGGCTAGTTATTACATCTGAGTCACTCAGCCACTCGGATCGAAAACGCTGTCTGTACTTCTTGCTCTTTGTTTCTTAAGACACATGAAGGACACTCGACAGTCAGAATAACGTCCCCTCACGAAAGGCTGGCTACAGTCCGTGAGTGAAATTAGGACGAAGGCGGTAGGATATAACTCAACTGAGAATTCAAACACGAACAGGAAAGGAAGGTCACGGTGAGTGGTACAATACAATCGCTATGGATGTCGTGTACCCATTTTATTTATATTGACTTTTTTTAGCTGAAGTTTTTAAATTATTTGTTTTTATATTGGTTTGGTCAAAAAATCGTCAAAATGAGCGACAAACCTTATGACTGCCCGGGATACGAGCAATCATAAGGTTTGTCGCTCAGTTTAGAGTTACAGTACTTGAATGTCGAACAGTGCATCAATTGAGTGGATAGTTGGCGTCCTCGCCTACCAATATACGAATATCCCTCTGTTAGGGATGAAGGAATTTGCTCGCGTTACCCCTGCATGTCAAAAAAGGGCGATTAAAAAGGGAAGGAGTTCGGGCTGGGACCTCCAAACCTCTTTGTACTGGACTAGGGATGTGAGAGTACCCCCGTCCAAGCAAACCCGCCTTGTACAGTACGCTACCTCACATGAAATAGGAAGAGATTTTACCTGGAGCTTCCTTTTTTATGTCTCCAAGAAACGAAATACCTACGCTCCAGTCTTTCTCATCCCGAGTCGCTATGGGAAATTATGTTACACGTTACAGTAATGATGGTGTAACCCCTCCCCCTTACATTACTTCATAGGAGACAAAATTACTCCATTTGGGATCACTCCTTACAGGCTGGGAAACGTTGATATTAAAATCTGTCCTCGTCCTAGACTCAAATATGGTAGCTTTTTTTTTTTTCTTACTGGTATACATTTAATTGGTAACACACACACACACACACACACACACACACACACACACACACACACACACCGCTCGCTGGTGCAGTGGTAACGTTCTCGCTTGCCATCTGGTAGACGGGAGTTGGCGCCTCGCTCAGGTTGCGAAAAGTTTCACTGACGAAGTGGGTGGTTACTGTCCCCCTCGAGCAAGGGGACGGGTGTGTGCGTGTGTGAAGGTCACAGCCTTGCCCTTAGATCGGACTATATGAGCTCTCAGCTCCCTTCCGGGAGGGTAAAAGCTGACGATCACGACCATCAGGTGATCCTGACCGACCCGGTGAATTACACACACACACACACACACACACACACACACACACACACACACACACACACACACACACACACACGAAAAATGTCTTCACCTTGGTAGCATGAACAGTCTTACTGTACCTCCCTCTCGATCAGATATACCTGTTCGTCAGAATTTTTCACTAGCAATGTTTCGGGATCAGTCATCAACATTAAAATCGTCTGGTGGTCAAGTATCATAAAATCGTTTGGTGATCAATTATCATAAAATCGTCTAATGAACAACTATCATAAAAATCGTCTTGTGGTCAACAATCATCAAATCGTCTGGTGGTCAACTCTATCATCGTTCTGCGGAAGCCACAGTAAATTAATCTGCCTATGAGAGAGACTATTGTCACCTAAATGGTAAACCAAGAAGGGTATATATATATATATATATATATATATATATATATATATATATATATATATATATATATATATATATATATATATACTCCGTGCAAGGAAGAAGGACCAAATGCCAGAGGCATTAGAAAATACAGACAGAGAAAGACAGTTCCAGAGTTGACCTGTTGGGCATGAAACCTTGTCTTCATCCTAGCAGTGCACAGTGGGTGGAGAAGTCGATGTTTCTCATAAAATTTGCATGACTCAGTACCGATTTTAAACGTTCTCAGCAAACTGGGTGGGACAAGGAGGAGGTTGCACAACTCCCTTCTCAAATCTTTAACCTCGTGCGGTCTGTAGGTATTAATTTATTTTAACTGGAATCAGCCAATGTTCTTGAGCCAGTAGCCACACCGATGTGATATCTTTGGTATGAAGGACCGGCTACCCAGGGCTACGAGGGTGAGTAAGAGCACGGCACAAAGACTACATGTGAAAGCTTGCTATGTGCGACGGCTACTCAGGGCTACGAAGGTCAGTAAGGGTCCAGGTAGCACGATGTGAGAGTCTAGTATGTAGTATGTACGAGCTTGATTTGCTGGATGTAAGAGTCTGTATGTAGGACGTGAGAGCATTTGTGTGAGAATCTAGTATGTAGGACCTGACTGCCTTCATGCAAGTCTAGTATGTAGGATGTAAGAGCCTGTATTGGAGTATAGGGCCGACACGAGGGCTATCCAGGGCCATGATGGGTCAGTAAACGTAGGTCAACAGGACGTGAGACAAACACTCTTAAGCCTATGTTTCTAAAAGGAAGTAAGACCCTGTACATACACCTACCAAACATTTCACAAACCAAAGTGAATGTTAATGAAAAATAAATACAAAAAAAAATGATACGTGATAATCGTTAACTGCTATTTGCTTATCCTGTAAATTTGACAGGATTCTTAATTAAATACACAAATTGGGGCTAATGTTAAAGCGAAAAAAAAAAAAACACACACACACATAAGGTCAGTCATGATATTTAACTGTCATAGGTAGACTTGTTTCTCCTGGGTATTGGTAAGGATAATTTGAAAATAAGACTGCTGGGATGTGGTAGGACTCTTGATAACTGCGACCGCTGGTATGTAGGATGGGGTAGGATTCTTGATATGACCGGTGGCACGAAGGATGAGAGTATGGATGGTCGGTTGCCCTACGATGGTCAGTAGGAGCAGGACGGGAGCATATATTATTAAAGAGGAAGGGCGCGTGGCAGGTGAGAGTCGTCGTACCTCAGCTGGTAGGGAGCGGTGCGGGGCGGGGCGGGGCGGGCAGTCGGCGCGGGACGCTCAACAAGTGTGCTTCACTCGCTGTCCACCCGACCACCACCATCGCCGCCGCTCCACAACACCGCATCCGCACCTATCCACTCGACCCACACCGTCGCTATACCTGGTCGCTCCACACACCACACCATCCTCACCGATTCACCGCTCCAGACTAAAGCACCACTATACTCCAGCATCCATACCGATTGAAGGGCGTAGTAGTCTACTTCTGAACTAAGAGTGACCAAGAAAACTGGAATTATACTTTGAAACTTCACATAAACAAGAAAAAGCACTGTAGAAGATGCTCTGACTGTACTATTTGGCAATCCATTAATCAGTTTATACGTCATCAGAAATACCGTACTAATTTCCAGGCGGATTTAGGTCACCCAAAGGAATAAAAGAGGGATAAAAGTGATCCAGTATGCGAATTGCGGGTCTGAGGAACCTACATGAGACTAGCTGGGGATGCCTGAATGGATAAGTAAGAATCGATCGCAGTTATTCAGTACGTGACGTGGGGAAATACTGAATGGAGAAGTTAGAAGAACGATGTTCCTATTGATATAATGCGAGAAGTAAGGCTCTGAAACAAGAAAATATAGAGTTGTAAATCCTGAATATTACACGAGGCCGAAAGCTGGTGTGTTAGCAGAAAGGGTACGGCCTGGGTGGGATGTGGTGAGCGTTATCCTTAATATTATCACTGGTCTTTGTAGTCTGTCTCACTGCTTAGGCTTCCACACCATCGCTCTCTCTGTACTCACACCACCCTTACTGCATCCACACCATTCCAATCTCTCCAAAGACGGCACACAGGCACATCACAACTCTTTCTACAGTCGCACCACACCACCACTCTCCATTTTCACAACTCACTATTACACCACCTTCGCTAAAGTTACACCACATCACTATAGCCACACCGCACCACCATTCTCTCCACCACACCACCACTCTCTCTACACCATACCACGCTCTTCTACAGCCACACCACACCACCACTCTTTCAACAGCCACATTACACCACCAGTGTCTAAAACCACACCACACCACCACTCTCTGTATAGCCGCACCACACCACACCACACCACACCACACCACACCACACCACACCATTACTTTGACTACAGCCACACAACCACACCACCGCTCTCTCTAAAGCCACACTAAACCACTCTACCACTCTCTCTATAACCACACCACCTCTCTCACAAAAGCCACACCACACTACCTCTCGCTAAAGCCACGCCACAACAGTCTCTCTATAACCACACCATATCACCCCTCACTAAAGCCACACCACATCACTATTCTCTCTAAAGTCACACCACATCACCACTCTCATTAACGCCACACCACATCACCACTCATTAAAGTCACACCACATCACCTATCACCATTCTCTCTAAAACCATACCGCACAATCTCTCGTCACTCCACATCTCCATACCATACCACCACGCTACCACACCACACCACTCTCTCTAAAGTCACATCACACCAACACATCATTACTCTATCTACAGCTACACCACTCCACACCACACCACACTAAACCACACCCCTCTCAATAAAGTTTCACCTCGCCACTATACCAACACTAAAGCCACACCACACCACATCACACCACCACCACCATTTCCCTCACCCGCATCACTGGTCTCGTCTCCCTAACTTTATTCCGCTTTAAAACTCATTCGCTGATGACCTCCTCCCCTCTCTTCCCCCTCCCCTCCCTTCCCTTCCTACTGACCTCCCCTCTGTCCCTCACTCTTGCTTCACTACTAATGAAACAATGGAACAATTCTGGCCGTTTTTAATTACTGCGCTCTCATTTGAAGATATAATTTTAACCTGAACATCACAGTATTATTAGGCAATGATTATGACATTCAAACTAATATCGGGATCACACAGAAGTTTCGGCTGTTCTTGATTAATATGCGTTCATTTCCAACTGTCAGGCGCAACAGTCCTAAGGTTACAATATAGCTTTCTAACATGCTACAGCAATTCTAAGGTGAGCATCATCGCCAGTATACGTAACAACACCTCCTTTCACTTGTCAATACGAGATCTCAAACTTTCGTGTTATTGCTTACAGTGACGTTCAGTATTTCCTGATGCTTGCATTTGTATTCAAAACTATATTTCCATTATCACACCATCCTCACGTGGGAAGAGGTCAGGCTGATTATGGCGATGATAACGTTAACAATATACAGATCCGTTGAGCTAGTTTGGCGAACATGAGAGATGAACCTCTGTGTTGCCACCATTGCCTCCACACTCTAGGTTACATGCTCATGGCTCAAAGGTAGCTCTGCTATTTGGTATACAGCATAAGTCTCTTCATTCTGCTTCCAGTAACAGTGTGCCGTAATCTCCGAGAGTTGTGTGTTTAATGTCTATATATACATATAATGTGTACATGTTGAGCCTCACACAAACATGTATGCTTTGAGATCCAGCTCCAAGCAGGAGTTAAACGCAAACATTAGTTAAATTTACTGGAATATTTGTACGCCAATATCTTCAAACCAATCATGACCATTTACATCATCTTGCCCAAGCTAGGTTTCTTTATTGCATTTTTCCATGCAGTTTTCCAAAGTCGCTTATCTTAGGAGTTATTCTTTTCCTACATTTTTTTCATACCTCCTCTCAACCTTATTTATTTTTTAATTTAGATTTCTTGTAATCAATAACAACCTGCCTACTTTTTTAATTAATTCGTCCTCAAAACTGATCCCCCTCCCCTGCCACTCTCTCCCCCCGCCCTCCCCTGAGTGAGGGCAGCATGGGTGGCCGGCACCCTGGCGACTGAGGCCACCGTCCCCTCCCCCCTGGCACCAGCAGGTGGCCCCCCACCTGTGGACGGCCGGGGGGACACCACCACCCATCACACCACACCATTACACTCAACCACAATTCGATCAGTACCGGAAGCAGCCCTGGAAAACCCAAGTGTGGATAAGAAAGAACAGGAAAAAGGTGCCAGAGATTTGGGTCGAAATGTAGGGGACGCTAAGAACGAGGAAGAAAAACGCGGGGAAGACTTAGGCAGAGGTGTGAGGAAGGCTAAGAACGAAGAAGAAAAGGGTGTGAGTGACTTGGACGGAGGTGTAAGTAACCAAGGCAAACCACTGGCTAGTCCCCCTGGTAGTGGCACAAAATCCGGTCAGAGTATATCAAACCAGCTTATGACCGCTACAGACAAGGATGCAAAAGTGACCAAGCGCGGTGTGACAGACATGGGTGTGACGGTGACAGACCCCAGCACGGGCGTGTCAGACCAGGCCACGGCTGCCAAGGAAACCGGGACCGCAGAGTCGGGTAGGAAATCGTCAATAAAAGACAGCAATGCAATAAAAGATAACAGTGGAATACAAGACGGTAGTGCAAGAAGAGACAGCAGTGCAACAAAAGACAGCAGTGCAAGAAGAGACAGCAGTGCAAAAAGAGACAGCAGTGCAAGAAGAGATAGCAGTGCAAGAAGAGACAGCAGTGCAACAAAAGATATCAATGCAACAAAAGACTGCAATGCATTAAAGGACAGCGGTCCAGGAGCGGTGGATTCCATAACCAGTGCACCAGGCGCGGGCACAAAAACCGGTGGTGGATCATGTGCAACAAATCAACGCAAGACGGAGGGTGGGAGAGGGAGAGAAGGGGGCGTGGAAGGGTGGGGCGTTGCGGGTCAGAGTGCCAGTGTGGACGCCTCCACCACCCAGCCCCAGAGGTCAGGCAGCACCACCTCAGCCGGAGCAGGCGAGGTGAAGATGAGGCGCTTCACTCTGCCCAACCTCTTCCTGACAGTGGAGGGGCAGGACCGCAAGTTGGAGGAGATTTGCCCGGGGATTTATGAGTATACAGGTGAGATTACACTGCCAGATTTCACGCTGATATATGTATCACACTGGGTCTGGAGAGGGACACGTTCGAATGGTGGCACATATAAAACAAAAAGCGGTGACAAGGCACAGCAAACCCGTCCCCAGCAGTCATTTTAGTGATGACGTATAAACACAACAGGATATCTAGTCAAAGATGTTGTATATCAAATTTGGAGTAAATCAGGTGAAAACTGACGAGTTTATGCCCTTTTGAAATTGTAGGCCCGACCCTACCACTAATGGGGGGTGACCCCCTTATGTAATTGAGACATGTTATAGGATGTAAATTTGAAAGATGCACATTTAGGTTTTAGTTTCATGTGACGAATTTGAAAGGAGTTACAGCGAAAAACTATTTTTACCCGCTCCCCCCTCCCCCTTTTTTTTTTTTTTTACATTTGTTTGGGCCTACAGCCTGTGCCTTGGCCCAATTTGGCCCAAAATTTTATCAGGTAATCAGAGGATCATAGCCCATCATCCCGGTAATTTTGGTCAAAATCGCACCAGTAGTTTTTCCGTAAAGTTGTTAACAGACAGACAGACAGACTGACTGACAAACAAACAAACAAACAGACAAACCGAATGAAAACAAATCCCATCCCGACTGGTTATATCGGTGCAACGGAGCTGCCCCATCAGAAACAAGCGCCTCTCAACTCCCTTCCTGTCTGCCCAAAAGAGGATGATCGACTGCGGACAAAGTGCAGCTTCAGTATGCCGTTCACCAGATAAGTCTGGGGCCATCAACAACAATACCACACTAACCTATATCATACACGTACAGTATATATCACATCAGCATACTGTATATCACACTAGCACTGACCACCGTAGCATAGATCATACTACACCGCGCTTTTTTTTTTTCTACAAAGACCCTAACCTCTTGCAGCTCAAATGGTGGCCATGTGTAGTCAGAACTGGAGGGTCGACTTGACTAGCAACCAAGGAGACATATTCTTTCCTCCTGAGGCTCATATAATCACGCAACCACGACTAAGCAATGGGAGTGACACAGTTCCATCAGGTGAAAGCAAACCGACTAATACAGTACTACCATAGACCAGAGTGGCATACATCACACTAACATATACAACACCAGCGTATACCACACGAGCAAAGTCCACACTTCCATCCATCACACTAGATCACCACACTAATACACATCACACTTGCAAATTCCAGACTACATTATCACACACCTATCACACATGTCCTGATGAGCTTGGGACCACATAATAACACATAATAACATAACAAATAACATACAACTCGGAATGCATATTTTCCTTCACACCGATTTCATCCCTTCTGTTATGTTCTCGGGTCATATTTCATCATCTATCTGCTTTTCTTGACATTTCTCTTGCATATTACGTATACATGAGTGTAGTTAACGATATTCTACATTTATCGATTAAATTTGGGCATCCCTCAGGGCTGACTACTGAATGAATGAATGAATGAATAAATCAATAAATCATCAAACTAAGCTAACGGTGAAAGTCATATAATTTAATTCTAACCTGGGTATATTAGATAGATAGATAGATAGATAGAGAGAGAGAGAGAGAGAGAGAGAGAGAGGGGCTGGCTGGCATAGATCAGGACAGAAGATGAGAACATAAGAGAGAGAGAGAGAGAGAGAGAGAGAGAGAGGGGCTGGCTGGCATAGATCAGGACAGAAGATGAGAACATAAGAGAGAGAGAGAGAGAGAGAGAGAGGCTGGCTGGCATAGATCAGGACAGAAGATGAGAACATAAGAGAGTTAACTGTCCTTTCTAATCAGACATGTCTTCCTCTTATTTTGAATCCTTCCTAGCACATGTCTCTCACTATAAGTCACTTGAGGTTAACATTCAATCGAATGAGTGGATGGTGGGCACTCATGGGGAATAATAAGCAGCTCAGAATATTCGAGGAACACATTAGGACCGTGAGACTAAGTGCCGTGTGTTTAAACCCTAAACTGCAAGGTGGAATGCAAACCTGTAATACTGTACTGTAATTTTTTCGAAGCACCTGTGTTTATGGTTATTGTCAGCCTGCATCCCGCATAACTGAGTGCAGTTAGCAACGATATTGGAGAGCTAAACATGTTTCCTCCATCTCAATTGTTTCAGAAATTGTAAAAATAGGGACCTTGCATTCCACTCAGCGGTTTAAGCATACGACCATACCCTTCCCAGCAGGAGAAGTTTTAGAGTGGGAAAAAAAAAAAATCCACTGGCACAGAACTTGTCAATCACTGGAGGCACAGACGGCTGCCACCCGAAATTCCTTCACGGTGATGGTTAAAATAAAAGAAAAAAGAAAGAAAGAAAGATTGGGATCGTTCTGGCTCCTTTATGCGTCATAATGGCATCCCGGCCACCCGCCACAAGGCCTTTGTTGCCTATGATTGCCTTGCATGCAAAATGAATTCCAGTGGCAGGTAAAAATGGATGTGGTGGGGTCGGTCCGGCGAGCACAATTCAGGTGAGGAAAGACATTGGTTTCTATTTCCGTCACCTCGGAGGGCTTTCCACCATGGCTCCTTAACCAGTATATTTCTCCATCTGTCAGACAGGTGAGTGTGAGGCTACGTGCGGAGTGTTTTTGACCTATCAGGTGGTGCCAGGAATCCTGGGGCTTGACCGGAGAGTGAATGGGAGTGTAGTTCATTCAAATAGGAAAACTTTGGTTGGTATCTCATTCTATCAAGTTTTTTTTTTTTTTTTTCAAGCTCTCTAGACCCTACCCTAGGGGTGCTGGAGGTCTAGATGATGATGAGAATGATGATGATGATGATCATGATGATATATCTGCATTGCGCCTGTATTTTTTATGCAAAGAAGAAAATGCCAAAGCCTTCCGGAAAACTTCAACAGATGAGATCCAAAATCGAGATCCAATCATTTTGAGATAC
>NC_137004.1:37994503-38072003 GCF_032717465.1 Coenobita brevimanus
ATACCAAGACCTGCATTCTCGTCCGTTAAGGAAGCTCCCAAGCGCCTCTTCCTAAGCGATTTATTTTGATTATTAAGCTACACCTTACTCTCCTCTTCTGTAACATCAGTCCTTCCAATACTGTCATGCTCTGCATAAAAAACGTACAAAGGGATATGAACCACGCATATCCCAAAATAAATCGCTAGGAAAGAGGTGTTAGGGAGTCTCCTTACCCGACGAGAATACGGCCCTTAGAGTTGTTCCGACCGTGAGAGAGGTAGTTGTATCAGTATTAAAACTATCAATATTCTCAGCAAAGCTCTCACCTTAAAATCGTCTGGCAGCAACAAGGAATACCCTGAAGAAGACGTGACTGCGGAAACCCCTTCAGACGATTTTTACATGAGCACACACTAGTAGAAAGGGGGTTAAGGAGGGCTGCATCAACCCCCCCCTCTCCAAACCCCCCTCCAGTTTTCAATATCTATCCTGAGATGAAAAATAAAATAGGAAAATAGGCCGTGGGATTGAAAGGGTGAAAGGGAGTGAATTCAGGCGATAATGAGCTTTGAATCAAGTTACTGAAGCCGCCAACATCAAAATTAATAAATAAGTAAATAAATAAATCAGGTTTACATAAATGACGCGCCAAGAGGAGGGAAAGTTGGAAGGGATGGCCGCCTAACCAAACTTCACCTAAACTAACTTAAAACTTGATTCACCTTATATAACCTAACTCCTGCCTATATTTACCTGACCTTACCTCCACGAAACTCACCTCATTTTACCACTAATCCAACTTTACTTTGCACCTAATTTAATCTTACACTGCTCTGGCGAAACCTAACGTCCTCACATAACAAATTACGCATCACAACACACCCCAACCCAAGCCACACCAACCCAACCTAATCTACTCTAACTTCACCCTGCCTGTCCCCACCACACACACCATACACAGCTTTAGCCAGCCCCACCACAGCAACATTGGGTCCCACCTGCTCTCCACACACACAGTAATTGGGGTAAACAAGGCAATTTCTAACCCACCGATTTTTACCCTTTCAGCCCGACGAATTTCATTTTATTTTTGTTCTTGCTACCTCCAGGCGAATGTATTCAGCGTGGGAAAGATATGCTGTACTGCTGCTACTACTACAATAAACTACTGCTACTACTACTACCATTACTACTACTTCTACTACTACTACTACTACCATTACTACTACTTCTACTACTACTACTACTACTACTACTAATAATAATAATAATAATAATAATAATAATAATAACAATAATAATAATAATAATAATAAGGATGATGATGATGATGATGATGATGATGATGATGATGATGATGATGATGATGATGACGATGATGATAGTGGCGGTGATGATGATGGTCAATGTGTAATTAAAATCCGCCGTAAAATAAATATCTGTAATCATTCATAGCTCGCTCGCTAATTACAGGGATGCACCTCCCCCCCTCACACACACACACACACACACACACACACACACACACAACCACACGGGATACCTCCTTAACTTTTCTTTAATCTCTCTCTCTCTCTCTCTCTCTCTCTCTCTCTCTCTCTCTCTCGCTAGTCCGTCTTCATAATGACTGTCCAAACACAGAACTGAGTGGGTTTCTTTGCTCCATCTCAACCTCCCCAAAGCCCATCAAGCTCTCTCTCTCCCTCTCTCTCTCTCTCTCTCTCTCTCTCTCTCTCTCTCAAACCCCACTCCACCTCCTTCCTCAACTCCTCTTAACCAATTTAGTCTTCATATTTGCAATTCCCGCCATGGCACTTACACTCCTCGCACTGATGGCCTTATTCTAAGTGGTTTTAAAGATGTCTTAATCCCTGTTCCTTAGCGATTTATTTTACGTTTGAAACCCCTAACATTCTCTTGTGTCATTTATATTAGTTTTGAATATCGACATAAATTTTAGGCAACAACTTATAAGAGGATGCTGGGGTGTAATCTGCAAAATAAATCGCTTAGGAAGAGGTGTTACTAAGACTCCTATGTGTCCCATACACTATTATATTTTCGAGATCATTTTCCTCACCAGGGATCGTTGTGTTGGTACTAGATAGCAAAAATAATGATAATAATAATAATAATAATAACAATAGTAGTAGTAGTAGTAGTAAAACAAAAACTGCAACAACTATAATAATAATAATAATAATAATAATAATAATAACAACACCAAAAATAATCATAATAATAACTGAAAGGATGAGCTCAATGTCTGGATACTCATAAAACTAAGAACTCTAGGCAGTATAGTACATAACGTTGCCTATTAACTCCTATTCTTTCACTATTACCTTCTATGTATATCCCTCAGCTCCCTATTGGCTGTATGTGATAGGCTTACTGTATATGTATCAGGGTAGCAGGTAGTTGTGCATCGGTGCTGTCTGTTTATCTATCTTTGTATCTATAGCTTTATTTATGTACCTGTTTATCTATCTATTTATCCATCTGTCTGTCTGTATGTCTGCAATGCGTGTGTGTGTGTGTGTGTGTGTGTGTGTGTGTGTGTGTGTGTGTGTGTGTGTGTGTGTGTGTGTGTGTGTGTGTGTGTGTGTGTGTGTGTGTGTGTGTGTGTGTGTGTGTGTGTGTGTGTGTGTGTGTGTGTGTGTGTGTGTTTAATGTAATACAAGTTTTATATATTTGCATGCAAATATGTGTATGTACGTATGTGTGTGTATGTATGTATGCATGTATGTATGTATGAGTTATGTATGCGTGTGTGTGCAAGTATGCACATATAAATGTGTGTGTTTCCTTGTGTGAATGTAAATCTGAGTGTGTATGCGTCTGGCGTGTGTGTATCTGTGCCATAAACAGTCTCCAGATGAAAATGATAGAGGAGGAGGCTATGAGAGGGGGAGGGGAGGGCAAGGAGGGGGGGCAGAGGGGGGAGGCGAGGAGAGAAGGGGGAAGGGAGAGGGGAGATGATGAGAGGGGAGGGGAGGGGAGGGGTGACAGGTGAGGAGAGGAGGCGAGAAGTGATGAAAAACAGAGAGAACAAAGAAAATGTAAGGAGGAAGCGGGAAAAAAGATGTGAGGGGAAATAAACACAAAGGAAGGGATGAAAGACGGAGGAGAAACAGGATGAAAGGAGGAAGGGAGGGAAGAGGAAAGGCAGAGAGAAGGAAAGTGGGAGGCTAAAGAATGGAGAAAGGAAAGGAAGATAGAAATGGAAGGGAGAGATGAAGGAATATAAAGGAAGAAGAAAGGAAGAAAGGAATGAGAGAGAGAAGAGGAGGGGAAAGAGGAAAGAAGAAAAAGGAAGAGGAAAACACGGAAGATGAAAAGGGAGGAAGGGAGGTAAAAGGGAGGATAAAAAGAGGAGGAAGGGAGGAAGATATAATGATGTGGAAGGGAGGGAAGTGATATTATAAGGAGAAAAGGATGGAACGGAAGATACAGGGAGGGAAGACAAAAAAAAAAAAAAAAAAAAAGGATGGAAAAAGGAAGATGGGAGAGGAGGAAGAGAGGTTACAGGGGAGGATAAGGGAGGAGGAAGGCAAGGAAGAGAAAGCATAAAGAAAGGAGGAAGGGAGGGGAGAAAGAAGATAAAGAGGGGATGAAGCGAGGGAAGAAAGAAGATAAAGAGAGGAGGAAAGGAGGGAAGAAAGAGGATAAAGAGAGGAGGAAGGGAGGGAAGAAAGAGGATAAAGAGAGGAGGGAGGAGAGAAAGGGATAGAGATGAGAAAGAGAGGAGTATGGGGGAGAGGAGGAAAGACGAAGAGAGGAAGAGAATGAAGGAAAAAGAGAAAATAAAGAGAGGAAGGGGACCAGAGATGTGGAAGGCGCAATAACGGAAAAATACCGACAGAGGGAAATACCGGTAAATGAGAGAGACGGCAGTGAGTGATTGCGACAGAGAGAGAGAGAGAGAGAGAGAGAGAGAGAGAGAGAGATGCATACACGTGCTATACACCTATTTCTTGTTATAATGTGACCTGGATTTTACCTCTTGAACACAAAGACATACTTATCTATTGTATACTGTACTGTAAGAGCTGCTATGACTCCCTCCCTCCCTCCCTCCCTCTCTCTCTATGTGTAAACTTGCAAGTCGCCCTGCTGATGAAGCTTGGTGGTCAGGTCGGGCGCGTAGGTTGCAAGGTGGAGGGATGAGGTGGGTGGGGTAGCTATGTGTACAGGATGGTGGGCGGGTGCGAATAGTAGGCTGGTGGGTAGGTGAGTGGGTGGGTGGGAGGGAGAGATGAGTGGGTGGGTGGGTGGGTGGGCAGGCTGGTTAGGCAGGTGGATGGGTGAGCTAAATGTGTGGATGTGTGGCTTCCCGGCGGGCATGGCAGGGGACGGGCTTCTTTTGTCGCCTGTATTATATCTTATTTTTGTTACTGCCATACGTAAACAAAGCTAACACCTTTTCAAAAAAAACAAACAAAAAAACTCAACAGGACTTCCATCGTTTCTCCTAACTTCCTACCCTCCTCATCATGTGTTCCAAAATATTTCAGCCTCTCCAATCCAGCAGCATCAGAAACTAAAGGAACTGACGCAGCAATGTTATAGCCAGCAGTGGAATCAATACTTTTTTTTTATATATCAATGTGCAAAAAAGAGAGAGAGAAAAAAAAAAAAGACTTCCAGCAGGCTATTATAATGTCGCCTCAGTTCTTCAATTATACGCCTGTAAACATCATTAACCCAGGCGCTGAGAGGGGTAATGAGAGAGAGAGAGAGAGAGAGAGAGAGAGAGAGAGAGGAATCATAAAAGCATGGTGGGAGGTAAGGAGGCGAGGGAAATGAGAGTAACTTTATAATGAAGGAACGAGGTAATTACGGAGAGAGAGAGAGAGAGAGAGAGAGATAATGAGTTGGGGTGGGGGGGGGCATTAACTCCTACGGTCCTAATAAGCTAATCCCGGCTCAGCTCAGAAGTGGAGTAATCGCCAATATTCCCTCCTTCTCAGCACAAACTAACTCAAAATCAATAGCCTGGCGTAACTAAGCAACGGGGAGTGCAAGATCTTCTAAATATCAAGTTACGATCGATTCCTAACGTAACTAAGCAGATAGGAGTCCAAGATCTTCACAAATCAAGAGCTACGATCAATTTCCGTCGTAACTAAGCCAAGGAGAATTCAGAATCTTCCCATGTCATCAGTTACGATCAATTTCTCTCGTAACTAAGTCGAGGAAAATTCAAAATCTTCCCATGTCATAAGTTAAGATCTATTCCCATCGAAACTAGGTCATAGTGAATTCAAAATCTTCCCATGTCATAAGTTACGATCAATTCCAGTCGTAACTAGGCCAAGGAGAATTCAAAATCTTCCCATGTCGTAAGTTACGATCAATTTCCGTCGTAACTAAGCAGAGTACAAGGTCTTCCTATTATTTATTGTTTCGTATGCAAAAGAAATTATAGTAAAGAGTGGATGAATTTGAAGTTATTTTTGTCTATCTTAGCATAGAACAGGACACAGTGCTGGCAGAGGACTGCAGACGAACATTTGCTCCCGGCTGTGTATAGCGCCCCTCCCATCGCCCTGCCGAGCTTAAATAATTCCGTGTTACACAAAGTTCTTTTTCTATCAAGTTTGCCAGACATGAGTGCCGACATCAAAGGGGGCGTGTGGACGGGGAGCATATTTTGGGAGGCAGGTTGTTAAGTGCATGTCAACAGGAACACAGATGCGGGCAAAAAGGAAATGTCAACATTGTGAAAAAATCGTGCGAATAACAAATGGTGCGATGTGGCGGGCGGGGCGAGGCTGGCGTGGGGGGAGGGGGGCGGCGGAAATCCGGGATGAGAATAGTTGATGGCTTACGTCTTTTGCTGGGGATTTATGTAGGTCTGTTGTTATATTATTATTATTATTATTATTATTATTATCATTATTATTATTATTATCACTACTTCTTTTTAGATGGACCACCCCTTCCATACCCGTTTACTTTTCACATTACACCTTAAGTTCCTTTCACTTTTTAACGAGTCCACCTCTGGGCGCAGACATGCTAGCCCGTTCCCTGAGGCTCAGCAGTCTTCCCAGATGGCACACACCTTCACATGTCACCATTTCGGCGCTCATAACCGCCGTCAGTACTGAATTCATGCTAAAGCTGTCTCATTCAGAACTGGGGTACTGGTAGTATAGACATTAATCTGCAGTCTTGTTAGGCCAATTAGTTAGGATATATTTAATCTATTTACCCATTAGCTCCCATGATGTTATATTTCAATAGGTAGAATGGAACGTTCTTTTCAGGATAAGTAAAATAAGTAGTAGTAGTAGTACGGTAGTAGTAGTAGTGATCATCATCATCATCATCATCACAACGACAGTAACAACAATAAAAAGTGATGGTGATACGATAATAATAATAATAATAATAATCACGAACGGCCCAAGATTAACCCACCGCAACCCAGAACATCCAAGTCACAAGAGGCAGACCTACGCCCCTGCTAGCATTTTACATTAAAGAAAATTACCCGGTCATCTCTTGGATTTGAACCCCGGCGCGTTATGCATGGCCGTCTCCAGTCTATTCCTGTGCCACTAGATCACCAGGCGAGGAGTCATTAATTATTTAAAGGTGACCAAGGCCTTTACTCTCTTTCTCTCTCTCTCTCTCTCTCTCTCTCTCACAAGTATTGAATCATGTATAACAAAAGGGGATGATTACCTTGGCAACATCCTCTTCCCCTACCCCCCTTCTCTCTCTCTCTCTCTCTCTCTCTCTCTCTCTCTCTCTCTCTCTCTCTCTCTCTCACTTCCTGCTCATTTTTCTCAGGCTCATATGTTTCTGTCATTTCTGATTACATTCTCTGACCTTAACTCTTTTCATCCTGTGTGTGTGTGTGTGTGTGTGTGTGTGTGTGTGTGTGTGTGTGTGTGTGTGTGTGTGTGTGTGTGTGTGTGTGTGTGTGTGTGTGTGTGTGTGTGTGTGTGTGTGTGTGTGTGTGTGTGTGTGTGTGTGTGTGTGTGTGTGTGTGTGTGTGTGTGTGTGTGTGTGAGAGAGAGAGAGAGAGAGAGAGAGAGAGAGAGAGAGAATAACCACTCTAAACCTCGACTGCACAGCTAACATAAACCTGCACGCTAAAAACACTTCTCAGGATTGGGTTTATGAAAGGGAAAGGGTTTGTATGGGCCTGTCGTCCTCCCCTCCCGGCCACCCTTTCACAATTTATGTTTAACACCTTCATTACAATCATGTTATATTTAAGACATGCTTTCTTCTGGCAATTTTATTCAGCTTCGGTAAGACTGATCAGATTCCACTAATTCCTTCACTATCAGAGTTCTCCCCGAAACAATATAAATTCGTCTTTAGGTAGCAAGAACAAAAGTAATAGATGTGGAAATATTGAGGCTCTCTGCTTAATGCCCTTGGCGTGGTGTGGTGTGGTGTGAAAGGACGGAAATGGTACGAGAGGATGGTATTGTGCAGCAGGGTGCGGTGTGGTGTGGCGTGGAAGAGCGGAAGTGATGCGAGAGGATGGTATGGAACAGCGGAGTGTCGTGTGGTGTGGTGTGGCGCAGTATGATTTTGAGCAGTGTGGTGTTGCTCCATAAAAATCGCTAAAGTCTACAGGAGGGTCAAGCTCCTCAAGTTCGAAAAGCTTTAGTGAGAGACAGACAGACAGACAGAGGCGTTTCTAGAGATGCTCCCACATCTAAAAACACCAAATCTTACTGAAGAAGCAGTCACAAATGGGAAAGACTGCAATCGGGAAGGGAAAAACAAACCTCTAATTTCTGATCGACTTACATGGAGCGACTATGGTTATTGGACTTAATTAGCCTGCATCCCATATTACTGAGTGCAATCTGCAATGACGTACAGAGAGATTAGACAAGGTTTTATTTTCGTGGCCTACTTCATTAAGTACCGTCAAAAAATTGGGAGCTTGCGTTCTTTTTCGCATCTCAGGTTTAATAATACGACCACACACACACACACACACACACACACACACACACACACACAATTACGTTTTCGTGCCGTGGGTTCTTAAGAATCTGTTGGCCATAAAGCTGAAAGTCTGAGATACTGGTAGTGTTATCTCTCTCTCTCTCTCTCTCTCTCTCTCTCTCTCTCTCTCTCTCTCTCTCTCTCTCTCTCTCTCTCATAGTACTTCTCCTACACAATAAACACATTCGATACCCCAAGAAAAGCCGGGCCGTTTAACCCCTTTAGTTTAACGACGCCTTTATCACTTTAATCAGGGCAACAAGACAGGATACGGTTCAGCTAAAGAGATATCTCGTATACTGAGGGTGTTTACTGAAGGCTAATGCTAACACCGGCTTCCCTCCTCGGTAAATAAAACCGTCTGGACGTAGCAAGAACATTTAACCAAAAAAAATCGTCACTGGATTTAATGAGAGAAAGGATTGGCAATTTATATGTCTATCTATCTATCTTTCTATCTATCTGTCTACCTTTCTATCTATCTATCTATTTTTTATCCAACACGTCAGGAAGGCCGCCAACACGCTCACAAACCCATCCCAGTTGGAAATAATCTACACTCCTTATTTCCTTCCACATAATTACCACCTATGATAAAAATGTTATTACTCATCCTTTCCAAGAAATTCCGTTTGTTTTTCTTTCCTTAGACTGCATCGTTTCCAACCCACTTTATGTAACAGCTTTGAGGGAGGTCTGTGTGTCGTGGGGAGGTCTGTGTTTTGCCATTCATCGCTTGATGCTACAAACCATCGTCAAAATCGCACCAGTAGAACGAATCCACTAAGGCCCATACACTGCCCTACGTCTATTCTTCCAGTGTGTATAATAATTCATAATGTCTGTCTGTTAGCCATGCATGACCACAGTTTTGTAGCTACAGTGTTGAATATTTACATGGATACAGATATGGCATGTAGGAAGGCTGCCATTACTATAAGGACAATGTGCAGGATTCGTCCAGTTTCCAAGATATACAAGCGAAACTTAGTAATTAACCAGTACCACTGAAACTAAGCTTGGGAGTTTGGGGCTGAGGCCACAGTCTCCTACCACCAAATCCTACATGGCAGGGAAATACCCACAGTTTCCGAAATAAAGAGATTTAATACCGTATGACTAAACTTTCACGCTCAATTAGGCTATACACGCCATGGGAACCGTATTTGGGGGTTGTGGAGGGAACGCAGCTCCAATCCTCGACCCCCTAACATAATACTTAGTATTAAAGATAATGAAATTTCGCACATGCAGAGATAGAGACCCAAGCAAGCCATGGATACCGCAAAAAGTAAGCATGCAGTGTTAAGGGGAGTAGAGGCAGCCCCGATCCCTACCCCCGAGAGAATACCCATAACTAGACTAACCCGAGCAACGTAGGGATGCATTCCTAGTAAACCAATACACTACACTCCTGTCCCACCCACTCCCTCCTGTTCTCTTTCTCTGGGTGGCTCTCCTGGTGAGCGAGCGCTAATAAATCCAGCCCGCTAATGAAAGAAACGGGGGATCGCAAACACTGTAAAAAATGACGACAATTTACCCACAGCCTGTATTATTACATCGCAGTGGCGGGTCAAGGCTGTTCATTTATTGTGGATTTAAATATAGCCAACCCGGGCTGAAAGGATTCCCATTATTTTTACTTTGAACGCCCTCTCCTCCCTCCACCCCACTCTGGAAAAATGCAATCGGTTACTGAAGCCTGAATTAAGGTTCATCTGGTCTAAAAGAGTCACAGGGGTTATAATTCTTTGCTCTAATTAACGTAAGAGAATAGCGTGATATAAATGGTATGAGGGTCAGTGTGAGGGTTGCGTAGGAGGGCTGCAGCGTTGTGTGGCTGAATGTGTATTGTACAGCGGTTGAGGGTTAACTTTGGTCTCACACAGGCAGCATGTATGAGGTAGAGTGGTATGGCGTGGTGCTATAGCATATTACGGTATGATGTGGTACGGCATGGTATGGGTGTGGAGTGGTGTGGTGTGGTGTGGTGTGGTATGGTATGGTACATGTTGCTTCTTATGACTGCGTTCCAATATACCCCCCGCCAACAAGTCGAAAGCTCCATTATGTTCACACACACACACACACACACACACACACACACACACACACACACACACACACACACACACACACAAACTATACTCTGTCCACATTACATTTACTTTTCCTAAAATTACCATCTTCCCATATTGAATACACTGTTGTAACGATAGATTATCACGAGAATAGGGTACTAATCACGAAGAAGTGCTTTGAAAAGGACGTGTGCCAATGAGCCACGTAAAACCAAACACTGATTCACCAAAACCAAACACTAACCACTTTTCTTTCCCTGATGATGTTACTGTGGCCCCAAACCCATCTAGACGTGAACCCAGTGGACTGCAGGATGAAGATGTCCTTTCCCTATAGTTCACCATCCTTTCGGGGAATGTGGAAATAGGGACGTTTCTGTAACCCGGTAGTGGACCAGCTCTGTTATATGTCAGTGGCACCTCACGAAGGCTCCCAGGCCAACACCTTTCTTTCCCTAATTCATTAAAGCCGAACCCTGATCATCCCTTCTTTCCCTACCAAATCCTGATCATCTCTCTCCTTCCCCCCACCAAACCCTGATCATCTCCCTCCTCCCCAGCAAAACCCTGATCATCTCTCTCCTCCCCAGCAAACCCTGATCATTTTTCTCCTCCCCAACAAACCCTGATCATCTCTCTCTTTCCCCCACAGGTCGTCACAGGTCCCCACGCTCCCCAAAGTCCCCAAAGTCCCCCAGGTCGCCCCGGTCCCCCCGCAGCGGCAAGGCGTCCTCCCCTCTGAGTCCCCGCGGCGCCACCCACTGCCACTGCCACTGCCCCCGCCTCGCTAAGCAGGTAAGCAGGAGAAGGTTTGGGTTTTATGCCTACCAACTGGACCGGGATTATTAAGGCAAACAATAGATAATTTTAATGAAACGAAGAAGGAACCAAAGGCTAGATGTCCGCTAGAATTGTTCCCTCAAGGAAAAAAATGGAAGTCAAATTCAAAACCGTTCATTTCGAGATGCCTGGACACACTGCGTTTAAAAGACTGGAGGTCATAGGAAGAAGAAAATACACACAAGACACTTCCAGAGCTGACCTGTTGCATACGAAGGCCGGGAGCACAGGTTAACTCTTGCATTAGAAAGTTGGACAGAAAATGGGATGAGGGTGTTGCGAGCTCATCGGTATGGAGAAGGGATGCATGTAGACAGCTCAGAAGAACAGTAACCATTGAAATAGCCACAAAAAAGAGATAAAAGATGCAACAGCGCGGCAACAAGAGAGGTTGAAGGGAATCAGTAAGAGGAGGAGAGTTAATGTGACGAAAAGCCTTTGACACCACCCTGTTGGGAAGAGTTGTATGATTTTCCCCAAGAAGCGCTACACTCATGTCTTCAAGTTACTGCTGGCTGAACAGAAACAAAAGGGAAATAAATTTTACTCAACGCTCTGACGCATATGAGAGGGACAGGGGAATGAAGGGGAAAGGGAGGGCAGAGAAGAGGAAAGTGGCTGCGAAAATGGCTGTTAAAAATGTGGTGGGGAGGACACTGAAGGAGAGAGTGAGGAAGAAGGGATGAATGGAGGGAGGAGGAAGGAATGGGAGACAAGGAGGGAGGAGGAAGAAATGGGAGAGGAGGAGGGAGGAGGAAGAAATGGGAGAAGAGGAGGGAAGAGCAAGGAATGGGAGAGGAGAAGGGGGGGAGGAAGAAATGAGAGTAGGCGCAGGGAAGAATAGGAGAGGGGGAGGGGAGAGTAAGCGCAGGGAAGAATAGGAGAGGGGGAGGGGGTGGGGAGAGTAGCCGCAGGGAACAATAGGAGAGGGGGAGGGGGAGGGGAGAGTAGCCGCAGGGAAGAATAGGAGAGGGGGAGGGGGAGGGGAGAGTAGCCGCAGGGAAGAATAGGAGAGGGGGAGGGGGAGGGAATAATGGGAGAAGGGGAGGGTGGAGGAGAGAAGAATAAGAGAGAATCAGGGGGCCTGGGGGAGTTATGGAGGAGGTGGGGGTAGAGAATAGGACGGTGTGGACAGGAGTAATGGGACAGAAAATGTGCCTAAGGGTGGTGAAGGGTGAGAGAATGGGATGGGAGAAAGGGAGTATGTGGGGTAAGAGAAAGAAAGGGTGTGGAATGGAGGAAGGGAGGGTGTGAGATGGAAGAAAGGGAAGGTGTGGGATGGGGGAAAGGGAGGGTGAGGGATTGGAGGAAGGGAGGGTGTGAGGTGGAAGAAAGGAAGAGTGTGGGATGAAGGAAGAGGGGATGCCGGACAGGAAAAAGGGAGGGTATACGATGGAAGAAATGGAGGGTGTGGGATGAAGGAAGGGTGTGGGAGGGAAAGATGTTGAAGGAAACAAGGGAGTGGCGTGGGATGGAAGGATGTGACAGGAAAATAAGACAAAAAGAGTGTGCGATGGAAGGGTGGGGGAGTGTGGGAAAATGTGGGTAGAAAGAGTGAGACAGAGAGAGAGAGGGAAGGCAGAGTATGGATCGGACCACAAAGATGAGATGCAAAGTGGTACAGGCGGGAACAAAAGTTTCCATAAAATTTCTGCTGCGTCTACTTCACACTTAGATCATGTTCGTCACTTTCCTCCCAGACGCATCACAGTACAAAGAACCATCTACGTATCGAAAATCATATCACGCCACTCTCAGCTTAGAAAGAAGATAAATCGAGGGAAGGTGAGAAGCAGGGGAGCTGAAATATTTGTTGGAATTTTGTCTCCTACTGTGAAGATGTGGCGGGGATGCAGGGTGGGTGTGAGAGGAGTAGGCAGGGTGAGGGTGAGAGGGGAAGGCAGGGTGGGAGTGAAAAGGGAAGGCAGGGTGGGGGTGAGTGGGAAAGGGCGGGGTAAGGGTGAGAGGGGTAAGGGATGAGAGACACAGAATGAGGTAAACAGGGATACTGCCAAAGTCGAAAACCAAAACAGAAAGACATATGAGCCAACGATGAATGAAGTGATATGGAAATTAAATATACTTAATACACTGTCAGGCATACGGTCGCTGAAACACCAATTTATACATCGCTTAAGGCCGTACTCTAAGTGCCTTTGGGGATTTCCTAACACCTCATCCTTAGCGATTTGTTTTGCACATGACACTTCACCATCCTGCAGTATATTATTGGGGCTAAGTCGATACTGAAATATAACAATCGAAACAAATATAATATGCAAAATAAACAGCTAAGCGAGAGGTGCAACGAAGCCTCCTGTACGCTTAAAATACATGAAAGTCTGTAAATATGGAATCATATTTTGTAATGTAGGAGAGAGAGAGAGAGAGAGAGAGAGAGAGAGAGAGAGAGAGAGAGAGAGAGAGAGGAAAAGATGAGACAGGATGGAATATTTTGGGTGCGGAGGCGGTGAGAGGGATTACCTGAGGAGTGAGGAGGAAACTAGAGAGAGAGAGAGAGAGAGAGAGAGATGGTGGGAGGGAGGGATGGAAGAGGAAGAGATGGAAGGAAAGAAGAGAAGTACACAGATAGGGAGGGAGGGAGAAAAGCTGTAAGAGATGAAGGGAGAGAGGAAGGGAAGAAATCTGCAAGAGAGGGAGGGAGGAGAAGTGTAAGCGATGGAAGGAGGGAGGGAGGAGAAGTGTAAGCGATGGAAGGAGGGAGGGAGGGAGGGAGGGAGGGAAGAGAAAGGTAAGAGATGAAGGGAAGTAAGACTGAGAAGAAAGATGCAGAGATGGATGGAGGGGAAAAAGTAAAAGAACTACACAGAGATGGGGGAGAGGGAAGGAGGGAGGGAGCGAGGGAGAGAAGAGGAAAAGGAAGGGAGGGAGGGAGAGAAGAGGAAAACTGCAGTGAGATGGATGAAGGTAGGAAGGACAGAGGATAAAAAAAAAAAAGTATTATTATGAAAGCAATGTACCAGGACAGGATCAAAAGCAACACAGTCAAAGGAACGATCACAGAACAGGCCTGTGTATATATATGGCAACCAAAAGCCCTGAACCATTAGGAATATATATATGCAATTTATCTATCTGTACCTTTATCTATCTATTTATCTGTCTACCTGCTTGCCTACATATCTAACTGTTTATCTATACATCTATTTGTCTATTTATACCTATTTACTTGTACCTACCTACCTATCTATCCACCTATCTCTCTATACATCTACCTATCTATCTGTCTATCTATCTATCTACCATTTGTTTATATGCACTCAGGGTAGTGGTAACAGACCACCATCAGAGGGCAGCATTATCAAAGCAAACCAATCAATAGGCATCATCAAAACTATCTACCTACTACCTATCTATCTATCTATCACTATCGATCTCTCTATACATACATACATACATTCATTCATTTATATTCCTCTATTAAGCTTTATTTATTTATTTATTCATATGCACGGTAGTAGTAACAGAGCACCAATCAGAAGACATTCCTATCAGAGCAAACCAATCAAGAAGCATCGCCACCAAAGCACCAATCAGAGGCAAAAGAGTCTCTGATGCTGGCCAATCAACTAAGCGCTTTCTGATGACCTCGGGCACAGGCTGGGAGAAAAGGTCAAGGGTCACACAGCCGGCCATAAACGAGGTGAAGCCAGGTTGGAAAGTGGAGCCTGGAAATAATAAGGTAACATTATGAGATTTGGTCACGTGGGTGGGAATGTGCGCCAGGTCAAATGTTGGAAGGCATCGCAAATTAGGTCAGAGGTTAGGGAGGCTGCCATTTCAGAGCTCCTGCCGTAAAATTACAGAGGTGTTCAAGGTTGCCATTTTAGCGCTCTTGCCATTATCTATCCATCTATCTATAGCCAGACCCCATTATCCCGAAAGGGCTGGCCGTTTGTCTTTGAGTTAGTTGTTTTACGGGGAGGGACACTAACCCTCCGCCAACTCACTTGCTGACACGTAAGGAACTCGTATTGATTGGTTATATGGTTACCACCCAGCGGTGTAAATGGTTTCCTGGCTTAAAGGAAAACATTAGGCTTATCACCCAATGTAAATCCACCTGAAAAGGAAAGAGGAGTAATAAAGTGACAGGAAAGATGAGAGGAATGGGAATGCAAGAGGGCAGACACAGAAAAAGAATGGAAAAGGCGAAGGAAGAAGGAGGCAGCACTACAGTGAGTGAGTGGATGATGTTCGCCTTGCCATTAAAGTTCGTAATATAGAGGTGAGCAAGGCTGCCATCTTAGCGCTCCTTTCACTACATTTCAAGATAATCACATCTGTCTAGCGCCAAATTTTCATAACAACCTATATTCTATGGGTATTCTGCAGATTCTGGTATTACCTTTATTGATTTCTGAGGTGTATCTAGGAATAGTGTATCGCATTTTCATCTGGCATCTGTAAAGATGATTCTACACATGTGATCGTTAAGGGGAAAGGTCAAGCTAGAACATCCCTCGCTCAGTAATTAGGTCTCCAACAGATTTACCCTTCCAGTACGGTGCAGTGTATTATAATTAAACCCCTTCAACCCGATGGTATCAGAATTTACCCCAGTTATCAATTAGGCCTCGAGCAGATTAACCCCTCCAAAGCGAGAACCTCAAAACTCACATCCCTCAGCAACTATACGTCATTCACTTCAACCTGGCGGAGATTGTGGCCTTCCCCTTAGCCCACATCACACAACTCACCCAGAATAAGACAGTACTACGGCTCGACATCCTTCCCATGGCACCTCTTCGTGACTAGCATCATATTCTAGCGTCATCCTCTTGCCACAGCGCACTAAGGATGCAGAGAGATCAATTTTACGCCAATCTGCAGTGAACAGCGTATATAATATTGTTTGGGGTGGCAAGAACAAAGTAAAACACACACACACACACACACACACACACACACACACACACACATGATCGGACTGAAAAGTCTATACACTCCTTCAACCAGAGGACGTCAATTCTCTTTTATACTTGTCGCTATCAGATAATTTCACTCTGCTTGAAAAAAAAAAAAAAACACTCAAGCGATGGATTTCTTAATGGAAGGTCTAGCTAAGCCCTCCCGTTGGAAATGTCTCTCTGAAGCTAAATATAAGTAAAAAAATGTATATATAAAAAAGACGAACTCGTAGTGAAGTAGTTATCCCCTTCAGTACACTTTCTCTTTCCTTTTCCATCTTTCCCCACTTCCATTTGGGCTTGATGTGTTGGACCCAGACTCGCCATATAGCGCCTCTTCCCCCGTCAGTCCCTTCTCTCAAATCTTCGTTCACACAATCCATCCACCTCCTCTTCAGCCTTCCTGTCTTCCATGTACCCCCATCGCCATTATTCTCTCCCCCACATAATCTTCACCCCTCGTCATCACCTGCCCATACCAATTTTAATCTTCTGTCCCCCACCTTCTTGGGTTTCTCTAAGTGACGTGGTTCATTCCTCCAATTTCCAGACGATTTTATTCAGCTCAGGATAGACTTTTACTAGAGGAGTTACCTATAGCATTCGTTAAGTCTCATGATCGGGGCAACTCTAGTACCCCGTGGTATTATGCTCCAGCTGACGTTAGGTATTTTACTTAGCTGACACGGAGCACCCGAGAGTGTTAATATTGCCTCCGTTAACCCCCTAATGGTCATCTCAACTCTACCATTAAATACTGGCTGGCACTAGACGATTTTATTCATCTGGGGGTGAGAAACAGAAGCCTGAATGATGAAAGATAACTTATTTAATACTGAAGTTCTTTCTTATGTAAAAAAAAAAATCGTCTGGAGGCAGCAAGAATTTAAATAAAAACTACAAGCGGTGAGAGATGAAAACAGGTCATGTGGAAAGGAGGAAATCCTGAAAGAGAATTATGGCTGCAAAAGTGTCGAGTGCATTTTGAACGGTAAATAAAAATGGACATATTGTTAGGTGGGGTTTTATGATGTCATGCACTTTATTGCAGGCAGAGACTATATAAAAAAATGGAACATGGAACATAGGTCACAGGTCACGGAAGATCAGGTCACCTCTGAGTAGGGTAGGGTAGGGTAGGGTAGGGTAGGGTAGGGTAGGGCAGGGTAGAATAGGGCAGGGCAGGGCAGGGCAGGGCAGGGTTGGGTAGGGTAGGCTAATTTAGGTTAGGTTTTGTTAGAAGAGATTTGGTTAGGTTAGGTTAGGTTAGGTTAGGTTAGGTTAGATTAGGTAAGGTGAGGTGAGACGAGGTGAGGCACGGTGGTCAGATGAGGCTAGGTGAGGTGAGGTGAGGGGCGGTGGTCAGGTGAGGTGAGGTGAAGCTAGGGGAATTTAGGGTATACCATCCATTTTATCGCTCGCAGGGTCAGTAATAATGGAGCTGGAAAAATGAGTCAGAGGTCAGGCAATGGCAGGCTATATGTGAACAGGCTATCAGATTCAGTGAGACTAGCAGCCGTGTTCTCTAAGCTACAGAGGACTTCGTAGCACCTCTTCTTTTGCGACTTATTTCGTTTATTACACCCTGATATACTCTACTAGGAAAAAAAGGCGGGGGAGGTGTCGCTTCCAGAAAAAGGCAATTATCATGCAAGTGAATATAGCAGCGTAACGTGAAAATAAAATGGTTAATAGGAGAATACAACTAAGGTTAGGCTAGCGCAGATCTGGTTACGGTATAGGCTAGGTTATCTCACGCTTCGTTAAGTTTTGAGAAGCTGAGTCACCTTAGCTCACTTTAGGGTAGGCTATGCTAGGGTACGTCAGGCTAAGTAATGCTATGTCAGATAAGGCTCGGACGGGTTATGTTAGGCTAAGCTAGGTTAGGTCAAGGCTAGGACGGGTTACATTTGGCTAGGTTAGGTTAGGTCTAGGGCAAGGTACGTTAGGGCAACAAAATTTGGCTTGTTTTACGTTACTGCATATTTGATAAGAATATTTTAAAGTCAGGTCAGGCCAGATAAAGTGATGTTCCTTTAAGCTGTCAGGTTGCGTTAGGTCAGTTTATGAAAGGACACGACCCAGCAGGTCTAAGTTATGTCAGGTTCCCTTAGGTCAAGGCAGGTTAGGGGAGGGTCATTTCAAGCCGAATCAGAACCATCAAACAAAACCAGGTTAAGTTTGACTGGATCAGTTTAGGTTATGTTATGTTTTATTGGGTTAGGTTAGGTTAGATTAGGTTAGGATAGATTTGGTTACTTTAGGTTAGGTTTGGATAGGCTAGGTTATGGACAATCAAACTGAGTAGCAATAAAATAAGACAAAATAAAACTCACAGCCAACATGTAACAATCACCATTTTCCAACGCCACTCAGGCCAAAAATTTTCAATAATAAGCATCACCAGGCGGGTCAGGGACAGGCAGAAATGGCACTACGAGCAGGTCAAAGGTCAGGAGGGGAGGTCACGGGAAGGTCGGGGGTCAGGGTTAAAGGTGGGAGGGGAGACGGGGGTGATTAGTGCACACTCTACCTGCTTTCTCATCTACCTGCCTCACCTTACCTGCCTCACCTTACCTGCCTCACTCACCTGTTACACTCACCTTCCTCATCCACTTGTCACTCACCTGCCTCACCACACCTACTTCACTCCACCTGCCTCACCCCACCTGTCTCACCCAACCTGCCTCACTCACCTGCCTCACTACAAGTGCCCCACCCTACCTGCCTCACCACAATTGCACCTGCCTCACTCACCTACCTCACCACACCTGCCTCACCTCACCTGTCTTACCCCTCCTACCTCGCTAATGAGATACCTGAATTGCTTGGAATGTGGTTGGGTATAATTTGCTGGAGTTAGATAGACAGGTAGATAGATAGACAGACAGATAGATAGATAGACGGATGGATGGATAGATAGGCAGGTAGGTAGGGAAAGAGAGAGAGAGAGAGAAAGAACCTTATATTAACACATCTTCTTCAATGCCACTCATACATGAACACCTTACATAGGATAAGACAGGATATGCAAAATAGATAAGACAAGGATGCTGGGTCTAAGAAGGAAAAAATGACAAAATGAGGATATAGATAACGAAAGCAGATAAGAGGAGATAAGAATAAGACAAAAAAAAAAACAATAGCCTAAAGATGACAATGACAAGATCTGTTAGTGGAGGGGATAGTAGTAGTAGTAGTAGTAGTAGTAGTAGTAGTAGTAGTAGTCTCCTTGCTCCCCTTCACCTCGACCACGCAATCTTAGGCATACTATTCTTTCTACAATTCTTAGACTATTATTGATGCTGTGTGATGAGTTTACCGGGTTTATGTAATGCTCTCGTAGTGACAAGGTTAACGATGGTCTTATTATCAATACATAACATCTTAAATTTATGTCTTATTCTGAATCTGCATGTGTACCGTCAAAGAAGTTGCTGTGCAGTTAGGAAGCTTACTAACACCTCTTCCTTACCGATTTATTTTTGGATATGGCTGGCTAATATCGTTTTTTTTATGTTATTTATGGAGTATGGTGATATCAGTATGATTTAAGTAACATGGAATAGGAGGACAGAGTTTAATAAGAAAAATAAATCGCTCAGGAAGAGGTGTTAGGAAGCTTTCTTATCCTACGAAAATACGGACCAAGATCTTTGCTGTGTTTTTCCTCTCGCTGATCTCGCCCAATACATCTTAGAATGGTCCCAGGAGGAGGAGGAGGAGGAGGAGGAGGAGGAGGAGGAGGAGGAGAGAGAGAGAGAGAGAGAGAGAGAGAGAGAGAGAGAGAGAGAGGTGGGGTGGGGGGGACAGGTGGTAGATCAATTCTAGCCTAAAGCTCACATGGACAGGGAGTGAGGCGTGCTAGGTAAGGCGGGTTTAGGCAAGGTCTAGGCACTGGAGGCAGCTTAGAAAGTTCTGGGTTGCTAACACATCTTCCTCACCGATTTATTTCTGATTATGTTCCATTGCTATATTTCTGTGTGTTATTCATGAAACCTATGTCGGCATTAAAAAGATATACGAAGCAAAAAAGAGGATTAATGGGCAGTCAAGAAAATAAATCGCTAAGGAAGAGGTGCTAGGGAGCCTCCTTACCCCACGAGAATATGAGCCTTGGTTGTAGTGCCTTATGAAGGCAAGCTGAATCATTAACCCTTCACTCACATGACGTATTTTTCTTCCTACTAAACCTATCGCCAGGGGACCGCATTCAAATTAAAAACCTCTAGTAGCGAAGGGAATACAGAGGGCTATACCTAACCCCCCCCCACCCACACACACATTTCAAAACATTTCTCCTACGTTCAGTAAAAGTCTGGAGATAGTAAGAATAAAATAAAAACACGTCCTCGAATAAAACAAAATAAAATAAAAACACCGTCATCGAATTCAGTGAGTTAAAACGTGCAAGATTTGCTGCAATTTGTCAGGCTTTGATCAGAAACACTCAAGAAAAACACTCTGAGCCAGTCATTCGTGCCGCATCTGTTATCTTGTTTTTGTTTCTCATGGAGGGAGCAATCTTACGGGCCTCTGACCTTTGGTTCCTTCTTCCATGCATAAAAAAAAAATCCGTTTGCACTTCAGATGGGTATGTTCACAGAGGCTCAGGGAAAACAAGGTGAGCCAATCATGCATTCCACAGCTGTTGGCAGTTTAGAAGAGTTCAGTCGCACAAGCTCGCAAAAACAAGGTGAACCAGTTATGCATACACCTGCCCGCAATTCAAAAGGGCTTGATCACAGACAACCTCGCAAACAAGCCTAACCACTGAGCTGCCACAGTAGTAATAACACGTTTGCTCAAATTACCAACTCACATGGCACTGTAACAAAGCTGATGTATTTTAACTCCTTCACTACGATGCCATTTATTTATATGCTCGCTGCCATCAGGGGACGTTATTAAACTTACTGTAGAAAGACTTTTTGAACAGGAAGGGAATTGCCTTTCTAAATTCCTTCAGTAAGATGTCTCTAAAACTTATAAAACGCTGGGAAGAGGAAGAAAAAAGTTATCACAGTTGAAGGATATATAAGGTCTATGAAAAGTAACAACTGCAATATAACAGGGAAAAAAAAAAAAAAAAAAAAAAGCCTGCCTGTCGGAACCACTTTTTCTTTTTTCTTTACATCTCAATATCCTCTGTTACGTGTTATGGCCGATCTTGTGAAATCTGGCAAGCTTGGGCCGTAGAGTTCATCGACCTGTTTGCTACGCCGGAAGAGGACACCTGTTGGGACCAAATCCACAGTGTCAGCTATTGGACTGGCCGGGGTTTCGGATGCAAGATGTCGTTAATAAACTTTGCCAGGTGTCGGATTTTATTGCATACAAACTCTACGTGAACAGTATCGAGTACATGATTAAAATTCCATAAAACATTAAGACTCAGGCTAGTGGAACCAACGCTTGCCTGAATAACACACACACACAAGAAATATATCAACTTACACTCATACAAAAATCTGTCGTTCCCATTACGCATTAATTCCCTATTAGATAAATTAACCCGTCACGCTGAACACTATTGCTTTTTTTTTTTTTCTTTTTTTTTTTTTAGTCCCCCCGATTCATGACCGAGGTGAAAGAAAAAACGTGATCCCGCCACGCAGAATAAATGAGATCCTAATCTTTTCCATGACTGAGGGGAGTGAAGTGAAAGAAATCGAATATATTGGATTGCGTAAGTTCTGGTTATGTGTGTATCGCCTTTTTTGACGGTCATTTTTACTAACATGAATGCAAATTATTAAAAAAGGGTTTATTGAGGTTACAGTACTACCTATAAAGATGAGACAAAAAGTTTTATCATTTTCCAAATTTAAGCAATCAGTTTAGTGGAAAAGTTTGTATTATTTTTCTTTACACATTCCTGGCTTATAGTTATCTCTGTACTGGTTCTTCCTTTTCATGACTGGGGTGAGTGTGGGCATAAGGCGAAAGAAACTGACTATATTAAGATGCTGTTTTCACCCTTTTCATAGCTGAGAGTGCGACGTGGGGAAAGTAAAACCGTTTCAAGGAATGCTGGATCGCACCCAGTATGATCTGAAAGAAAACGTGATCACACCGCGGCACCATAGAACACCAGGAGTTTTAAAGGGGGACTGACGAGAGAGAGAGAGAGAGAGAGAGAGAGAGAGAGAGAGAGAGAGACGCAAGGTCGATCTCAAACCCAATGACATAATCTGGCTATTGACGTAACCAGGAAGGGAGGGAGGTATAGAGATCACGTACACTCCAATTACCTCATAAATATCATGAATAAGGTACTATAATATAAACCTGAATCTCCTATCCCTTTTCAGCAACGAGACTATGAGTGGTGAAGGAAGCTCCCTAACAGTTTTTCCTAAGCGATTTATTTTGTTTATTACACCTTACTGTCCTCTTCCGTTACATAAACCCTTCCAGTACTCTGCATAAATTACGTACACGGGGATATTAACCACTGATATCCAAAAATAAATCGCTGAGAAATGTGTTAGGGAACTTTCTTAACCTTCGAGATTACGAGTCGAAATCTTAGGTCTACGCAATGTCAATATTTTTTTTTTTTCTGTGACACCAAATATTTTACTGTTATTTAATGTGGGTTCTTATAATACTGGTAGGCAACTTTATACTACGTCTCTTACTTGGACAACTATGAACAATTTCTATGAAGCCTAGATGGAACAAATACTCCTCTAAATGCTATGCTGTGTTACGCTATGGTTTTATGGTAGTATTGGTGGCAGGTGTTGTAGTTGTGTGGTGCTGTGTGTGATAGCTGTGGTAGCGTGGTGATGGTGGGTACTATGGTACTGGTGGTGGTAGCTGGGTGAGAGTTCTGGTGGTAGGGTGGTGGTGGTGTGGTTGGTGTGGTCTTGTCAGTTGTGGTGTGGTGATTGGTGGCTGTGTGGTAGGTGTTATGGTACTGGTTATGGTGAAGTGGTACTGATGACGGGTGTGGTAGACGGTATAGTATTGGTGATTGGGGTGTGGTAGTACTGGTGATTGTGGTGGGGTGGTCATGTGGTAGTTACTATGGTATTGGTGGTTGTGGTGTGGTTGTATTGGTAGTTTGGCTGTGATGGTAAGGTGGTTGTGGTGGTGGTGTGATGGTGGTGGTGGTGGTGGCAGATGTGGTGACTGATCCCGTACGTTTCCCTTGGCCTAAATTAAATTGTCTATCAGCTGAAACTTTAAAACAACATTCCGGTCATGCAGTTTCAGGCCGTTTCATGAATTTCAGTGGCAGTTCTAGCGCTAAATTCTAACTATTTCATGGAGAGGCGAGCTTAATTAAATAGTCAGTTAATTCCGTTAGGATATAAATGGAATGGGATTTCGCTGATGGTGGTGGTGGTGGTGGTGATTATGGTGATGATGGTTATTGCTGTTATGGTGGTGGTGGTGGTGTCCGAAATCTGTGTGTGTGTGTGTGTGTGTGTGTGTGTGTGTGTGTGTGTGTGTGTGTGTGTGTGTGTGTGTGTGTGTGTGTGTGTGTGTGTGTGTGTGAATCTAACAATCAAATTACTCCTCTTAATCCACACAATACGGTGACGTTTCCTCAGTTTGTTCTTGCTACTTCCAAACTGCACATCCAGCTCAGATCTCCCACATCAAGAGGGTTATCAGAAATTTATCCTAACCAATTTACAGCTATAGATCTCCCCTAATCAGCCAATGCGCGTCATTATAACTAATATTAATTAAAAAAAAAAAAAAACTGACCTCGTAATAAATGGTTCCAACTTAAACCCCTCATGGTCGAGACTAGTATTCTATCTAACACCAGACGATTTTAGTCAGCTAGGAGTGGGATCATAGGAGCCTGAGGTAGTTAACATGCTTTAAAACAAAAAACACACACACAGAATAAACAAGCCTCTTTGAAGGGAAAAACACCGAATTACCACCCCCATCTATTTGAAAGCCAATTACCACCCCGATCATAAAGGCTTTAACGCAGTAGTCTTTGATCGCTTATATAAAAAGGTATTAACATCTTTCAGGCGTTTATACAGAGCTTTAATTAAACTGCTCAATTTTACGGCGGGGACTGAAGCATTTATTATTATTATTTCAGGTAATTTTGTTCGCTGTGTTGAAATGATTGTAAAAGTGAAGGGATTGGTTATTGGGATATTAATTAGTGGGTGTTGAGGAGCAGGAAGGGTGGAAAGGAGGTATGAGAGAGAGAGAGAGAGAGAGAGAGTAGGAGGAAGCTCTGAAGACCAAGAAATTCATGAATATATATGGTAAAAAATGGAAGGGAGAGCAAAGTACTGAAGAAGTGGAGACAAAACAGACGACGAAGGATAGAAACAGAAAGGGACACCAGGGAAGAGAAACACGCAAAAGAAATGCTGAAAGGACAGAAAGCGAGGTATGGAAGTAGTGCAAGCAAAAGGAAAAAAAAAAATGAATGGACCCAGTATGTATGGAGAGGTACACTCAATATCAAAAGTTCTGTCGCCTCTCCTGCTTGTCACGGGCCAGATATATCAGCGCCACCACATGAAGGCGTCCCTCTCTAGCACCTACTATTTAAAGGATCAAAGACTCATGATGATAAAAATACGGAAAACTAAACATCAGGATATTACTCCATCCAATACCAGTTGCAATGAACCTCTTTGTTTGGCCATGGAAGTAAAAGTAAAACAAGAAGTTGATTAAAAATTTGCAAATAGATTGGACTTACTTCCCAAATAATCACTGGTAAAAATAATGGCTTTTGTTAGTAATGATATCCTTTCTTTGGATCAGAGAAAGTAAATGATAGTGTAATGGATTTAATGAGTGTAACAAATGTAATGGGTATAGTAAGTGTCTCAAATGTAAGTGTAACAAGAGTAGCTGATATAACAGGCACTACCAGTTTGTCCTTCACTACAACCAGTCTACCATATTGCATAAAATCGCTTCATACCATCACAAATAACATGAGAAAACATATAATTGGATAAATGGCGTTAAAGCAATTCTCACCACAAACAAGACTCAATGAAAGTGAATTAGTATCGGATATCTGTCTGTCTGGTCGTATTGATCAGTTTCACGTTCACTCTTTTCTGTCTGTACGTGTCAAGATAAAAGTACACACAGATATAATATAGAGATAATGGGTGAAAGTATCTACAGACACTCTTAGCTCCTGTGGTAGTTGTGGTAGAGGTTCCGATGGTGGTAGTTGTGGTAGAGGTTCCAATAATGGTAGTTGTGGTAGAAATCCCGATGGTGGTAGTTGAGATAGAGGTCCTTGTGGTGGTAGTTGTGGTGGACGTCCTAACAGTGGCAGTTGTGGTAGCTTTGAGTGCTATAAGTTCCGATTGTAGTTGTGGTAGTTGTTGTGGAAATTCTGATAGTGGTAGTTGTGGTAGTTATCCCGATAGTGGTACGTGTGCAAGAGGTACGGATGGTGGTAGTTGTGGTAGTTGCGGTAGTAGTGGTAGTTGTGGTAGTAGTGGTAGTGGTAATGGTGGTAGTTGTGGTAGTAGTGGTAGTGGTAATGGTGGTAGTTGTGGTAGTAGTGGTAGTTGTGGTAGTCAGCGAGGCACCCGAGGCGGCAGGAAGGTAGGGCGTAGGGGCAATTAATTCCCGGCAAGAATAGTTATAGGCCGGTAATTGGCTGTGGGGGTGACGGAATGTGATGTGGGGTGGGGGGGTGAGGGAATGTGATGTGGGGTGGGGGGTGAGGGAATGAGGTGTGGGGTCGGGGGTGAGGGAATGAGGTGTGGGGTGGGGGGTGAGGGAATGTGGTGTGGGAATGGTAGGTGAGAGAATGTAGTATGGGGGAAGTGATGGACTGTGGTGTGGGGGGTGAGGGAATGTGGTGTGGGGGGATTCGGAATGTGGGAAGGTGCTGAGGATGAGAGGGAGAATGTGGGAGATGGAGAGGGGGTGGGGGAGTGAGGGAATGTGGGGGGTGGTGTGGAGTGAGGGGAGGTGAAAGAGAGTGTGTGAGTGTGATGTGGGGTAGGGATAGAGTGTGTGGGTGTGGTGCAGGGATAATGAGAGAGAATCTGTTGGTGTGGGGGCGTGGGAGAGAGAATGCGGGTGTGTTATGAGGTAAGGGGAAGAGAGAGAATGATGGCGAGGTGTGGGAGTGTGTAGGTGCCGAGTGTGGGACTGTGGGTGTTGGTGTGGTGGGGTGAGAATGAAGGACGAGAAGTGTAGGTATGAAAGGGAATGGTGATGAGAGGTGTGGGAGGTGATGAGGGGTGTAGAGAAGTGAGAGGGTGAAGTGTGGAATGTGGGGTATGGGGTTTGGGGTGGTGGTAGTGGTTATAAGGCTTTTCGAGTAGGTAAGAGAGAGCGGTGAAGTGATAGAGTAGAAGCAGGTAAGAGAGAGTGAAGTGACAGTGTAGGGTGGAAACAGGGATGCAACTGGAGTATGTAAAAGAGTGATGGGGAGGTGACATGGTGTGTGAGGCATAGGTGAGGAAGCAGTGGTTGAATGGAAGCTGATGGAGAGTACGGGATGAGAGAGTAAGTGCGCGTCCACACTATATTCGTGCTGGCGCGGGGGGGTGTGGGGCGAGAAATTTTATGGGTTAAACTGATGCAAAACTCCCGCTCGCAAGAGCAAGAGTTAGGGGAGGACGCGACGCGACTTGAGAGATAGTGGAGTTAACCTTCATCACTAATATGGTGTATTTTAATCTTAATCAGGATTCCAAAACACAATTAGATTTACGAAACGGTCTCTCAGTACTGAACGGACAAACCTAGGCAATATCTAACCCTTCGAAATATAATGAACAAACAAGAAGTAAAATAATATACAACACAATACAATAAAATAAAGCAAAATAAATCTCTCTTGGGCGGAATACAACCATCTGGGCAAGAATTAAAGCAAGAACCAGTGCGATGTATGACAGTAAAGACATTCAATATATCCTCCGCCCTAATCACGAAGAAGTGCTGATGATAGATGCCTTCCCACAGTTGGTCGTATTCTCGTCGACTTACCAGAACATCTTCCTCAGCGATTTAGCCAGTTATTTTACACCTTCAGATCTTCGTGTATGTTACTGATATTATGTTCATATTAATTAAGATTTATACAGCACACAAGAGCATATTAACACTCTCAGGCTCCTACAACTCATCCTCAGCAGAAGAAAACTGTCTGGCGTTAGTTGAAACAGAAAACTAGGGTTGCCTCGACCATTAAAGGGTTAGGCTGTAATACGCAAACTAAACTGCTAGAGAGAAAGTAGTGCCAAGTCTCCTGTATCACTGACGCCGGTTTTCTCGTCGTTTCCCCTTAACACCCTTTCCAATGAGACTTATTCTGGTTATTACACCCCACCTTCCTCTTCTGTGTTACATAAATCCTTCCACTATGGCCATACTCTGCATAGATAAGGTACAAAAGCATGTTAACCCGCCATATCCAAAAGTAAATCACTAAGGAAGAGGTGTTAGGGAGCTTCATTAACAGCGGCAGGGTATGGTGTGGAGGGCAGAGGCTTCCGGGACGATGGTAAAGGCTTCTATAGAGAGCAGAAGTATTTATAATTTCTCTTAACTAATTTACAGGATAACCCAATTTACTGTAAAACCAATCTACACGATAACCAATTTACACGACCTTTTTCGCTATAATATTCACCCTGCTTATACTGTGAGGTGTTTGGCAGATGTATACGTAAGGGAGACTATAAATACGAGAACTATTATACACAACGTAAACTTAAGAGTGTTCACGAAGCCAAATCCTCCTCCCTATAGGTCGGAACGTGGGATTAGATGCTGTTTATTACGCTCCAGGAACCTAACACCCAAAAGTGATATGGTCGTCTTGCCCTCTATTATTTTCAAGCAAATTTTTCAGAAGGATAAGATCGACTCTCAGTGTGTGTGTGTGTGTGTGTGTGTGTGTGTGTGTGTGTGTGTGTGTGTGTGTGTGTGTGTGTGTGTGTGTGTGTGTGTGTGTGTGTGTGTGTGTGTGTGTGTGTGTGTGTGTGTGTGTGTGTGTGTGTGTGTGTGTGTGTGTGTGTGTGTGTGTGTGTGTGTGTGTGTGTGTGTGTGTGTGTGTGTGTGTGTGTGTGTGTGTGTGTGTGTGTGTGTGTGTGTGTGTGTGTGTGTGTGTGTGTGTGTGTGTGTGTGTGTGTGTGTGTGTGTGTGTGTGTGTGTGTGTGTGTGTGTGTGTGTGTGTGTGTGTGTGAGAGAGAGAGAGAGAGAGATTCCACAGTGGGGGTCCAGTTTAACTTATGAATCTACACATCACACGAAAAATTCCTAGACGGCAATATATATAACAGGGTGAAATATTAAAATTTATTCACAATTAAAAGAACTTATGTACTCTCTCTCTCTCTCTCTCTCTCTCTCTCTCTCTCTCTCCTTTAGGGCTCATCAGTGTCGCGTCTCTCTCTCTCTCGAGGCCTTGACCCCTCTCCCTTCCTCTTCCGCCTCTCATTTCCTCTTTCATTACTCATTCCTTCTTCCTCATTCTCTTCCTTGTCACTTTAATTTTCTGTCTCCTAACTCTCTCTCTCTCAGTTTCTCCCTTTTTAACATCTCTCTCTCTCTCTCCTTTCCCTTTCTCTCATTCTCTTCCTTCTTTCTCACATCCCTCTTGCATCTGCTCTGTCCTGCCTTCTTCCTCCTTCCTGTCACATTTTCTTTATCCTTTCCTTTCCTTTCCCTGTTTCTCATCCTCTTCCCTTTCCCATTTGCTGTCATTTCCCTCTTTCTCTTCATCTTCCCTCTCTCGTTTTCTGGCTATCCTTTTTTTTTCTTATAATTTCTTATTTTTTCCCATTTATTTCATTTCTTATATCCCATTCTTTCCTCTCCTTCCTTCCTTTACTTCTCCCTTCCTTCATTCCTTTTCTTTTCTTTTCCTTGTCCTCTTGCACGCTCCCCCTCCCCCTCCCCCTCCTCCCTCTCTCTCTCTCTCTTAGTCCTCCCTTTTCCCTTCCCCCTCCTCTTCTCCCTCCCTCCCCCCTCTCGCTCGTTACCTCCCTTCATTTCTCCCTTTCACCGACCCTGCCCTGCTCCCCCCTCCCCATCCTCCCAAGGGCTACTCATCAGTGCATGTCCTTCCCTTGGGGTCTCTCTCTCTCTCTCTCTCTCTCTCTCTCTCTCTCTCTCTCTCTCTCTCTCTTTAACAGAACTATCACTCGAAAAAACAAAAATCTCATTATTCCAAGGGAGACCATAATAAATTTTCAATGAAGTCTTGCTCATTTTACCTTTCTAAGAACACAGGTAGATAAGAGCCATTGCAGCCCAGAGGAACAACACAATTACCAGCGCTGTGCAATAAACTAATGCTGAATGATAGAAATAAACCAACTCTCTTTGTACAAGGATCCACCGAGAAGAAAATTAAGTAAAAGGAAATAAAACTCAAGCCTGAAAATAAAGATGGTCATTATTTTCACCTCAGACTTAGTGGAACGTGAGAAGAACTTAAATTTTACCACTGTGCTAATCCAGACACCACACAATACTTCTTTAGGAGCGTAAGTGACGACTGGAACTGAGCTCTAAATAACCCCACGCCTTTTCACATGATTATATAACCACCTATTGGCAGAGAGGACAGCATCACTACCCCAGCAACGAACATTAACCTCAAAAATCACCTGCCCGACGCACCAGAAAAAAACTTGTGCAAATAACAGATTACATAACCATCACTGTCCGCATGTCCTGTTTTCCCCCACCATTTTTCCATCTTTCTTCCTTGATTCATTTTTAATTCGGCCGTCCTCAGACTCATTTTTTTCTTTTATTTTTCCTCCATCTCTCACTCTCTGTCTCTAATCCCCATCACATCCTCTCTCCCTCCCTCCCTCATGCCCTCCCTCTCTTCCTCCCTTCCTCCCTCAATCCCTCCCTCCCTCCCCCCACCTCTTGGTCTCTTGATCTATAAATATACACAAAAAACCTTCCTCTCCCTTCGTCCCAGTTTTCTTCCTTCCTGCCTTCCCTCTCTCCCTTCCTTCTTGTCTCCCTCCATCTCTCCCTCCCTTCCTCTCTCTTCCTCCCTGTCTCCTTACCTCTTTCCTTCCCCCTTCCCTCCCTCCTTCCTTGCTCCCTCTCTTCCTTCCTGTTTCCTTCCGTCTCTCTCTCTCCCTCTCTTCCTTCCTGTCTCCCTTCTCTCTCTCTCTCTCTCTTTCTGTGTGTGTGTGTGTGTGTGTGTGTGTGTGTGTGTGTGTGTGTGTGTGTGTGTGTGTGTGTGTGTGTGTGTGTGTGTGTGTGTGTGTGTGTGTGTGTGTGTGTGTGTGTGTGTGTGTGTGTGTGTGTGTGTGTGTGTGTGTGTGTGTGTGTGTGTGTGTGTGTGTGTGTGTGTGTGTGTGTGTGTGTGTGTGTGTGTGTGTGTGTGTGTGTGCTGCTTCGAATTTCGCATTTTTTTCTCTCTCCCAACTTCATGCGTGCACTAAGCCAATACTCAGCACTTCATTTCTCCAACACTTCCGTTCACTTCCTTCAACACTTTATTACTCCAACATTTCACCTCACTTCATTTCTCCAACACTTCCTTACTCCAACACTTCATTTCTCCTGCACTTTACCTCACTTCATTTCTCCAACACTTCACCTCACTTCATTTCTCCAACACTTCACCTCACTTCATTTCTCCAACACTTCACCTCACTTCATTCCTCCAACACTTCCTCTCTCCATTCCTTCACCCTTAAAGCCTTCCTCTCTGCATCCCTTCTCCCCTTACTCCCAATCCCCCTCTCCCTTCCTGTACCCACTCTCTTACCTCCCCCTTCATCCCTCCCTCCCCCTCCATCCCTCTCCTCTGCTTTCCCCCTTCCTCCATGATCCCTTCTCTTCCCTTACCATTCCCCTCCTTTCCCCTTCCCTCTTTCCTTCAACGCCCCCCTTCTTTCCCCTCCCTTCCTTCCTCAATATTTCTTCATCTCCTCTCCTAATACCCTATTTTCCTGCCAGCAATCCCCTGTTCCCTCCCCTTCTGCCCTCCCCCCCTTCCTCCTCCTCTCACCTTTTTTCCTCCACTCCCTTCTCTCTTCCTTCCCTCCTTCCTTTCCCTCTTCTCTCTCCTCACCCTTTTCCCCCAACTCCCTTCCCTCCCCTCCTCATTCACCTTCTCCATCTGCTACCTCCTGCCTCCCCTTCCCCCCCCTCTCACCCTTTTCCCCCTACTCCTCTTCCCTCCCTTCCCTCCCTCCTCTTCCTCTTTTATCCCCTCACCTTTTTCCCTCCACTCCCTTCTGCCTCCTTCCCTCCCTCCTCTCCATCTTCCCTCCCCTCCCTTTCCCTCTCCCCCACCCCATCAGTAGACGTCCCATTTTGCGTCTATGGCTTTGGGCTGTCTTCTTCCCCACGCTGTAATTGATGTAAGCTGCTTATCTCACATCCACCCTCCATCATCATCCATTTTATCACCCGCCTCACCACTGCCTCACTTCCTGCCTCACCCTCTGCCTCACCCCCCTCTATTATTCCCTCATACCACTGCCTCACCTGCCCCTACTGTCTCATGACCACCTCACTTTCTGTTTTATTACATGAAAACACTGCCTCACCCTCTTCCTATCTACTGCCTAGCCTCCTGCCTCACTACCTCTATTATCACCTCTCACCGCTGCCTCACCTGCCTCACAGCTGCCTCATCCCCCGTATTGTTATTTCTCACCACTGCCTCACCATTTCCTAACCTCCAGCCTCACAAATTGTATTACCACCTCTCATCACTGCCTTACCTTTCTCATCGTCACTGCCTCACCACGTCAGCCCCTCACCTCCTGGTTCACCACTGCTCTTTTTTCACCACTACCTCTCTTCCATCACTGCCTCCATAGCCCTACACGTTCACTGCTCCTGTCAATGTGTGAATGAAGTACACAGCTGCCGGGGCTCGATCGATGACGTACTAGTGTTGTGATACAGTTGTTCCGAGTCTTGGGTTCGAATCCAGAATGCCCTTTCATATGTGAGCATAATATGTTCGCAGCCTGTTGGTTGTACCGATATTATACAGACTCTAGCACACAAAAAGGAGCCATTACAACACTTCGACACTAACAAGCGCCACTCTTCCTCCAGACACCCATTCCCCATTCGAACTTCACCAACATGGGAAAGATAAATTACGGCTATTACTCTCCCACCGAGGAGAAGGTTCAGTACGGCAGTGAAGCTAAGATGAATTGATATATATATATATATATATATATATATATATATACGTAAATACAGTATGCAGACATGAAATATACTGACACATCAAAGTCGTCCGTCTCTCCTTGACCTTCTTTTTCTTTCCTGAGTCACTGCATAATATGTGGACCATCTCAAGTATTACAGTGTATCTGGGTTTGCTACCCTTCCCTTCCTTCCTCTCCATTTCTTCTCCCCTCTCTCACCTGCCTCCTCTTCCCTCACTCCCTCTGTCTCCCTGTTTCCCCTAACTCTTCCTCCCTCTCTCCATCTTTTAAAGTTTTCTCTTTCTCGTCTTTCTCTACCTATCCGCCTCCCCCATCTTTCACTAACCCTCATCCAACCTACGCCCCTTCCCTCTACCTTAATCGTACTCTACCACTATAAACGGCTTCAACATGATCAGTAGTATTGATGCTCTTTGGTTTCCTGTGTACCCTACCCTTCCTTCCTTCCTTCCTTCCCTTCTTCCTTCCTTCCTTCCTTCTTTCCTTCCTTCCTTCCATTCAGCCTGCCTTCCTTCCTTTCATTCAGTCTTCCTTCTTTCATAATTGTATTTTTGTATTATTCTCCTCCTTCCCTCCCTCCTTCCTTCATTTCTTCCTTCCACATCGTTCTTTGTACGATAAAATTCCATTCCTTCCTTCCTTCCTGTCTTTCTTTCTCCCTTCCTTTTGTCGTTCCTTCATTCATTCTTCACTGTCCTTTTTACGGTACCCAGTCTTCCTTCATTCCAATATTCATTTATACCTTGATTCATTCTTCATCGTCCTTCCTTCCTGCCTTCCTATCTTCATTCATTCCTTCATTCATTCTTCAGTCCTGCCTTCTTTCCTTCCTTCCTTCATCACTATCCTTTGGTACAATGCTTTTCTTCCTTCTACTGTCACTTTTGTCTACGCTCTCTCCCTCTCTATTTCTTCTTTTTCCTCCCTCCCCCTTCCTAAAACCTCCCTCCCTTCCACTTTGTTCATTCCCTCCCTCCCTCCCTCCTTCACTATCTCTCTCCTCCCTTCCTCCCTCTCTCCCTCTCCTACCCTCCACCTTCCATCTCCAGATACATCTCTCAGACCATCCGACCCTCCCTCCCTCCCACCCTTCCTCACTATCTATCCTCCTCCCTCCCTCCCTGCCCTTCGCCTCTGCCATCCGTCATCCCAATCTCTCTCTCTCTCTCTCTCTCTCTCTCTCTCTCTCTCTCTCTCTCTCTCTCCAATATCTCTTATTCTCTCCTCAATCCTCTCCCCATCCTCCTTTCTCCCAGCCTTCTCCCCCCCTAACTTTTTTTTTTCTCTTTTCTCTCCTTATATTTCCACTGCTCCCTCCCTCTCTCCCTCTCTCTCTCTCTCTCTCTCTCTCTCTCTCTCTCTCTCTCCACTACTCCATCTTCTTTTCCTCCCATCACTTCTCCTTCTTCCCTCTCTCCCCACTTCTCCTTCTTCCCTCTCTCCCCACTTCTCCTTCTTCCCTCTCTCCCCCCTAAACATCCACACTGTGCAGTGTGTAGCTTCCACGTTATGTCCACAGACTTCCCATTAACTCAATGTAACTGGTTTATAATGTCATGCCGTAACTATTATTTTATTTGTTTACTTTCTCTTTCAGGTTACTCTATCGGGTAGCTTATAGATAAAGTATTATAGAATGTGACTTTTCCTTTCCAGTGTTTCCTATAAAATTTCCATGTCAGTTTTTCCATGCTGCATGGTGGTTTTTCTCACTTTTTCCTGGAGGGTTTGGTGGTGGGGGGAGCCTTCTTGCTTTCCTATCCTTATCCTTCAACATGTAGAGTTAGATCTTGTAGTCATAGTTTTCTCTAACAAGCAGCCTCGAAAGGACCATAAGGTCTGTTGCTGTTTGCTTTCCTGTGTAATCCTGTGTAATCCCCATTTCTCCTTCTTCCCTCTACCCACTTCTCCTCCCTCTCCCAATTTTTCCTCCCTCCCTCCCTCCACTTTCCACTCTTTACTGGAAGAATATTAATAAGGAAATTTATTTACGAAGATGCAGAAGACGGGGTCAGGACCAGGGAGGTGGGGTGGGGGGATGGAGGTGGGGTGGGGGGATGGAAGTGGGGGAGGGGAGAGAAGGGGAGGAGGAGAGAAGGGGGAGGGGAAGAGGGGAGAGGAAGGAAGAAAGAAATGGAGAGGGAAGGAGATAAGTAGGGGAGAGGAGGTGAGGGAAGAGAATGGGGAGAGGAAGAGAAGTGGGGAAAGAGGAAGGAAAAGGGAATGGGGAGGAGGAGAGGGAGGAGGGGAAGAGGGTAGATAAGAAGGAGTGATAAGGAAGAAGGAGGGGAACTGGGGTGAGGAGAGAGAGAGAGAGAGAGAGAGATTCAATAGCATCTGACAGCACGCGAGGAATACGTGGCCCCCATTTTCTTCCATGCCATCCTTAAGAGCAGAGGGTACCAAATCAAATAACTCCCGGTGATACGAAAAAGAATAACAATTAGTCCTATTCTGTCTGGCTTCCCAAATTTCCTAACTCCTCTTCCTCAGTGGTTTATTTTTCATTTTTATTTTCCGTATCACTAAATTTTCGAAGGCCAAAATAAAACTAAAATTGATGAAAGAGGAATGAACTATAAAATGTAATGGGGGTTAAGGGAGTGGATGTGGGGGTGAGAGCGAGGTTGTTAAAACAGCAATTTCCTTTTGCTATGGCGTGATTAGAAAGAGGGGAGGTGGGGGAGAAGGGGAGAGAAGGGGAGGAGGGGAGGTGGCGGAAGAGGGGAGGGGAGGGGAGGGGAACGCAGGAAGGGAGGGGAGGGGAACGCAGGAAGGGAGGGGAGGGAGGTGAGGGGAGGAGGACGCAAGAAGGGAGGAGAGAAAGGTGAGGGGAAGGGAGGAGGAAAGGGAGGGACAGGGGGAGAAAGGAGGAGAGGGAAGGGAGACACAGGAATGGAGGGGAGGGAGGGGAGGGAGGGGGGAGGTGGGGAAGAAGGGGGGAGGTGGGGGAGAAGGGGCGAGGAGGGGAGGAGGGAAGAGAGGGACAGGGGGAGGAAGGAGGAGAGGGGAGGGGGACGCAGGAGGGGAGGGGAGGTGGGGGAGAGGGAGAGGGGAAGGGAAGAGGGAAGGGAGGGACAGGGGGAGGAAGGAGGAGAGGACGCAGGAAGGGAGGGGAGGAAGGTAAGGGGAGGGGAGAGGAAGGAGAAGAAAATTAATTACAAGAAGAAAAAAATAGCGGGGAAGATAGGCAACAGGTGGAGAGGGAGGGAGGGGGAGCGGTAAGAGGGATGGGGGAGGGAGAAAGGAAGGAGGGAATGAAAGAAGGCAAGGAAGAAAAGGAAAGAAAGAAGGAAGGAAAAAGGATGCGGCAGAGATGAAATGAGAGAGGAAGGGAAGAAAAAAGGAAGGAGGAAGGGAAGGAAAGATAAAAGCGAGGACGGAAAGAAGGATGAAGGAAGCGTCAGTGATGAGATGAGAGGGGATGAAGGAATGAGTATACTGACAAAGGATGCGATGAAGGATGGAAGGAGGGAAGGATGGGAGGGGAGGCACTAAGAGAGGGTGTACATTAAGGATGGAAGGAAAGGAATGAATGAAGGAAAGAGGGAAGGAAAGATGGGGGAGGGAGGAAGGGAGGGAGGGAGGAGGTATAGGAGAAAGAAAGGATAGAAGGTAGGAATAATAGAAGGAAAGAGAAGAGAGGGAGGGAGGGAGAGGGGAGGAGGGGAGGGGAGGGCTGAGACAGGACACGGGATTACAGGGATGAAAGAGAGAGAGAGAGAGAGAGAGAGAGAGAGAGAGGAATAACAGGTGAGAATATGAGAAAGAAGATATGGGGAGGAAAAAGGAGACTAAAATTGAAAGCGAGAGGAGGGAGAAAGAGGGAAGGAGGAGATTGGGGAGAAGAAGGAGGGAAGCAGGGGTGAAGGAAAGGAAGGAAGAGGTTTAAGGGAGAATATATGGGAGAAGAGAAAGGGAGAGAAAAGGACGACTTGATTTGGAAGGGAGAAGATGAGGGGAGGAGGAGGGAGGAAGGGAGGAGTTAGGGGGAAGGAATGGGAAAGAGGAGGTTTAGGGGAGAATGTGAGGGAGAAGGGAAGAGAAAAAAGACGAGGTGAGATTAAGGTGGAAGGAAAAGACAGAGAAGGGGGGAGGAGGGACGAGGAAGGAGGGAGGAGATGAGGTGAAGGAAAGAGAAAGAGGAGGATTAGAGGGATATGTGTGGAAATGAGAAGGATTAAAACTGGGAGGAAGAGAAGGGAGGGAGGAGAGAGAGAGAGAGAGAGAGAGAGAGAGAGAGAGATAATAATAATAATAATAATAATAATAATAACAACAACAATGCAAAAAAAAAAGTGTCATCGTTCCGAAAAGCTTAAAGTAAACGAAATATTAAAACACAGAAAAAAACACAATGAAACAGAGAAGATAAACAGGAAAAGAGAAATGGCAAAGACTAAAACATATATTAAAGAAGGACGATGGATGACAAAGAGGACATGCATTTGCTTTGTCCCATCTCTGCCACGGTGCGCTGAGAGGAGGGGGATGAGAGGAGTTCGGGAGGAGGAGGGAGGGAAGAAAGGGAGGTCGGGAGGCAAGGGGTGAGGGAGAAGGTTGAGGGAGAGGTGAATGGGGAGAAGGATGAAAGATAGTGAGGGGGAGGGAGGAGAGGAAAGGTGGGGTTCTTATTATGTTCTGCATCGTATTCTCTCTCTCTCTCTCCCTCTCTCTCTCTATCTATCTATCTATCTATCTATCTACGTAATCAAGTATTTGTGAGCTACCTGGCTATGCCGCGGGCGAGGGATGGTAAAGTCTTAGGTATTGGCCCATAAAGTTTCATTACTTTTCACTTCCTTTTCTTCTCTCTCTCTCTCTCTCTCTAAGATGAAAATTTGCTTATCTCTACTTTTCTACCTGAACTAGGGCATTTTTTCCCCCTTTTTACTTAATTTCACGTAACTCATATGGCAGAAAAACACAATCCTACGGCTCAACATGTTTTCACAGCACTTCTTCGTGACAAGCATCATATTCTAGTTTATATCAAATGTTACAACACAGCACTCAAAACGGTGAGATGTCAATTTTAAGTTAAAGTAAAAAGATAATAACGCCTTCCATTCTGTAACATTATCATCCACTTAGACGAAAATAATAATAATAATAATAATAATAATAATAATAATAATAATAATAATAATATAGTCAAAATCTAGATCAAATAATATCACACTGTCTGACCAACTGCGACTTCGAGACTGGAAATATAGGCGAAGGTAGAGACAATGATGAAGATTGTGACCGACTCTCTCCTGCACAAAATACACACAATAGGGGTGAGAGTGTGTGAATGGCTGGGTGTTGCGTGCCCGCCGTAATTGGAAGGGGGGTAATGAAGGAGGAAGCTTAGAAAAATAAAATCGTGTGAAGCAGAGATAGTTAGGAGAAAGCGACAGAACATTACGGCTTAGAGATGCCACTTTTACGCCCAGTTAAAGTGAACAGAGTATAGAAGAGCTGAATACAACGAGTTCCTTCACAAAGACAAGGTGGTCCATATATAACGCTAATCTTCCACTTCGGCGGGCAATTATGCGTGTGTTACGGGTACGGCTTCGTCAGCGTAATCAATGTCTCTCCCGCATTCACTTAATTCCTACTGCCGCTGCCACACCCACGCCCTCACCAGCAGACTGAGCCTAGTGGAGTGAGATTTACGGGCCATCACTACACATAGACTCCTGTTAGTGTACTGTAAGAGTCTGAGATAAGATAAGGTCGATTTGTGTGATAAGAGAGTCCAATATGTGAGCTCCCTTCTTGCTCCCACTATATTGCCAGTCCAATAACTTCCCTTGTCTTTTGTCTTCCCTCACCTCTAAGTCATTCATGTTCTCAGTGACCCCTCCCTCCTCTCTCTCTCTCTCTCTCTCTCTCTCTGAACTGCTAATTTTCTCTTTTATCTTTCCAATTCCCATCTTCACTATTCCTCTTTTCGTTGCCTCATTCCATTTTCTTCCTTTTCCTTATTCTCTCACTTCCTCCCCTTCCTTCCTGACCCTCTCTAATCGTTTCATCATCCACACCATCTCCTTCCCTCCCTCCTTCCTTCCTTCCTCTTCTCTTAGTTCCTGCCTGCCTTCCTTCATTTACATTTCTCGTTAACTCTGACCCTCTTTTAAAGTTTTATCTTCCACAATATTTTTTTTTCCTTACCCCCTCTTCTTCTCACCTTCCTTCCTTCCTCCTTGTTCCCTTTTCTCCTTCTTTTGTCCTTCCCTCACCCCCCTCCCTCCCTTCCTCTCTGTCTCCCCTTGTTCCATCTTCCCTCACCATCTTCTTTCCTTCCCGTTTTTTTTTATCACTGTCTTTAAATTCACTGTCTATTTTAAGAGCTATAACCTTCCCTACAATAACAGCCACGAAAGGACCAACTGGTTTTTCTGTTTGCTTTCTTCATACTCCTTTGTACTCTTCCTTCCCTCCTTCTTCCTTCATCTCTCCCTTTCCTCATTCTTACCTCACCTTCTTCCTTCCTTCCTTCCATCCTTCCTTCTCCCTTACCTCCTTCCTTCCTTTCTCTTCCCTCACCCCCTCCCTCTCCCTCTCCTCCTTCCCTTTCCCTCCCTTCCTACCCTCCAAAACCTATCCCTTCATCTTCTCTCTTATCAATCTCCACATCCAAACACCATTCATATTTTTGCGTTTTTATTTTCACTCTTGCCCTTACCAAACTTTTCACTTCTTCACATGCAGTAAGAAAGATAACAGACAACAAACGCGAAATAATGCAGCCTAAAACCAAGAACAGATGGGCGTGTGTCTTGATATCACATTCACGTGTTATTTATGGATTTATGACTTGAAATATGAGGAACCAGTCAGGCAGAAATTGTTGCAACTTCTCAACAGCATTATTTCTATCTATGGGCATAATCCTTTCATTTGACAGGTAGTATTCATAATGACGGGAGGAGTATGGCAATGACAGGACCTTTCTTGAGCAGTTGTCTTCCTCTTCAGTAGCACAGGGGAGCGAGAGATGGACAAAAGAAGGGCACTAGGATAGCACAAGTTTCCCCGAGAATTGCTTTGTGTTACATTTCACTAGGCGCACTGCTGGATAGTTTCTTACATGTGTTCTCTCTGTCTTTGGTTAGGGATCCTGCCTTGCTTCATGTTTAGGTGGGAATCAGGGTTGGGGTAATGATGATGATGATGTTGTTGATGATGATGATGATGATGATGATGATGATAATAATAATAATAATAATAATAATAATAATAATAATAATAATAATGATAATAATAATAATAATGATGATGATGATGACGAGCTTGTATTTATGATAGTGATGATGTTTCTCCTGTTGCTGTTGAAGATGATGATACGATGACCAACCCTATTCTTCTCACACCATCTTCCTCCCAAACCCTAACGAAAACCACTTCCTTCTCCCCGACAGGAAGAAGGCGGGGGCTCCTCCACCACCTCCTCCCCCTCCCCCCGGCGCAAGAGGCCCCCCTACAGCCACATCCTGCTGGGGGAACGCAAACCCTCCGCCGGAAACCTACTGGCAACCACCTTCGGGATAGCGGACAGGGACGCCCCCACCCAGTCCCTTCCACTTATACATGAGAAGGAGAAGGTTAGTGTGTGTGTGTGTGTGTGTGTGTGTGTGTGTGTGTGTGTGTGTGTGTGTGTGTGTGTGTGTGTGTGTGTGTGTGTGTGTGTGTGTGTGTGTGTGTGTGTGTGTGTGTGTGTGTGTGTGTGTGTGTGTGTGTGTGTGTGTGTGTGTGTGTGTGTGTGTGTGTGTGTGTGTGTGTGTGTGTGTGTGTGTGTGTGTGTGTGTGTGTGTGTGTGTGTGTGTGTGTGTGTGTGTGTGTGTGTGTGTGTGTGTGTGTGTGTGTGTGTGTGTGTGTGTGTGTGTGTGTGTGTGTGTGTGTGTGTGTGTGTGTGTGTGTGTGTGTGTGTGTGTGTGTGTGTGTGTGTGTGTGTGTGTGTGTGTGTGTGTGTGTGTGTGTGTGTGTGTGTGTGTGTGTGTGTGTGTGTGTGTGTGTGTGTGTGTGTGTGTGTGTGTGTGTGTGTGTGTGTGTGTGTGTGTGTGTGTGTGTGTGTGTGTGTGTGTGTGTGTGTGTGTGTGTGTGTGTGTGTGTGTGTGTGTGTGTGTGTGTGTGTGTGTGTGTGTGTGTGTGTGTGTGTGTGTGTGTGTGTGTGTGTGTGTGTGTGTGTGTGTGTGTGTGTGTGTGTGTGTGTGTGTGTGTGTGTGTGTGTGTGTGTGTGTGTGTGTGTGTGTGTGTGTGTGTGTGTGTGTGTGTGTGTGTGTGTGTGTGTGCAAAGTCTGTCCATTCCAGAGTGCTGAACAATAGAGCCAAAAGCAAGATACTGCATATTCACTGAGAGAGAGAGAGAGAGAGAGAGAGAGGAGGGGGGGGTGCCAAGTGTGGATGTGGATGTAGACAGCAAGGATACAGGTGTGACGTAGACATAGGTGTGGGTTTGGGTGTAGAAGGTGTGGGTGGAGACAGTGGGTCTGGGTGCAGATGGTGTGGGTCTAGGCGGTGTGGGTGTAGGTGTAGGTGTGGGTGTAGGCAGTGTGGGTGTGGGTATGGGTATTGAGAGTGTGGGTGTGGGCAATGCGGGAGGTGCTGGGAGGATTATTGTTAAAGGGGCGCCACACAGCCAGGCGCTTCATGCAGCAAGAACACACTCACTCACCTGTTCATATATCACTCACTCACCTGTTCAGATATCACCCTCACTCACCTGTTCATAATATCACCTTTACTCAAGTGTTCATATGTACACTACCATCACTTAAGTGTTTATAAGTACATCACGTTCATTTAAGTGTTTATCCATCACCCTCACTCAAACATCCACTTCATCTCTCATCATCCCTACCTAAATAAATCCAATATAAATACACATTCACCATTTCAATTTTTTTCACTTGGCAGAAATCCTAGTGGTGAAGAATGCAAAGTACCTAAAGCCATCTCCTTTTTAATAATTTCCCAGCTATGGACGCACCTGCTATACTGTACGTTTCTTAGATTTACATATTATGATTATTTACGTCAGACAGAAACCCTATAAGTTCAGGAGTCAGAGCTATAATCATGTACTAAATTGTTTTTACTCTAACATGGCCTAAAATTGCCATCTCTCCACGTTTGATGCTGAGTTGTAGGAAGAGATTAACACTGGAATATGATGCTAGTAGCGAGGAAGTGCTATGGAAAGGATATAGAGCCGTGGTTGTGGAGAGAGAGAGAGAGGGGGGGGGGTTACTGTATTTAGGAGAAAGCACTGAAGCGTTATCTTGTCAGGGTTCACTGCTACACCAACCAATATGCCTTGTCAACCTTCGTTCCCATCTCATATTATTCCCTCCACTCGTACCCATTCCTTATGTTCCCCTGTATCTCTTTCTCTTCTCTTCCCTTCCTTATATCCCCTCCTTTCTCTTCTTAGTCCTTCATTACACTAACTCCCTTCTCCTCTTACCCCTTTTTCCTATTCTCCCTGTATCTTCTCCCCTCTCCTCTTCCTCCTTCCTTACATCCTCTTACCTTTTCCTTATCTTCCCATCTTTCCACATCTTTCCCTTCTTTTCTCTTCCTTGTATCTCTCTCCCTTCTCCCCTTACCCCTTCCTCCTCTTCTCTTTCTCACATCGTCTAATCCTTCCTTCCCTTCCCTTCCTTGTATTTTTATCCTCTTTCATAATTCTTTTCCGGATTTCTTATTTACACCATCAACACACCTATAGGTCATTCACTTTCAACTGGCGGAGATTTTCGTCCTTTTGCAGCTAATTTACCGTAGCTCAGTGGCAGAATAACACAATGACTCCACATCCTTTCCAATGCACTTCCTCGTGACTAGCACCGTATTCTAGTGTTCATCTCTTGCTGTAGTTCAGAGTTCAAGATAAGAGACGGCAATTTCAGGCCAAGTTAAAGTGAACAGGGCATCGTTAACCATATCGCCTCTCTCCTATCACCGCTTCCATCTCTATCTTTGCCTTTACTTTTTTTCCCCTTTTTTTCCTACTCTTCCTATGTTTTCCTATCTATCTACTTTTCATCTATGGCATATCGTGGCTCCTCTTTCCTCTCCTTTTCCCCGTCTTCTTACTCTTCTCTCTCCTCTTGTTTCCCTTCTTTTAGCTCTTCCTCTCCGTCAAATCGTCTCCTTTATTATGCCACATAAAACTAAATCATCTCTTCTTTCCCTCCCTTTCTCGTATTCCGATTTCTTCTCTCTTCTGTCTTATGACTTTTTCTTCTCTTTATTTCTCTTTTCTTCTCTCTATCTTCCTCTTTCCTCCTCTTCTCTCTATCTTTCTTCTCCCTCCTCTTCCTTGTTTCATCCCTTCCCCCACTCCGTTCCCTCTCTGTCTATTTTCTCTTTATCATGCTCCATCTCGGCTCTCCCTTTCATTCTAATACATGCTTATCGTATTCCGCTCCTTATCACACACACACACACACACCTTATCTATATACGTATACTCACTACCTGACCCAAATTCTCTCTCTCTCTCTCTCTCTCTCTCACACACACACACACACACACACACACACACACACACACACACACACACACACACACACACACACACGAGACAGCGATAGGGAGGATGCTGATAAGGAGGGGAATGAGAATAAGAGTGTAGGAGTGGAAGAAATGAAGGTAATAAAGAAGAGGGAACGAAAGGGGAGGAGGGGGAAGGAAGGGAAGGGTTGAGGAGGGTAAAGAAGAGAGGGTGAATAATTTGGAGAAGTGTGGACAGGGAGGAAGAGGAAAGGAGGTGGAGAGAGTGGATGATGAGGAAGGGAAGAGGACGGAGGATAGGTAGAGTGGAAGGTGAGAGAGAGAGAGAGAGAGAGAGAGAGAGAGAGAGAGAGAGAGAGAGAGAGGCATGGGATGAGGAGCCTAGAGGGAACAGTCTTAGTGCCTCGTATTCACATCAGGCGGGGAGAGGGAGAGGGGGAGGATAAAGAGAGAGGAGAGGGAGGGGGGAGGAGAAAGAGAGAGGAGAGGGAGGGGGGAGGAGAAAGACAGAGGAGAGGGAGGAGGTAATAGAGAAGGGGGAGGGATGTGAAGAAGGGAGCTTAGGGAGAAGAGGTGAAGAAATGAAAGAGAGGGAGGGGAGGGGAGGAGGGAAAGAAGAAAGGGGAAGGGAAGGGAAAGGAAGGGAAGAGAAGGGAGGGGAAGTGGGGAGAGGAAAGGAAAAGGAAGGAGGGGATGGAGAAGGAAGGGATAAATGGAGGTACGAGAAGTGAGGGGAAAGGGAGGAGAAGGAGGAGAGGGAGAGGGAGGGAAAGAAGGGAGGTAAGAGACGATGGGGAGGGGAGGAGGAGGGAAGGGAAGGGAGGAAGCGGGAAGGAAGTAACAGAGGAGAGGAAAGAGCAGAGAGGGAGGGAAGGAAGGGAGGAAGCGGGAAGAAAGGAACAAAGGAGAGGAAAGAGCAGAGGGGGAGGGAAGGAAGGTAAGAAAGAGGACGGTAAGAGAGGTTGGAAGGGAAGGGACTTGTGGAGGCAGAAGAGAGGAAGGAGGGAGGGAGGGAGAGGAAACGATGGAGGGAGAAAGAAAGGAGTGTGGGAGGGAAGGAGGAAGAAAAAGGAGAGGAGTGTGGGAGGAAGGAAGGAGAGAGGAGTGTGGGAGGGAGGAAGGAGAGAGGAGTGTTGGAGGAAGGAAGGAGAGAGGAGTGTGGGAGGGAGGAAGGAGAGAGGAGTGTTGGAGGAAGGAAGGAGAGAGGAGTGTGGGAGGAAGGAAGGAGAGAGGAGTGTGGGAGGGGGGAAGAGAGGGACAGAAGGGAGAAGTGTGGGAGGAAAGAGAGAGATGTATGAGAGACTGATGTGTGTGTGTGTGTGTGTGTGTGTGTGTGTGTGTGTGTGTGTGTGTGTGTGTGTGTGTGTGTGTGTGTGTGTGTGTGTGTGTGTGTGTGTGTGTGTGTGTGTGTGTGTGTGTGTGAGAGAGAGAGAGAGAGAGAGAGAGATCGAAGATGAGTGCAGAGAGGCATGAGATTAAAAGACGTACGGGAACAACATCACCGTAAGGGGGGCCAAGAGAAGGGGGGGGGATAGGGACGCTGGGGGAGGGGGTGAGAGGGGATAGGAGGGAGGGAGGGGGAGATGAGACCAATGTGGGGGGGAGAGGTAGGGGAGAAGATAGGGGGAGAATCGAACGAGGGGAAATATCCATGAGGGGAAGAGGTGCGTGTGGATAGGTGAGAAGGGAAAGGATAGGTTCTGGGTTCGGGGGAGAAAGACAGAGATGGAGGGAGAGGATGAGAATAGATGGAGCGGGGAATAGAGCCGAAGGGGGGAAGGGGAGGGGAGGGAAAGGGAGGAAATGAAGTCTAAGGGGGAGGGGAAAGGGGGCAGTGGGGAGTAGGGGGGTGAGGAGAGAGGGGGCAAAGAGGAAGGGAGGACAAATGGAGAGGGGAGGGGTGGTGAGGGTGAGGTACATTTTCCATTCAGACCCTTTACCTGTTGCTTCAGGCGGGTGAGAGAGAGAGAGAGAGAGAGAGAGAGAGAGAGAGAGAGAGGGGAGGGGGGCTTAAAGCATGAAGGCAGGTAAGAGGCGATATAAGAGTAACCATAAAGAGGGAAAGAGGTAATAGAGAGAGAGAGAGAGAGAGAGAGCGAGAGAGAGAGAATCAGAGTACCTATAAAGAACGAAAGAGGTTAAAAACACTGGTGGATAGTAAAACGAAAAAAAAAAAAAACGAAGAACAGAAAACCAGGTAAAAAAAAAACTAAACTAGAAATAACAAGAATTATGATAAAAGTAGCCAACTGTGGAAAGGGTCGAGAGGAAATCGATAAAACAGAGGCAGCTCCCAACGATGAACCGGGTGGGAATCGATGGGGAAGAGGTCGTGGAAAAACACCAGATCAATTAAAAAAAAAAACACACACACACACAAATAAAGCAATAAAACGGACGAGGCCAATAACACAAACTGAAAATACTGTGAGAAAATACGTGTCTAAAAAAAGGGTCTAAATTAAGAGTCTAAAGAAATGTGGACGGTAGCCTGGATTCAAGAAAGCAAATTTGTTCCCTTTCCACACAACACCCAACCCCACCTCATGAACTTCCCAATACTGTCCTTCACCTTCGTCCTTGATCCATCTTTATTCCGTCCAATCATCATTCTTTAATTATATATACAAACTTTTCTGTCCCTTGTGTATCTTCCTATCCATCTCGAAATCACCCATCTGTCCTTGTTCTTTCTTTCGTCTCTCTCATAAACTCTTCTATCACTCTTCTGTCCTTCTGTCCAACCATCCTTCTCTCATGGACCATCATATCACTATTCTATTTATCTCTTATCCATCCACTCCTCTCCCATCCACCATTCTATTACTATTCTATCTTTCTCAAAACTATCCCTCGCTCTATATCATTTTATCACTGTCCTTTCTCACATCCAACTACCCATCTCAGCATACCATTCTATCTCTGGTCTATTTTTCATCTCTCTCATACATCCTTCCACTTCTTTCAATCATCCAACCATCCCACGCTCATAAACCATTTCTATCCTTGTCCTATTTTTCGTCCAAACATCCCTCTCTCATATGTCATTCTATTCACACTTTTATCTTTCCAGTTCTCTTTTCTTACTCCCTCAAATGCCACCACTCAGATCTTGCTTACATATATTTTACCTCTTGAAATATGATGACAATTTTGATTTCCATTCTTACCAAACTATTTCATTAAACTTAGGGTTGTTGTAAGGAAAGAGCCAATGAACTCTATAACCAACTCCTCTATTTCCAAAAACTCTCTCCAAAGGCTAATAAGATCGTCTGGAGAGAGCTTGAAAAATCTAAAAATGAAAATATAAAAGATAAAGGAAAACAAGAGGTCAAAGTTCATATTTCTCACTCCACGATGCATCCACTCTCTCTCTCTCTCTCTCTCTCTCTCTCTCTCTCTCTCTCTCTCTCTCTCTCTCTCTCTCTCTCTCTCCATCTTAACAAACTCTGGGTCGTCTTCAATAATCTGACTAAAACTTGATATGCTCTTAGCGAAACACGAAAGGGGTGACGATGGAAGGGAAGTCGGGAGAAATGTGGTGTGTGTGTGTGTGTGTGTGTGTGTGTGTGTGTGTGTGTGTGTGTGTGTGTGTGTGTGTGTGTGTGTGTGTGTGTGTGTGTGTGTGTGTGTGTGTGTGTGTGTGTGTGTGTGTGTGTGTGTGTGTGTGTGTGTGTGTGTGTGTGTGTGTGTGTGTGTGTGTGTGTGTGTGTGTGTGTGTGTGTGTGTGTGTGTGTGTGTGTGTGTGTGTGTGTGTGTGTGTGTGTGTGTGTGTGTGTGTGTGTGTGTGTGTGTGTGTGTGTGTGTGTGTGTGTGTGTGTGTGTGTGTGTGTGTGTGTGTGTGTGTGTGTGTGTGTGTGTGTGTGTGTGTGTGTGTGTGTGTGTGTGTGTGTGTGTGTGTGTGTGTGTGTGTGTGTGTGTGTGTGTGTGTGTGTGTGTGTGTGTGTGTGTGTGTGTGTGTGTGTGTGTGTGTGTGTGTGTGTGTGTGTGTGTGTGTGTGTGTGTGTGTGTGTGTGTGTGTGTGTGTGTGTGTGTGTGTGTGTGTGTGTGTGTGTGTGTGTGTGTGTGTGTGTGTGTGTGTGTGTGTGTGAGAGAGAGAGAGAGAGAGAGAGAGAGAGAGAGAGGAAGTGTGGCTGATGAGAATGGCCGAGGGCAGTGAGGGAGATATGGTAAGAAGGGAAGAATATGGCCGGAGGAAAGGAGGTATTGTGTATATGTATAGAGAGAGAGAGAGAGAGAGAGAGAGAGAGAGAGATGAGACGAAGAGAAAGGGAAAGGAGGAAGAGGCAGCTGAAAACTATACCTTGTTCACTTTAACTTGGCCTAAATCTGCCATCTGTCTATCTTCAGTGCTAAGCTGTACCAGAATATAAGCACTAGTATATATTGCTAGTCACGAAGAAGTGGTATGGAATGAATACTGAGTCGTAGCATTGCCATTCATCACCGGGAAAGAGGCTGCTGAAGGACGAAAATCTCCACCAAGTACAGTAAAAGCGAATGAAGAAGAAGAAGAGGAAAATGATGATGATGATGATGATGATGATGACGACGAGGAGGAGGATGAAGGAGGAGGAATGAGTTAATACGATAAATGAATTCAAAACAAAAATGACTGCAATACACGATATCTGAGTCCAAAAAGTATAAGTATTCAGTACAGAATACATGGGTCCAATACATGACGAGTTCAACACACGATAAATGAGTTCAATGTCCGTGAGTTCAATACACGATTAATGAGTTCAATACACGATAAAGAAGTCCAATAAATGATTAAAAAAAAATAAGTCGTTTGTCCCTAGAAATGCCTCACCAACGACACCAACACCAAATCTTTTAATGGAACAAACTTACCCAAAACATCTCCAACGTATAATAGGCCCATTCACTAGCTTCCTATACATGTACGTTCTATAAATACCCTCCTATGCAGCGATATGCAATTACGTGTTTTAAGTTTATGTGCTCTGAGGTTGTTTGTTGAGCTTATCATTTTTACGGGTGTGTACTATTTTGTACTCTCTCTCTCTCTCTCTCTCTCTCTCTCTCTCTCTCTCTCTCTTCGCCAAGACCGTGTGCTTTGCCTCCGAGCAGCGCTGTGTTCCTTCCTTCACCTCATCTCTTTAATACCCCTCCACCCCCTCTCCCCTCACCCCAATCCCCACCCCTCCCGCACCCACACACCTCGAGTAATGAAGCCACTTACGGTATCATCACACCCTTTCACCCCTCTCTCTCTCTCTCATCACCCCTTCCCCTTGTGACACTTTCCCCTCTTCACTCCATCACACACACATCCCTCTCTCTTCCTCTCTCCCTCTCCCCTCTCCCTCATTCATTTTTTCCCTCCCTCACCACATCCCCTCAAACCAAACTGCAACCTCCCCCACCTTACCACAGGGCCATCATCTCTTTCTCCCTCACCCCCACTCTCCACATCATTCTCTCCCTCATCACACACACCCTCCTTCACCACAGCTCTCCCTTTCCCTCTGTCTCTTTCACCCTTTTCCATCACTAACATTACCACGTCACTATTATTAGTCTCTCTCTCTCTCTCTCTCTCTCTCTCTCTCTCTCTCTCTCTCTCTCTCTCTCTCTCTCTCTCTCTCTCTCTCGTGACCCAGTTTCCCTACACCTCAACACACTCTCCCTCTCCTTCCTTCACCACACTCCCCGTCCCACCCCTCTTCCTCTCTCTCATCTTCTCCTCCAACTTTCCACACCATCATCATCACTCTCTCCCTCCTCCTTCATCACCAAGCCCCCTTCTCCCTCATCACACTCTCTCCTTCCCTCCCCTCCTTCCCTTCAATTTCTCTCCTCCACCCCGTCACCACATCGTCATCACTTCTTAGGCAACATGGATAGAGCAGCACCCACCACACATCATCATCATCACCATCATCACTACAAAGCGTCACCACAATTTCATTCAGGCATCATCATTATCATCATCACCACCACCACAAACCCACACCATACATCCCCATAGCCTGTTGTATTAGCCTTCTCAAAGTTAGAACAAGTTTATATCCCTTTCATTATACAGTTTTCCTTGCCTCACTGCACTGCCGACCTGACAGGGATCTCGGCTGTAGAGTGCTGTCTTAAAGATGGTGCAGGTGATAATAAGATCTGGCGAAGGAGGGGCATTTAAGGGGATAATGTGTGGTTTTATAAAGCAAGATGTAAAGTGAAAAGACACATTATGCACTCGCTTACATATTCAACCATCCATAAACACACACACACACACAGACAGACACACATTCACCCATGCATACACACATACAACTCTCTCTCTCTCTCTCTCTCTCTCTCTCTCTCTCCCCCTCACGGACGGACAGACGGAAGTGAATCGATCCAGTATCCGGGAATAAACAGGGCAGAAGGCGAGCACCTGAAAGAGTAATAAGCATCATTTTACACCTTAGCCCTCTCACCACCAAGACTGTAGCAAAGAAGAACTCTCTCTCTCTCTCTCTCTCTCTCTCTCTCTCTCTCTCTCTCTCTCTCTCACAAACACACACACACATACACAAGTAATTATTACATATTCGTATTTTCTTCTTCACATGCTGTATGTTACGTATGCAGGAAGGATAGTGAGAGAGAGAGAGAGAGAGAGAGAGAGAGAGAGAGAGAGAGAGAGAGAGAGAGAGAGAGAGAGCCGTGCCCTTTACGACTGTTATTTTGGCCAGAAAATACATGGGAAAAGGGCAACTTTCTGAAGTCTGAGGCCCTAACATCTTTTCCTCAGCGATTTATTTTGCCATTACTATCCTATTCTGCGTTACATAAATCCTTCTAGCACTGCCACGCTCTGCATAAATAACTTACAAAAAAGGATATTAACCAGCCATATCCAAGAAATAAATCGCTAAGGAAGAGGTGTTAGGGAGCCTCCTTACTCCACGGGAATACGAGATCAGTTTTAAGACTACTTGTTCGTAATTTTCATCTCCACCAACATCTCCACCAACATCTCCACCAACATTTCCACGCATATATAACAATGAACACCAACGCATATAACACTAACACCACCGCATATAACAGTGAACACCAACGCATATAAGTGAACACCAACGCATAGAACACTGAACACCAACGGATATAACACTGAACACCAACGCATAGAACAGTGAACACCAACGCATAGAACAGTGAACACCAACGCATAGAACAGTGAACACCAACGCATAGAACAGTGAACACCAACGCATAGAACAGTGAACACCAACGCATATAAGTGAACACCAACGCATATAACAGTGAACACCAACGCATATAACAGTGAACACAAACGCAAATAACACTGAACACAAACGGATATAACAGTGAACGCCGACGCATATAACAGTGAACACCAACGGATATAACAGTGAACACCAACGCATATAACAGTGAACACCAATGCATAGAACACTGAACACCAACGCATAGAACACTGAACACCAACGCATAGAACACTGAACACCAACGCATAGAACACTGAACACCAACACATATAACACGCAATTCTGTAAGCAACTCAGCCCCTTTCGGTCCAATTACGTATTTCTTCGATTTTCCGATACATCTTGCTGACAACATGATTTTTTTTAAGCTTAGATGAGTTCTTTAAGATCGTGAAGGTGCTAATGAAGGCTTTATCCAACCCCTTGACCTAAAAACTCCCCTAAAATAAATTCGAGTTGACTTAAAAATAAAAAATAATATCCAGAGCGTCATCGGAGTGAAGTGATAGAGCTTAGGAGAGTTTATGGATACGGCTCTTCCCCTCCCCTCCCCCCCCCACCGTGACCCCTGACCTTCCAAGCACCCCTGACCGCCATTGTCCTCTGCTGGGAATTATTGCTGTGTGCCTGACGTCATGCAGGGAAAATAATTACACGTCAAGATATAATTGACCTCGTTCGTGATGGAGGAAAAGGAAGATGTGGAAAGAGTGGAAGATTTTTTTTTTACAGGCCTCCCATAAGTCGTAAGAGGCAGTATGGAGAAGGATATTAAACACACACACACACACACACACACAAATTCGTGAAAATGCTAGTGAAGAAAGGAGACTGTGCAAAAAAAAAAAAAGGAAAAGAAAAAAGATAAATTACAAGACAAAACCCCAATACTTAGTGAAAAAGTAATTCTGTGCGAAATGAGATTATAATTCAGATCTATAATTCGCCAAAAAATAATTACCAGCCACAAGACTTTATATAACACGTTGCTGAGGACGAACTGAGGCTGTGAAAGAGTGAAGGTTATGAGACTAGTCATTTATAATCCGAAAAAAATTATTACCACTCGAAATGATAAGATACGGCCCTATAATTCGTAAATAATAATAATAATAATAATAATAATAACGGCCCCATAATTCGTAAATAATAATAATAATAATAATAATAACGGCCCCATAATTCGTGAATAATAATAATAATTTTGTTAAACTCAATAAAACTACAGCGTTCATTCTGACTGACAGGCATCAACTTCAAAAGGACTGGTTAATACGTTACCAGTTACAATTTTATTACTATTATTATTATTATTATTATTATTATGGTACAACCAGGGACAAAATTTGGCCAGTGAGTCCTTGATATAAGCTACTTTTTTTTTACGTTCATTTTTTTTACTCCAAGCAATAAAAAGAAAGAAAGAAAGAAAGTATGCAAGTAAGTAAGAAGAAAAGACAGAAAGAATGAAAGAAAGAAAAGAAGAGAAAAGAAAAAAGAAAGAAAGAAAACTCCACAAAAGTAACACTGCTAAATATAAAGCTGATTTTCCTGTTCATTTAGAGTGCAAATTAAAAAAAAAAAAAAAAATGGGGTTCTGATATTCTAAAACACATCTCTTAAGTATGACAAGTATGTCATGTACTCCACTTCGTCTACGTCACACTTCAGGCAGGTCCGTCACTTTCCCGCCTGACGCATCGTATCAGGGAGAATATCTATGGCCAGAGAAACATACAAAGCCTCCCCCAGCCTAGGAATATTTGCAAGAGGAGGAAAGTTATTGGTAGAAATGGTGGAATATTTTGCAAACATCTGTCCCCTGCTGTACAATTTATCTGGAATATTTATGTGTGATATTCGCCTCAAAATTGTGGCGCATTTACACACACACACACATACACACACACACACACACACACACACAGAATATCGACCGGTAACCTTGACCTTTGTCTTCTTTAACTCTCGTCTCAATTTCAGTCGGTCAAGCGCTCCTGTGTTCTTGCTGTGTGGGTTTGGCTGTGTGTGTGTGTGTGTGTGTGTGTGTGTGTGTGTGTGTGTGTGTGTGTGTGTGTGTGTGTGTGTGTGTGTGTGTGTGTGTGTGTGTGTGTGTGTGTGTGTGTGTGTGTGTGTGTGTGTGTGTGTGTGTGTGTGTGTGTGTGTGTGTGTGTGTGTGTGTGTGTGTGTGGAGGGGGGGTATCTGGGTGCAGAGATATGTTGACAGAGACACAGAAGTTCAAGCACAGAAACACAAAGACTAATACGAAGCACACACACACACACACACACACACACACACACACACACACACACACACACACACAATAGGGGTCGGATACAGAAATACAAAGACAGAAACATCGTCAGACACAAAGGCTCAGACACAAAGACAAGGACAGACACAGGAACACGAGTCCAAACAGACACAAAGACAGACAAAGACACAGGCAAGGAACGACAAAGACACAGCAATAGAAAACAGAATCCCAAGCACAGACGCACAAAGGGAAACATACCAAGAGATGAAGACAGAAAATTGACACAGACATTCACAAACACGGAAACAAACGGAGAAAGGTAATGAGACGCGACAAACCGAACAATGGATCAACTTGGCTCAGCGCAACACCGCCCACATCCCACAGAAACCAGATGAGGGTGGGGTGGGCGTATAGGTGGGGTGGGCGGAGAGTTAAGCTGCAATTAAATATCTGAGGGTAAACATCACCATTACCGTATCATAAACAGCGTCACCTTTGTCATGTGTATAAAGTGCCCTTATTTGTTTACATATTTCATAAGTGTGTGAGAGTGGAGTGGTAAAGTGGGGATTATGACGTGCTGTTGATGAGGGGAGGGGAGGGGAGGGGGAAGAGGACAGAGGGAGGAAGAACAAAGGGGAGAGAGGGAGGAGGAAGGGGAGGGGAAACTAATTGGGGAGAGGAGAAGAGGGAAGAGTGGGGGAGGAAAAAGAAGGTAAAGAGAAAGAGTGAGTAAGATGTGGGGAAGAGGAAGATGAGAGAGGAAGGGGAGGAGAGTGAGAGGGGGGGAAGAGAGTGGGAAGGGGAGAGGGAGGAGGAAAGGGAAAAAAAGGAGGAGAGTGGGGGAAGACGAAGAGGGAGGGGGGAAATGAAAAGACGAAAAAGAGAGAGAAGACAAGAGGGATGAGAGGGAGAAGGTAAGAGGAGAAGGAGAACAGGAAGAGAGGAAATGAGGTACAAAGCATTAGTTACACGAATGGATGGATGAATAAATGGATGGATGAAACGAATGAAGGAATAGATGAGTGAAGAACAGGCAGAAGGATGGCTGGATGGATGAGAGAAGGAGGGGAGGAAGGGGAAGACATGAAGAAAAGGGTGTGGTAATGAATGCAGTGTGTGTGTGTGTGTGTGTGTGTGTGTGTGTGTGTGTGTGTGTGTGTGTGTGTGTGTGTGTGTGTGTGTGTGTGTGTGTGTGTGTGTGTGTGTGTGTGTGTGTGTGTGTGTGTGTGTGTGTGTGTGTGTGTGTGTGTGTGTGTGTGTGAGAGAGAGAGAGAGAGAGAGAGAAAAAAAAAATGTTAATTGCGTGCAGGTGGCGCTTAATTCCGTCATCCAACTCTCTCTCTCTCTCTCTCTCTCTCTCTCTCTCTCCCCTTCCTTTCATCTTTTTTCCTCTCTCTCCCTCCCCCCACCCGCTCCTCCCTCTTCCCTCCACTTTGCAGTTTGTCTCAGTCCTTCTCTCCCTCATTTCCTTCCTCCATCGATTCCTTCAGGCTTACCTCTCTCTCTCTCTCTCTCTCTCTCTCTCTCTCTCTCAGCTGTGGAATGGCCAAGTATTCTTTGTCTTCCATGATCACCTACATTACCATAACAATAATATTTTCCCCCAACTCACCTTATTTTACTCTAATTTGGCCTAAAATTGCCATCTCTCCATTTTGAATACCGGGTTGCGAAAATAGATTAACACTAGAATATGATGCTTGTCACGAATTAGTGCTACGGGAAGCATGTAGAACCGTAGCTCTGTTTTTTCGGCCACTGAGTTTTGTGTAATAAGCTGCAAAAGGAAGAAAATCTGGGCCAAGTTGGAGTTAAAAGAGTTAAGAGTAAAAAGAGTAGAAAGAATACACTATCTTCATTTTTTTTTTCATCATAAATATGCATGACAATACACAGCTATAAGAGTAAAATAATGTTATGTACCGTACCGTCACAAGCCGCAAGTCCTGCCCTATCACTACTACTACTACTACTACTACTCTACCAGCCTGCCGTCAGAAGTAGGTCAGCTCTCTCGATCATATGCCTATTAGCTGAGGGAAGGACAGCCAGTGCGATCGGGGAGAAAAGTTAGCCTAATATTCCTCACTACTTCTTATTTTCCTCTGCTGGTTAATATTCCTATGCTGGGAGAGGCTTGGTGTGTTTCTCTGCCCATAGCTGATTTTCTTTTACTTTATTCAGGGAGGAAAGTGACGGATAATGAACTGAGTGTAATGTAGACGTAGTGAAATATTAGGTCAACTTTTACCCCTGTCGGTACCTATTTCTTATGTGTGTATAAAAAGGGAAACACACACACACACACACACACACACACACACACACACACACACACACACACACACACACACACACACACACACACACACAATTTCACTACGAGAGGCCCTAAGTCAGCAGAAAAATATAAAATGCACGAGGGTAGCAATGCCAGCCCGGAAATAGCATCATGGTGAGAAGGTTCATGGAGACTGTACCTAATCCCTTTAAAACAACAACTCATTAATTGCTTGTAAAAGAAAGATAAAAAATACAAAAATATAAAAAAAAAAGACAAAGATAAAAGGAATAATGAAGAAAAAAATTTTTAAAAAAAAATATATATTACCTACAGTTTGCCATAGTATAATATCATTTCAACAAAGCAGAAAATCGCTTCACTACGATGACTCCCTCTGTACTGTACCAAAGATTGTTTATAAATCTGAAAAAAAAAAAAGCTACTTGCTGGGATGGGGCTTAAAGTATTCTCCATTAAATCCTTCCCTGTATGCTGTAGAAGGACGCCTTCACGTGATGGCACTGATATAAATGGACGGTGGGGCTGTCTGGGTATACAAACGTCCCTCATCTTTTTCCCTCTCCCGCAAAAGGAGGATGGTGGACTCAAGAAGGAGGGCAACTTAATTTACAGTCAGATGAGCCTGAGGTTGCTACCGCTACTACTACTTTTACTACCACTACTACTACTACTACTATTACTATTACTACAGTACTACAACCACCATACTATCACCACCACCACCACTACTTTTACCATTACTACTACTACTAATAATAATAATAATAAAACTCCGTCCCTACAACGCATCTCTTCTAAACTGAATAAAATCGTCTGGAGGTAGAAAGGATGAAAAAATCGTCACACTGAAGGGATTAGCTCTTTCATGTGTTTTCCCTACTCTCTCTCTCTCTCTCAACTTTCCCGACGCTTTTTTCTCTCCCTCGTTCCTTTTCCCTCCGCCTCTCATTTCTTCCTCGACTTTTCTCTTTCCTTGAGTTTTCTTTCCCAACTTCTCCCTATGTTTTATTAGTCCTTTCCTTCTCTCCTTCATCCTTTTTTCTGTCCCTGTGTCTATCTGTCTACCTATGTGTCTATCTACGTATCTATCTATCTATGTACCTATCTATTTATATGTCTACCTGGCTATCCATTTATCAATCTCTCAGTCCCTCCACAGCTTTCTCCCTCCCTCTTCAATTTGCTGTATGTTCTCCCTTCTCTCTTTCATTCGCCTCCCTTTTTTCTCCTCCCCTCCTCTTCCCTCCCTTCTTCCTTCCTTTCCCTACTTTACTCCCCTCCTCTCTCCCCTCTCCCCAGTACCTCTTCCTTTCTATTCTATATCTCTTTTACTCTTCCTCCCTCACTCATTTTTTCTTTCTCTCCCCCCCCTCCCCATTTCCCTTTCTTCCCGTTATTCTCTCTCTCTCTCTCTCTCTCTCTCTCTCTCTCTCTCTCTCTCTCTCTCTCTCTCTCTCTCTTTTTCTCCCCTGGAAGAAGGCCTGGAGGGGTGGAGGGGAGTGACCAGGGAGAGCTAAAAATAATTTTAAACATAACATGTCCTCTCTCTCTCTCTCTCTCTCTCTCTCTCTCTCTCTCTCTCTCTCTCTCTCTCTCTCTCTCTCTCTCTCTCCCTGCGTGTTTCAGCATTTTACACTCCCAAAGGTTTCCTCTCTCTCCCTCCCTTCCCCCCCCCTCTCTCTCTCTATTGTCTGACTATCCTATTCCGAAACTTCCTTAATTAGAGAGCAAGTCTTTCTATTAATACTGAGTCCGGACCACCTAGAAAGGATCCTAATCTCTCTCTCTCTCTCTCTCTCTCTCTCTCTCTCTCTCTCTCTCTCTCTCTCTCTCTCTCTCCAAGTTTTTGATTATCTGTCTTAGTTCTCCAATATATCATCCCCTTCTCTCTCTCTCTCTCTCTCTCTCTCTCTCTCTCTCTCTCTCTCTCCAAGTTTTTGATTATCTGTCTTAGTTCTCCAATATATCATCCCCTTCTCTCTCTCTCTCTCTCTCTCTCTCTCTCTCTCTCTCTCTCTCTCTCTCTCTCTCTCTCTCTCTCTCTCTCAAACCTGTAACGAGGGCCGCGGGAAGTTAAGTGGCGGGGCACTGAGAAGAGGAATACACCTGAAGTGAATTTTGTCTTCGTTCAGTCACCCCTCTTACCCTTTCCTCTCTATCTCCATTTTCTTCTTCATCTCAATCATCTTTTTCCCTCTTCTTTTCCCTCATCGTCACAGCGTTTCACCATCATCATTATCATCGTCATCATTATTATCATCATTGTTATTATCATCATTAACATCATCACCACCACCATCATCTTTTATTTTTTATGATCGTGTTTCATCATTGTATCGTATTTTCTTCACCACCATAGTGTTTCTTTTTCTTCACTATCATCATCATCACCACTATCCTCATCATCACCATCATCATTATCACCATCATCACCACCACCACCATCATCATCTTCTTATCATCATCATCATCATCAACATAACCACCACTAATATCACCTTCTTCATCATCATTTTCTTCTTCATTTTCACCCTCATCTTCATCATCTCTCCCTTCATGTTATTTCCTCTCTTTCAATCAAACTTTTCTCGTTCCTCACTCCCCTGTTTTTCATTTTTTTTTTTCCCACACACTTCTCGACTTAATTTCCTCTTTCCAAATAACTCTGGCCGTCCATTCCATTTTAATTATAATCTTACGGTTCAAAATTTATTCCTCAGCTCTCTGGGTCCGCATTTAAAAGGAAACCATGATTTATTTTTAGGGCTTAGAGACCTGACTGCAGAAACTCTCCACGTGTTTTTTTTTTTTTTTTTCATCATTATCATCATCCTCATCATCATTATCCTCTTCATCATTATCATCATCATAATTACCCTCCTCCTTATCATCATCATCATCATCATCATCATCGCCATTATCCTCCTCCTCCTCCTCCTTCCATCATCATGATCTTCATTATCCGCCTCCTTCTCCTCCTCATCATCATTATCACCATCATCATCATTATCATCATTATCCTTTTTCACTTCCTCCTTCTCCTCCTTCTCATCATTATCTTCATCTTCATCATCATTATCATTATTCTCTTTCTCTTTCTCCTCCTCCTCCTCCTCCTCCTCCTCATCATCATCATCATCATCATCACCAGCCAGACCTCGCTTCCCACAAAGGGATGAGGTGAGGCAGGGCAGAGAGAGCAAGGACGAATCTGACAGAGGGGGAACTAACCAAAGATCTTCGCAAATAAATGAGCCACACTTTCACTAACTCTCCATTCAGGCCCTCGGAATCCTGACTCCACTCCCCTGATGGTAGCTTATTTTGTGAGGACGGCTAAGTCTGCTGGTGTGGGCATGGGCGTGGTAGTGGGAGCTGAACAGTAATAAATGATGCAGGGTAACTATTGGTAACGTTGAATAAGCCGTCTGCAGCTTACGATCAATTGCACGTCTCAATTATGATTTTTATTTGCAGGAAGGACGAAGGAGGGAGACAGCTAAGGCTTCCCACGTCTCTTGATCTTCCTTTAAAAAAAAATCTTAGTTACAAGACGGAATTCATCGTAAATTATCTTAGTGAATCCGGATCCTTCTGGCTGTCAACTATTTCATCCCATTTTACATTTATTTTTTTTATTTTCGACTCACAACACATGCTAGATAGTTTGTTCCCTTTAAGCAATACTCATACGAATCAGATCTCTATACATGTCACTGTCTGGGCGCTAATACCCACCGTCCATACTTTAGTACAGAGGTCCACTGTTCTATCCACTCTGCTACCATCATCATCCTGCTTTTTGTGCCTATCATCCTTCTTACCTACGCACCTACCACTCTATTTTTGATGTATCGCTTCCAAACCAAAAGAGAGAATGTAAAGAGAGGAAGGAAGAGCGAAAGGGAAAAGAGAAAGAGAAGAAACGAGACAAGGAAGATAGAACAGGAAGAGCGTAGAAGATAAGAGAAGAAAAAAAAAAGAAAGGGAGAGAGGAGAAAAAGAAAAAAAAAGGGGGAAAGATAGAGCGGAAAACAACTCCTCAACACCTAGAAAAACATATTCTCTCTCTCTCTCTCTCTCTCTCTCTCTCTCTCTCTCTCTCTCTCTCTCTCTCTCTCTCTCTCTCTCACTTGCTCCAATATTCTGCAAACCCCCCACCCCCTGCCCCCCACCACCCCCCTCATTACCTTTAATCAGTCCCTTGGAGGCATCACCTGGGTGTGTGTAACCTACCGTGCGGTCCCTCACCCCCCCACGTAACCCCCACCCACCCCTCACCAACCCCCTCACCCCATACCCCCACCTACTCCCACCCCTCTCCTCAATACAGTACCTCTCCCTTACCCTACCCTTTCCCCTTTTTCCCTCACCCTTCACCCTTACCCTACACCTCCCCTCCACTCCCCCCTACCTAGCCCCTTGTCCTCCCATCCCCAACCAAACTACCCCCGTCTCTCCATAGCAGTACCTGTGACGTGGTATTATAACCCCTAAACACTACACTGTACCTCTGCTATCCTGATACTTCCCCTACTCCCACACAGCACACCACACCACACCACACCACAACACCACACCACACTCCATTACACTATACCACCTATCCCCCTTCCTCCAGTACTTCACACCACATCACCACACAACACACCATATCACACTGCACTACAACATACCACACCACATCACTACACCACACTATACCACACCACACCACCAGACAAGACAGCACCACACCACACCACCTCCCTCACAACCCCTCCCCTCCCCTCCCCACCCCACCACACCACATCACACCACACCACACCACCTCCCTCACAACCCCTCCCCCCCACATCACATCAATCCCCTAACAAACCTTCCACTTCCCCCTGCCCCCCTCCTTCCTCTTCCCGCATCTCATCACCCAGTCCAAAGGCTCTCATTATTTTTCCAACTGCGGTCGCGGTCATACGAGCTAAATAAGTGTGGTGTGGTGTGGTGTGGAGTGACGCAGTGTGGTGTGGTGGAATGACGAAGCTGTGGTTTGGTGTGACGCAGTGAGGCGTTGGTGGACTGGTGTGTGGTGTGGTGTGACGCAGTGCGATGTGGCGGAATGACTGAGGTGTGGTGTGGTGTGACGCAGTGTGGTGTGGTATGGAATGGTGTGATGTGCTCTGGAGTGGAGTGCTGTGGTGTGGTGTCATGGAGAGGGAGGGCAAGAGAAAGGACAAAAATACACACACTCTTTCACTCCAGGCTTTTTCCCTTCACTTTTTCGGCAAGAGTGAATAACATAAAAGACAGTTTGCCAACACGGGTATCTGGTTAGCCGAGAGCCAAAATAAACAGCATTTCTTTACTTTCATTCTCGTTAAAACTGGAAGCCTCTATTGAAAATGAAGACTTCAGGCTATAAATATCCTGTTTTGTATTCATCAGTATTTTCTCTTCTTTTCCTCAGTATTCCTGTCTTCCTTTTCCTCAACAGCTTGCCTTCTTTTCCTCTATATCTTGTTTTCTTTTCCTCGGTATCTTACTTTTTCTTCCTAATACGCTGTCTTCTTTCCGTCAGTCCAATAAGAAATGGAATACTAAGATTTACAGGATGCCAAGCGAGATGACGCATTACATTTGTGAGATTATTCTTAGGCTAATTTTCAGGTAAAGATGATAAATAAACATGGGCCTAATTTTCTACAGGTATGGAGCCACAATTACTGATAACCTTACGAGCAAAAACAATCACCCTTATAATTCACTCATAAGGACATCAGTACTTGTAGCTCCGTATCTCTTTTCCCTTTCTCACTGTCTCTTATCCAGTCTTTCGGCTTAGTCATATTTCTCTGGCTTACTTTCCCACTTTCCTTTTTCCTTTTTCCTTTTTCATGTGTTTTTCATTTCTCTATTTTTTGTTTCCTTTCCTCCCTTCCTTCATCTCTTCTCCTATCCTCAAAATCTCCCTCTTTCTTCCTTTATAATATTCAGTACATCATATTAATTTCTTTCCTCAAATTTCACCAGCTTACTCCTTCTCTTCCTCCTCTTTCATTTTCCATCTTTTCATCCGTTTCTTGCCTCCTTTTTTTCTGTATCTACCTACTTTCATCTCTTTTCCTATCCCCCATCTCCCTCTCTCTCTCTCTCTCTGCTTCTAACACCACTCCATTACTCCCACTGCCACCACTTCTTTTCCCCTCTCCCTCTCCCCTCGCTTCTCACTATACCTGTCTCTCTTTGGCAGTCCTTTCCCCTCTCTCACTTCATCTCTTCAGCCTCTGCCTTTACCTGCATTTCTCTCTCTCTCTCTCTCTCTCTCTCTCTCTGGTATTAACTGCTATAGAGCTAAATTTATTCCAATCATACGATGTTAATAGTGGCAGTATTAGGCTAACACTCTCAGACTCCTATGACTCACTCTCAAATAAGTACATTGCTAGAGTTGTTCCGACCATGAAAAGGGCGCTCATGCAGTCTATGGACAAGAATTTAACTCTTTATATATATCCTGCGTCGAGGCTGCATGGTGAGGAAGTGATGAGGAAATGAGAGAATGGAAGAGGAAATGAAGCAAAAGGGAAGGGAGGAAAGAATGAAAATGAAAAGAGAAGATGAGAGGAGAGGAAGTGGAAGAGAAGGGAGAAAGAGAAGTGGAAGAAAAGCAGAAAGAGAGGAAGGCAGAGGAGGAGAGGAAAAGGAAGGGAAGAGAGGAAATAGGGGGAAGAGAAGAGCGGAAGAGGAAGGGAAGAGAGGAAGAGGAAGGGAAGAGAGGAAGTAGGGAGAAGAGAAGAGGGGAAAAGGAAGGGAAGAGAGGAAGAAGAAGGGAGAGAGGAAGAGAGAGATGATGGGAAGAGAGGAAGAGGAAGGGAAGAGAGGAGCAAAAAGGAAGAAAATTGAGGTAAAGAGTAAAGTAAGGGAAGCTGCAATAAGGTTTTCCTAATATCATGCTTAAGTGATCTCCATCCGCCTTGCAAGAAAAAAGGAAGGGTTCGGGGGGGAGAGCTGGAGACCAAGGACGTATTATTAAACCTGACATCACCAAGCAAAAGGCAAGCACCAATTTCTGACATCATTACTGAAAAACATGGTGGAAAAAAAATCTTACTACCTCGTTATTGTCAGCGTAAAGTCAAATGAAATGCAGTCATGATATTTTCTATACTTACACTTTTTTAAATCTAACTATTATAAAGTAGGGGGGTCTATCAGTACACCTTCCCGCAGTAGTGATAGTACAGTATTCATAGCCTCAGGTTCATCCGAAACGTGAACCCATTTGACTGCAGGCTGAAACTGCCATCCTCCTTTCGGGGGATAGGGAGAGAGTTGAGGGGCATTTGTCTATGTGGCTCTCTGTTATTTTATTTTAATTTTTTTCTTGGAGTGAACAATCTTCCTTGCACCAAAAAATAGGGGAGCCGCAGAACTACCCCGCTATATCGAAGCGCCCGCATGAAGGCGTCCCTCTGCAGCCCCACACCCTGGCGTACACAGTTTTAATAATACGATAGCCAGTGCCTTGTCCGCCTCCCCCCTGGCCTCCGTCTTGCCAGGCCTTCCAATATTGCATCAGAGGAAGGGGAAGCCACACTGAGAAGCCAGGCGTGAAAATATTGCACGTGGGGCTATTGGATTTACAATTATGCATTTCACATATACTGCTTGAAATCTGACAAAGTGGAAAATCACTAAAAGTTAATTCATCTTTGCACATGCCTAGATAAGGTTAGGCAAGGTTAGGTTAGGTAAGGTAAGGTTAGGTTAGGTTAGGTTAGGTTAGGTTTGATTTGCCTTGGCTATATCTGGATGGGTAGTTTTAGCTTTTCACTTCCTAGAGTATTTAACACACAATGACTTCATACTTTACTCGCAACATTATCCGCTAACAAAAATGCATTGTAACTCATCTACTTCACACAGACAGTATGCTTCGTAATGCTATATATACCAATGGCCAGAAACCCGCGGCAACAGGCAGCAAATATATGAATAAAATCTAGACGAGAGGCAACACCAGGTCCACACACTTCCTCCCTCCTCGCCCCCTCCCTCTCCCACTCGCTGTCACCACTCCCACCAAACAAGTGACACCCAGCCTCCTCCATCATCTCACCTCTCTCTCTCTCTCTCTCTCTGTCTCTCTCTCTCTCTCTCCTACATAATTAAGCCCCCCACTTGATCATTAGACCTAAGTATATGTTCTAAAATCCTCCTAATGATGTTTATATTGAGTAGAGCCACGGTAGTCTCACGATAATTAATATATTTTCATTCTTTTATTATTATTATTATTATTATTATTATTATTTTTATTATTATTATTACTGCTGTTGTTCCAGTTGCTGTTGCAAGTATAAATGATTAACCATAATAATACCTAGAATGCACTAAGAGATCGCATACCTCCGCCAATGCCAATGCCAAGAAAAAGGATCCTGTTCCGGATCCGCCGAGATATTGTGTGGATTATATAGGACCAGGATCCTCTCCCAAATTGAATCAATTGTTCCTTGACCCATGGCCAACACTTCCACAAAATTTCATTGAAATTACTGAGAACTTTTAAAGATATCGTGTGGAAAACAAACAAACACAGGTGAATACATAACCTCCTCCAGCTTCGTTGGCGGAGGTAATAATAATAATAATAACAATAATAAACAGCATAGTCCCTAAAGATGTGCTCATATTTATCAACAGTGAAAAGGAAGGCCGGTGTTGATTTCCGCTGTACGGAAGTGTGTGTGTGTGTGTGTGTGTGTGTGTGTGTGTGTGTGTGTGTGTGTGTGTGTGTGTGTGTGTGTGTGTGTGTGTGTGTGTGTGTGTGTGTGTGTGTGTGTGTGTGTGTGTGTGTGTGTGTGTGTGTGTGTTTTAAAGCGACGAATTATTACGCTGTGTCACATTCAGCTACTCTCAGAAGATACAGAAACAACAGTGCGGGAACTGGAGCTTCGGGGACACATTTCGGACGGGGGGAAGGGGCTGACATAGCCTTCACCTACCCGTTAACGACAAGAGGTCCTATGCTGAAAAAAATCGTCTGAAGCGTATGACCTGAACGACAAGGATAATGAGTTCAGTTTGAGGACGTTATTTCTGATTTTATTCTAGCTGGGGAAAGAGAGAGAGAGAGAGAGAGAGAGAGAGAGAGAGAGAGACAGACAGACAGACAGACAGAACCCTAATAGCAAAGAGGTAAAATTAACGTGCACTACCCATCCCCTTCAATTCACAAAGTCTCTCAGTCTAAATATAAGTCACAGAAAGCAGCAAAAAATGAACTGAACTGAGCATTAACGACTGCCTACATCCCCAAGGAAATTCAGGAACAGCCCCACACAGCCAGAGCCCAGTGACATACCTCTGTGTAAATTACTATGATGATTAAGGAACATACAACAAGGCAAGATCTCTAACTTGCCTTCTGATTCTATACATATTTTTAGAGGGACTGAAATAAATAAAAAAATAAATAAAAAGTTTTGAGGTTTTAGCCCAAAGAACAATTGCATCGGCTGAAGTGAATTGGTGAAAAAACAAAACAATGGCAAAACAATGAAAAGTTTTTGGAAGAGAGACGAAACTGAACGAACAGCAGGTCTCCCAAGCACTGTGTGGAGACCTAGCTACTCCATCGGAATGAAGAGGTTGTCTTTCACAGCACGCAGGGAATAGGTGGAGTAGTAGTCTTTCTCCCTCGCCACCAGGGACTCAATAGGCGACAAACAAGAGAAATTTTAAATCGTCATACAAAGGGAAGGGAGGTACAGGCGTGAGTGTCTTGTCCCGTGCATAATAAAGTGGCCGCTGGGAGAGGCTCGTGATAGTGGCAGAGTGTGTTACATGGGCTCGTAGTCTCGTAGGGCAAGAAGACACCGTAACACCTCTTCCTTAACGATTTATTTTCCAAACCTCCCATTAACAGCTTTTTTTTTTTTTTAACTTATATCATTTCAATGTCGATGTATATTGCATGAAAAATACACAAGAATACAGTAACGGAGCAGAATCAGAAATCAACCGGTAAGGAATGGGTGTTAGTAAGCTTCCTAACAGCGCGAGAATACCGCCCATGGGTTCGTATCCCCGTCGGTTGAAGAAGCTCCCTGACATCTATTCCTTAGCGATTTATTTTTGGACATGGCTGGTTAATAGTCTTTTGTCCGTTAATTTTAATCAATCGTGTCAGCCAACTTGGACTCATTTACGCCATTTCAACCAGGAAATAAAAGCAAGAAGATATACCCGTGTGTTATTTTCATCTACTGTTTAATGTGTGTGGAATACAGGATTGTTGGACCAAAGGGAAAGGACTCTCAACTAAATCTAGACTCGGGGACTTGGAAAATAAATGAATGAATGAATAACTAGGTAATAATAATAATAATAATAATAATAATAGTAGTAGTAATAATCTGGCCTTTTGTTTCTCAGAAGCGGCATCTCCTCCAAAAGAATGCACAAGCCCTCGGAAAACGCCAGCACCTTTCCAAGTTATGACATTACCCATAAATAAATAAATAAGTAAATAAGTAAATAAATAATGGAAAAGGGGAAGCCCAGTCCCTCAGGTATCGCAGAAAAATAAAATAAATTGGGGAGAGAAGATTATATGAGAGTGGAGGAAGGCAGACGGTACGCCGGGTTTGTGCACTCCCCCAGGGTGCTGTTAGGACGCATGAACCCCACACACCACACCACACCACACCACACTATACTACACCACACTATACTACACCACACCAAACCACGCAATTTCACACCACACCACACCACAACAACACACACATCACACTGTACCTCACCATTTTACAGCATACAACACCACACCACATTACACCACACCAAACCATACCAGGCCATGCCATTACTCACCACACCACACCACAACACACCACACCACACCACAACACACCACACCACACAACCCTCCCACACCTCACACCCTCTCACCAACCCTCCCTCCATCCTTTCTGTATTCTTTATCTTAACCCTTACTCTGATCCGTATATCTCAAAGCCAATGTTATCACGGTATGTAAGTTTTATTTCATTTTCAATACTATAAAAACACTTGTATGTGACTGCAAACACTTCGCTCACTTGATTACTTTTTAATTCTTTATGTTTTTTTATGGCAGTGATTAACATGGAAATTAATATCGGTACACCACCACCACAACCACCACCATCAACATCATCATCATCATCATCATCATCATCATCCTCACTACCACCACCATTACCTTCATCATAATCATCACACCATTACCATCATCATCATCATCATCATCATCACTACCACCACCATTACCTTCATCATAATCATCACACCATTACCATCATCATCATCATCACCACACAATCCTCTCTCTCTCTCTCTCTCTCTCTCTCACTCTAGCTGTGCATAGGTATTACATTTCTTTCACCTTAACATGGCTCAGATTTTCGTCCTTATGCAACTTATTTCCCGAAGCTCCATGCCAGAATAAGACAATACTACGGCACCACATCCTTTCCATTGCACTTCGTCGTGACTAGCACGAATACTACGGTTCTGCATCTCTTCCACAGAACTTCTTAATGACTAGCACTATATTCTTGTGTTCATCTCTTGTTGCAACTCAGTATTCAGGAGAGTCAGGTGTCAATTTTAGGCCAAGTTAAAGTGAAAAAGGTAATGACGACAGAGAGAGAGAGAGAGAGAGAGAGAGAGAGAGAGAGAGAGAGAGAAAACACGCAACAATCTGAGTCACCAAAACAATTCCCAGCTTAAATTAAATCATCTGCCCATAAGGTTTCCACGCACCCCAATCTCCCCAATTTCCACCCCCCCAGCTCCCAACCCCATTCCCCTACCTACCCCCTCCCCTTCCCCTCAACCCCTACCTCCCACCACCTACCTTTCCCCCAACTCCCTGACAACACCCCTCCCCCACTCATCCAACCCCAATGTCTCTCTCTTTACTGTCACATCCTACCCCCTTCCCCAGCTACCATCCCATCCCATCCTTCCAAATCCCATCCCGGTCCCTAACTCTCTCATCCCACCCCCTCCTCCAACTCCCACCATCACCCCAACACACACACACACACACACACACACACACACACACACACACACACACACACAGGGCGACAGAATCCAACCCACCACGACAAAACCGAAATGCATAAAAAAAAAAGGCACTCCAACCCAATAACCAAACACAACAGCATTCATACATACAAAGACAAAAACATACAGCCAAAATACATACACAAAAATACAATAAAACACACAAAGAAAACACAGCAAGAGTATCCATTTAACCATGACAAAAACTGAAACGCACCCGATGCAAAAACAGCTTCAAACGAATGACCCGCCACGAAAGCATGCATCTAGGCTGAAACAAAAACGTACAAATAAAACACAGAACAAACACATCGCGAGAATGTCCATTTCACCGCGACCAAACCGGAACGGCATCACACACACACACACACACACACACACACACACACACACACACACACACACACACACACACACACACACACACACACACACACACACACACACACACACAAGCCAACCTAATGACCCAACACAAAGGCACTCGATAAACGATACGGTGGTGCTAGAGAGAGAGAGAGAGAGAGAGAGAGAGAGAGAGAGAGACCTTCACGTGGTTGCACCGATATAACTGGGCGGCTTCACTGCCTCACTATGCAAACGTACCTCGACTACCTCCCTATCCCCCGAAAGGAAGATGGTGGACAGCAAGCGGAGGATCACTTAAGCCTGCAGTCCACCGGGTTCACGATTCTGATGAGCCAGGGACCAAAATACCACCACCACCACCACCATCACCAATAACATCACCACCACCACCACCATTACCAATAACACCATCACCACCAACACCAAAACCACCACCATCACCATCACCAAAACTTTCACCACCACCACCAACAACAACAACAACACTAACACCACCACCACCACCACCAACACCACCATCACCACTAACATTAACAACAACGAAAAACAACAATAACAAAAAGACACCATCCACTCAGGGTGCCAAGTTCGCCTGCTCATCCACTGTCGTCTTCAAGCTTAAGGTGCTACTCTATGTGACTTGGGGGACCGTAACGCTTTCTAATCTGCGATTTAATCTGTATATACTAACTCATTATCTTCTTGTACCTTACTGATGCAAATTATATCTATATCAAAATTATATAAATGAGTGTTGAGATATTAGCAAAATAAATCACTACGGAAGAGGAGTACAAAGGAGAGCAAACAGGAACAGACCTAGTAATCCTTTGGAGGCTGCTTGTTACAATGATGATTAAGACTATGGTATCTAATTCTATGAGAGGATGATAAGGGCCAGGATTCTAGTTGGTTGAGGAATCTCCCTAGCACGTTTTTCCTGAGAGATTTGTTTGGTTTAATACACCTTACTGTCTTCTGTGTTCCATAAATCTTTCCAACACCGCCATACTCTTCATAAATAACGTACGAAAGTATATATTAAGCAGCCATATCCAAAAATAAATCGCCAAGGAAGAGACGTTAGGGAGCTTCCTTAACCGACGAGACTACGAGTCAAGGAGAGCGAAGTAAAACGGAGCAATGAAGCCTCTACGCCACACACACACACACACACACACACACACACACACACACACACACACACACACACACACACACACACACACACACACACACACACACACACACACACACACACACACACACACACACACACACACACGTCCTTCGGGCATATCCGTCACTTTTCTCTCTGACTCATCATGTCAAAAAGAATCGTCTATGGGCAGAGAAACATACCAAGACTCTCTCAGCTTATTAAGATTGGCAGCAGAGGAAGGTAAGAAGACAGCAGAGGAAAGTGAGAAGACAGCAGAGGAAAGTGAGAAGACAGCAGAGGAACGTGAGAAGACAGCAATGTATGAAGAAGACAGCAGAGGAAAGTGAGTAGAAGACAGCAGTGGAAAGTGAGATGAAGATGAGAAGAAACATTACTCGAATTGTGTCTCCGGATGTACAGATGACTTTACAATTTCGTGGTACAGTGGTTGCCACATAATGAAAGCTATGACACCAGTTATGAGTCTGTAAGTCATAAGATATTTAACCGAAAAGCCTGTAATAACCACTTTATACTGATCACACTATGGATCTATATAATAATGAAGTGCTGTTTGTCTGTGTGAGGGTTTATTCAGTTACTCCTCCTAGACGCATGGGCCGATTTTGATGAAACTTTGCAGTAACACTTCTTAGGGCCCCAGATTTTAGTGTAAACATCTATGATTTAAAAATTCCCCAAAATATTTGTGAAATTATTATAGTTACCACTTATTAGTTTGTATTCTGTAACGGAACCAACAATGCCACGACCATTTTCTTCAAGCCTTATCGCATACGAGTTTATTCATACATACTTATTTCGAAGTTCCAAATTATAAACAAGTGGTGACGTACCAAACAAGCGCAGGCCAACGTAGACGACCTGACGCGAGTTTACTTAAAGCAATTCCTTCTATCTATAAAAGCTGATAATTTAAGCTTCCAGATCAAAAATGTCTGAACTCAACCGTACATAGCTACAATACACACGTCAGCAATCGTGTACTTACGTCATGAGTGTGTGAAGATCTGACGGTGGTGTTGAGAGAGGGCGAGACTGCTTCGAATCCCCCTCTTAACTCTCCTCTCCTCCTTCCTCCCTCCCTTCATCACGACACTCCTGCAGGGAACAACACAATAGACCTCAGTTCGTCCACCTTCACTTGGCCTACTTACGTCCTTCTGCTGCTTATTTTCCTTAGCTCTGTGGCATAATAAGGCAGTACTATGACTTTACAGCCATTGTATTACACTTTTTCGTGAATATTTTTCTAGTGTTAACCTCTTGCTACAGCCCAAATGGAGATGACAAATTTAAGCTAAACTAAAATAGACGGACTACAGTAACGACTGACACGAAATAATTAATGGACAGACAGGGCTTGCTTCTCTCTCTCTCTCTCTCAACTTTTTCATCCAACCGGTATTTTCAATTGGGGGAAACTAGTTAACCAAGTTTAGCAATGGAACTTTTATGTGCAATCATTTTTTTTTATTCACTTTCGGCTTAATTGCAAAACAGGACATAAAAATTACATACAACAAGGATTCAGTGCATAAGTTTTTGACAATCATTCACCCCAAAATATTTCATTCGTATTAGCCTCATTCCATACACGCCTCTCACCCCCCCTTTGATGGCCAGACCTCTTGGATTCAAACACCCCTTTCACACCACCCTTCGTGCTCCACCTTGGCAAAAACACGGGTAGAATAATACGCAAAAAAAAATAAATAAGGAAAGATGGAGTGATTAATACGAAATATATCCAGGAAGTAACGTGATGGGGACAGAGTGGGAAAATGGAGGGAGGGAAATGTATCTTTGGATGGTCAACACTCTTCCTATGACTCACTATCAGCTAAATAATCGTCTGGGATCAGGTAGTACTGAATATCTACGCTGTCCTGACCATGAGGGGGGTTAAAGGTACCAGTATAAAGTTTGCTGGCTCCCAAGACGCACTATCAACTGAGGAAAACCGTCTGATGTTAGAGGAAAAGCGAGAGTAGGCGTGCCCATGAGGGGGTTATTAATCTAGGAGTGGAAGTGTGTTGCCTGTGTGGTGGAGATAGCAGGCAGGGAGGGAGAAGGAGTTAAAGAAGAACAAACAGTGACTGAGTGCGTGAGAGCAGAGGTGTGTGTGTGTGTGTGTGTGTGTGTGTGTGTGTGTGTGTGTGTGTGTGTGTGTGTGTGTGTGTGTGTGTGTGTGTGTGTGTGTGTGTGTGTGTGTGTGTGTGTGTGTGTGTGTGTGTGTGTGTGTGTGTGTGTGTGTGTGTGTGTGTGTGTGTGTGTGTGTGTGTGTGTGTGTGTGTGTGTGTGTGTGTGTGTGTGTGTGTGTGTGTGTGTGTGTGTGTGTGTGTGTGTGTGTGTGTGTGTGTGTGTGTGTGTGTGTGTGTGTGTGTGTGTGTGTGTGTGTGTGTGTGTGTGTGTGTGTGTGTGGAGAGAGAGAGAGAGAGAGAGAGAGAGAAAGAGAGAATAACACATCAGAGCCTGTACAGTCCCCCATTTTACCACACCTAACACTGATGGTGGACACAGTATAATGACGCCTTTATCTTTTTCCCTATTTTTCCTGTAACAAAACGATTTATCAGGCAATGGCTCAATGAAAACTGTTCCTAATTCTCTCAGTCCTATTAAATTTCCCCTAAACTGAATAAAATTGTATAAGGTGAAGAAAATACATCATGAGGCGCTAGTCCACGGTGCTCAAAGCCTTTTACCTGGAAGAAATAAGGTCACTTCATCAATCAGGTTACCATAGTTACATTCCCCAGGTGTTTACTCAAGTGCACATTTACCTACCTGCCCACAAAAGGAGAATGGGCAACTATGTGAAAGGCGCCACTACATCACACACACACACACACACACACACACACACACACACACACACACACACACACACACACACGCACGCACGCACGCACGCACGCAACCACGCCCAGACCATCATTCCGGTATAAATGTTTTTTCCCAGCTCTCAAAAGCGCGCGTCCTCACAAAATCCGCCACACATATATCACTGCCTGGTTCGTCTAAAGCATTTACTCTCTCTCTCTCTCTCTCTCTCTCTCTCTCTCTCTCTCTCTCTCTCTCTTGAATACCGAGTTCTAACACGACTGACACAAGAACATGAAGCAAGTTAGGAAGCACTCTTTCGGCCTGATAAACCACGTGAAATAAGATACAAAAGGCCGAAAAGCTGGGCCAAGTTTAGGTGAAATGAATATAGTAGTTAATTTGCACTACAGATTTCTCTACGTAACTTAACCCTCTCACTGTCGGGGCAACTCTAGTCTTTTACTTCAACGTCATACGATTCAATCAACTGTCTGTGAGTGTTAAGAGATTTATTTGTTCAATATTTCGTAACTTTACCCTCCCATGCTCGGAAGAACTCTACATCAGAAATGTTTACCCAACTTCCACTGCCACACCCACGCCCACACCAGCCGACTGTGCCAACCCTGCAACACATAAGTTCCTTCTATTCGTGCTGTCAGTTTGGTGTTTTTCCGTGTATAGTTTCCGAAGTGCGTGTTTTGAGGAAGAGAGTAAAAGACATCAAAGTGAACACAGCTCTTTGCCCAGATGACAATGTGTAGGGTTTCTCTCTCTCTCTCTCTCTCTCTCTCTCTCTCTCTCTCTCTCTCTGGTGTGTGTGTGTGTGTGTGTGTGTCGGGGCGGGTGAAGACACATAAGCACCCCGTTTGAAGTCGTGAAGGGGCGGGTGGTTAGAAGGGAGGGGGGCTGAAGGTGAGGGGCAGGCGCACAAAGAAGATGAAACGAAAAAAAATAAAAAAAACTTGTGAGAGGAGGGAAAACCACATGAAAACTCGGTGAAAACACTGAGCATCGTTAGCGCGTAGTTTTTGTAAAGACGTCCTCTCTTGAAAACGTTAGCCATCTTCACTACCAGCAGTCCTCTTTATTTACTATCATACATGTCTTTCATTATTCATTCGTCCTCTCTTTTTATGCATCATTCCCGCTCCATACTACATCACGAGGCGCTGATGAGGAGCCTACACCTGGGGCACCTGTAGCATCCACCTGGGAGACACACCTCCTAACATATCCCTGCACCTCGCCGTGGGAAGGATCTTGGTCCTACCCGGGTGAGGCGCTGTCTACCACAAGGGAACAACGGATCCCTACTCGGTGTATGCACTGTGCTGTTTTTGTAGGACGGCCCCACAGAAGCAGTTATTGAAATGTGGACGACGGGTCTGCTCAGTCACACTGACCAAAGTTAAGCCACAACACCAACAACCACCAAAAACAATAAAAACAGAAACAAAAACAATTCCATCACAACACAACAGCAATATCGCAATACTCTAACTTGACAAACACCTCTAACCCCTTTAAGTTTGACTGACGGCCAAGTGTAGTCAGATACAGGACTGATTTAACTAACAACCAAGGAGACTCATAACTAACGCTCACCGAATATCATACAGCCACGACCTAGTACTGACGCTGGGAGAATGGCCCAGTTCCGTCAGGTGAAAACAAAATGAGGAAGTAAGCTGCGTCAATGAGAACATGAATCACTGCAGACGAGGGCTAGCAGCACAACGAGGTCCACCCCGGGATAACACTGGCCTGCCTTATCTATTTAGGGGATCTAGTGATTTCGCAACACTTCTTCCTTAGCAAGTTATTCTGCACATTACACCTGAATTTTCTCTTTTATACTACTGAGGCAAACACTGTTGGGGATTAGGAAGGAACCTGAGGAGCGTATGTAGAACCAGATAATGGAGTCGCCCAGTATCGGTGCCACCACGTGAAGGCGTCCCTCCCCAACACCCCGGCTATTGTAAATGAAAGCTTTAATATGAAAGGAAATTTTGTAATAATTTGTATGGCCATATACGACGTAGGAGTAGTTACCCTCATATATTTTAACATTTACATATATATATATATATATATATATATATATATATATATATATATATATATATATATATATATATATATATATATACTCTGGGCATAGATCTGACGGTTCGTTCCCTGAGGCCTAGCACTCTTCCTACGCGTCATACTTCTTCACATAACCCCATTTCGGCGCCAATACCCACTGCCTATATTGAATACATGCTAAGGCTCTCTCATTCGGTACTGGTGCGATGATAACAGCCGGGATGTTTATATGACAAACCAATGGGTCTCGCAGAGGATCTGTACAATCACTTTCAGCCAAATTTAAATACTCAAACTGTTCCTTCTCCCTGTTTGCAATTACCTTACATCGTTTTAAACATCAGTCCACTTCTCTAGCCACTTCGCCACCACCTAAATTCTGGAAAATATTCATGTTCACTGCCTGTCCGACTCTCACGTCTCAAAGTAATAAAAATAAGAATAAATATAACAATAAATAAATTCGAAAAACGTCCTACGACAAAAGTTTTGTGAACCACGATAACCTGACTTCGTGCCCCCAACGCCACGCAGGGCATTATATGGGATCTGATGTTGTCGTTGCAGGAGAGAGAGAGAGAGAGAGAGACAGAGAGAGACAGACAGACAGACAGACAGACAGACAGACAGAATGGAAAATATCTGCTAATTTCTTTAACTACATGTGCGTGTGTGTGTGTGTGTGTGTGTGTGTGTGTGTGTGTGTGTGTGTGTGTGTGTGTGTGTGTGTGTGTGTGTGTGTGTGTGTGTGTGTGTGTGTGTGAGAGAGAGAGAGAGAGAGAGAGAGAGAGAGAGAAGGAATTATCTACTAATTTCTTTAACTGCACTGACACACTTTATCAATTACTGCTGCCACCAGAGGAATTTACTTCAACTCTGAGGGGCCATTTAGAGCCAGCGTAGGCAGACAGAGCCTTTATTACTCCCTCACTAATAAAGATACAGCATTTCCAAAGTCTAGTAAAATACATCTGGAGGCAGCAAGAGTAAACAAAATAAAATATATACATCTTTTTGGTCAAGAGGAAGTGCGAATGTTTACAAAGTTAGCAAGTACAAGAGACCTATTCTATAAACATTATTGAATTTACGAATAGTGTTGTAAATTGCAGTCAGACGATAAGAAATAAAAATAATTATTGTAGTAATGAGGCTAATCACTTGACTTCATTGCTGTTTTATTATCTACTATTACTACTATTACAGGGCAATTTTATTCAGCTTTGTAGAGACTTTTTCAGACTGAGGGAGTGAATTACAGCCTTCATTAACCCTTTCAGTACTATAGGTCCGCCCTAACTTATCACACACACACACACACACACACACACACACACACACACACACACACACGAACACACACACACACACGAACACACACACACACACACACACACGAACACACACACACACACGAACACACACACACACACACACACACACACACACACACACACACACACACACACACACGTCGAGGGGAGGCCAGGGAAATATTTTGAGATCCTGTAAGTTTTCCGCTAAAATTCCTCCGACCAAATCGACACATGAGGGAAGTTTGGTGACGTTGCCATGGTAACCCAGTGTCCGGCATGATTAAGGGAAGAGGTGTACAGTGTGGGAGGGGGGAGGAGGGGGTAGGAGGAAGGAATTTAAGTACCACACGCCTGTATATCCTCATCTTATTCCCTTTTCTGACCAAAGATAATCTGACTTATGACTTGTTTTTTCCTTGTTACTGGCATATAACTATGATCAAATCTACACACACACACACACACACACACACACACACACACACACACACACACACAAACACTGATAAAAACACAAATCTTTCCAAAACCTGAAGATGGCATGACGTAGAATCTCAGGGCCGGGTCGACAAACTTTCAAAATATACTCGCTACATCCATCTCCCAATCTTTCCAACTATGATGAGCCAAGATATTTCATTTTTCTCAATTTTGCAAGATAATTTTAAAAGTTAACCATGTAAGTCTGTCAGTTAAGTAATGTAATAAAATAATGTAACAATATAACAAAATAATCTGATAAAATAATGTAATAATATAATACAGATACAGACATATCTAGGGTTACATGTTATTATATTTCAGGTCGGATGTTGTCAATCAATAATATTAACTACTCCTACCAGGCAGTTTTGAAAATATTAATGGATCTTTCGCTACGTGCCTTGTTAAAAATCACAGTACTAATGAGCAGCTACTGTGTGTGTGTGTGTGTGTGTGTGTGTGTGTGTGTGTGTGTGTGTGTGTGTGTGTGTGTGTGTGTGTGTGTGTGTGTGTGTGTGTGTGTGTGTGTGTGTGTGTGTGTGTGTGTGTGTGTGTGTGTGTGTGTGTGTGTGTGTGTGTGTGTGTGTGTGTGTGTGTGTGTGTGTGTGTGTGTGTGTGTGTGTGTGTGTGTGTGTGTGTGTGTGTGTGTGTGTGTGTGTGTGTGTGTGTGTGTGTGTGTGTGTGTGTGTGTGTGTGTGTGTGTGTGTGTGTGTGTGTGTGTGTGTGTGTGTGTGTGTGTGTGTGTGTGTGTGTGTGTGTGTGTGTGTGTGTGTGTGTGTGTGTGTGTGTGTGTGTGTGTGTGTGTGTGTGTGTGTGTGTGTGTGTGTGTGTGTGTGTGTGTGTGTGTGTGTGTGTGTGTGTGTGTGTGTGTGTGTGTGTGTGTGTGTGTGTGTGTGTGTGTGTGTGTGTGTGTGTGTGTGTGTGTGTGTGTGTGTGTGTGTGTTGCACCGAGATCAAGGACCGGCAAGAGGGGTTCGAAACAGTGGGGGACCAGTTGTTGTGATCTGTAAAGTATCCATCTACCAATCGAACTATCTAATCTATATATCTATCTACTTACCGATGTATCTATCTATCCCCCAGGAGCACGCCCGTCTGGTGGTGGAGCGCCCCGAGATTAAGGACCAGCAAGCGGGGTTCGAAGCTTTGGGGGGCCGGTGCGAATCCTGCGGCACGTGCACCGAGGACAGCTGCCTACGAAAACTGGGTCTGGAGCACGAGGACGGGTCTCGCTCCCCCTCCAGCATCTCTCCCAAGGCCGAGAAGATGTACTGCTTCTTCGAAAAGTCTCTCTCGCTCGTCAGTTCGTCTCCTACGCGTTTCGGTGGGCATCTGGCGGTTCGGGAGAAGAGGAGTCATTCGCTGGCCACTCCTGCTGCTATGGCTAATGTGGCACAGTTTCAGGTATGGAAACTCCTCTCTCTCTCTCTCTCTCTCTCTCTCTCTCTCTCAACACGACTTAGCACAGTTTCAGGTAAGAGAAACAGGGAAGTGCTGGAGTGACGTGGGGCCTTTTGAGGAACTACTTGTGCTTGTAACTCCTTGTAAGTCTCTCTCTCTCTCTTTCTCTCTCAACACGCCTACCTCATCTGCCACCAATATTACACCATCTCTATCTATCTATCCACGCATCTATCTAAACCCTAACGCCATCATCTCGGAGGGGGTGGCCAGAGACAAAACAGTTCTGCCACCCTGTCCTGTGCCATCAAGCTGTCCTTCCTCCACCTCACACCTCCCTCGTTCATCACTCTCCACCCCATCCTTCCGCCTCTTCCTCGGTCTCCCTCTCCCACCCATACCCTACACCAGAAAAAAAAAAAATGCATCCCTCCACATCTTCCTCGAGCTCTCCCCTCCCTCCCAGAAAAAAAAAAAACTAGAATCATGCTTGGCCCACAACACTCCAGAATTGCTTTTAAAAATGCCTAAAATCTCTAAAATATTGTGGTAAATTGATGAAAAAAATCTCTGGAAATTCGCTTTTTCATAGCGCTAGCCATAAAAATTTAATAATTGAGGGACTAAATAATGCTGGTTAATGCTTCCTCTGTCATGTTTTTTTTTTTTTAGTTCCTTGCTTCTTGAACCCTATTTCACTACATCTTTGGGTGGCGAAGAGAAAGAGGCAGAATGATGTTGACAATGATGATCCTGATGATGATGAGGAGGAGGAGGAGGAGTAAGAAGAATAAGAAGAGGTCAATGAATTTATGATGATGGTTAGGAGAAGGAAGAGGAGGTTAATTAATGTGAATCTCTCTCCATCTGGTGCCCAAATCGCTAACCTGGCCACCTTGGTACTTTCAGGAGCTGCACACCCTCCACGCACAGAACCACCTCCTCCGCACCGTCAACATGGCCGCCTCCAATGCCGTCCTCTCCCGCATCTCAGCCCGCCTCAGAGCCGTCACCTCCACCACCCAGCAGGAGTCCGTTGAGGAGGTGGACGAGGAGGTGGAGCGACAGGCCTCCTCCACCCACCACCACCACCACCACCACCAGGAGACACCCACCGGCAAGGCACACAAAGCCCACAAACCCAGCAAGCCCTTCCAAACCCAGTCAAGCCAGGCACCAACAGAGGGAAATGATGAAAGTAATGATGGTTTGGATTCTCGCCACACACCGGACACCGCCGCCGCATCACCAGAGTCCGCCTCCCATCCTGATACAGCCGAAAAAGCTGATATCAAGCCAGACGCGCTGAATTTGACAGGACTACAAGGTGAGCGGAGTGGGAAGGGTGAGGGAGAGGGTGGTGGTGAGGGTGACACAGAGCTGCAGAGCCTCGGGAAGGGTGTAGGTGT
>NC_137004.1:38077003-38087003 GCF_032717465.1 Coenobita brevimanus
TAAAAGGGACAAAAATAATTCCTGATATGTATTGCCCGTGTAATTCGCAGCAATATACAGTACTGGGAAAAATACAAATATTATTATGAAAAATATAGCAAAATTATAAAAAAATGAAGAGAAGCAAAGAAATGATCACGCAAGACCTAGCTAACGAAAACACACACACACACACACACACACACACACACACACACACACACACACACACACACACACACACACACACACTGGAACACAACAAAGCTTCATATGCTAGTACAGATCATAAAATATAACAAGCATGAAAATAAATTGAAAAAACTAAATATTATGTCCAGTCTCACCCCCTCAAAAAAAAAATAATAATAATAATAATAATATGAACACTGGAATACAACAAAACGTATGGAGAAAAGCGTGATATATTAAGCCTACATTAGTCGTAAAAAGGAATATGGACAGATAGAGACAGATAGATAAATAAATAGATAGATAGATAGATAGATATAGTTAAAAAATAATTAAATGGCAATATAAAAAGTGAAAATATGAACAGCCTCCCTCATCCCAACCCACACATCAACAAAACAGTGGAAAGCAGAAAAGCACAAAAATTAGCTACATAGTTATACGCATGACAGCACGCCGTGGATATGAAAAACACCACAGGGTTTTAATTTTTGCTCTCTCTCTCTCTCTCTAGTTATTATATACAGTAAACACACACACATACACACGAAGGGGGAGCGAGAGAGAGAGAGACAGACGGACAGACAGAGACAGACAGACAAAGACATTTACATCCCCTCCCCCGTTACTAATAAATACAAACACACAACATGCCAAAAAAGCTTGCAACAGTTTTCACAGTTAAAAAATAAATAAATAAAAACAAAAATACACAAAATAAAAGCGATCCCATCAAACAAAAGCCGAGGCAACAACATAGGGGTTTTTATTTATTTATTTCAGGTGGCTATTGTTCGCGGGGAAAAAAAAGTCGCGACTCTGAAATTACGTATACGGGGAGAATTTTCACGAATTACTGAATTTAGTTTTTAGACCTCTCTCTCTCTCTCTCTCTCTCTCTCTCTCTCTGTATATGTATGGACAAATAGATCGACAGACTGATACACATAATTTTTAAGGGAAATTCATAGACTCAAACTGTTTCCTGGATCAATGTGAATCAAAACCGTGTACTTTCACCGAGAGAGACTACTTTCCAAACGACTTCACCACCACCTCACCAGCGTCAAAGCTGAAATAGGGACCTGGAACGTAAACTCGACGGCTGTGTCTTAGCTCTGAATAGACGGAGACATAGCCAAAATTGTATGTCGGCCTTAATGATGTTCAGTCGAGTAACTGACACTCATTACTGCATGCTTCCTCCTCCTTTTTCCTCTTCCTCCTCCTCCTTCTTCTTCCTCTTCCTCCTCCTGCTTCTTCCTTTTCTCCCTCTTTTTCTTCTTCTTTTTCTCATATGCCTCCTCTCCCTCTTCCTTCCTCCTCCTCCTCTTCTTCTACTCCTTCTCCTCCTCCTCCTCCTCCTCCTCCTCCTCCTTCTTCTTCTTCGTCTTCTTCCCCTTCTTCTTCTTCGTTAATGCAATCCTCCTCCTCCTCCTCCTCCTCCTCCTCCTCCTCCTCCTTCTTTAATACAAGCCTACTCTTCCTCTTCCTCCTCCTCCTCCTCCTTCACTCACAGCAATTCATTACATCCACTTATGTCTTTATTACTGCATTTTCTTTTTCACTAATATATGTTTCCTTCTCTTAATCATAGTCTAAATCTTGTCCAACGACTCGTGCTGTCAATAGGTTTTTATTTATTTATTTTATTTACATCAATACATCATGTCAAATTATCCTTTTTTTTTTCAATTTCTTATAAGTAATATATTCTCCCTCCTTTCAGTCTTAACTATATCATTCTCTCTCTCTCTCTCTCTCTCTCTCTCTCTCTCTCTCTCTCTCTCTCTCTCGTATTCTTAGCCCAGATCTTCCCTTTGATGATCATTAAACCACTTTGCATTCTCTCTCTCTCTCTCTCTCTCTCTCTCTCTCTCTCTCTCTCTCTCTCTCTCTCTCTCTCTCTCGTGTTCTTAGTCCAGATCTCTCCTTTGATAGTCATTAAAGTCTTCGATGAAAAAAGGAATATAGCTCTCATTTTCCCTCCCAGATGCCACCACACACTCATGTTGCATCTCCTGAGTGTCATTGATTTCCCTCTCTCTCTCTCTCTCTCTCTCTCTCTCTCTCTCTCTCTCTCTCTCTCTCTGTGCGTGCGTGTGTACTGGCGAGAGAGAGAGAGAGAGAGAGAGAGAGAGAGAGAGACAGACAGACAGAGACAGACAGACAGACAGAGAGACAGAGAGAGAGAGAGAGAGAGAGAGAGAGAGAGAGAGACAGACAGACAGACAAAGACAGACAGACAGACAAACAGACAGAGACAAAGAGAAAGAGAGAGAAATGTGTGTGTGTGTGTGTGTGTGTGTGTGTGTGTGTGTGTGTGTGTGTGTGTGTGTGTGTGTTTTACGGGTCACCTTGGACGCCACCAGATCAATCCAAACACGCGTATTTTTTCCCCTCACGTCCCCTCAGTACCATCACCCAATATCCGATGTCTTCCCGCAATACGAAGACTCGCAATACGGAGACCCGCAATACGATAATATGCTACCGTTCATCATAACTCACGTATATATACAATTCCAATAAGCATTCATCTTTAACGCTGTCTAAACTGCCTTATACTTAATGAGATCTTGCTACACTCAGGTCTACTTACACTGGGCAATAGTAGGAATTATGAAGGTAAGCGTCATAGTGATGCTTCTTTGGTTAGTGGTAGAGGGTGTGTAAAATGATTACTGAATAAAATATACATGCGATCGTATGTAGCAAGGGATTATATATACTGATTTGAGAGAGAGAGAGAGAGAGAGAGAGAGAGAGAGAGAGAGAGAGATGCAAGACTGACCATTACCCAACGTCTCCCCTCCCCTCACCTTCCTCCCCCTCAAGTCAATTACCGCTGTCATGTGGCTGATACGCTTATATCGTTAAATAAGACAAGGATAGGAAGGGTGAATGTGGAGAGGGAGATAAGGCGTTATACTGGGACTAAAACATACTGACTTCATCCACAATTAAGAGTATCATCATCATCATCATCATCATTATCATCATCATCATCATCCGCACCTTTTCTTACCCACAGATGGGGTTAGGCAGGGTTCAGAAAGCAAGGAAAGGGTTCAAAAATTATGACAGAGGGAGAACTAATCACCAGCATGCTTAATGAAATGGGCCACACAGTCACTCATTCGCCATTCAAGCCCCCGGAATCCTGGCTCCATCCCAAAAGCACATCTTCCACACGTAGCTTCATAATTAACTAGCAAAGCCAATCTGAGGACTGTCAGAGAGAGAGAGAGAGAAGCAAGTGTAATGGTGTAACATTTTTCATCTCCAACAAACAGGCACCTTGTCTTGGCATGCCTGAGTGCGGGATGAGAATGTGGTCACAGATGGCTCCCTCTACAGACCAGATGGTAGGATACTGTTCAAGAGAGCTACCCGTCACTTCATTAAGGTTAGCACAGGACAGGATATAGAATTGTAACTATTACACCTTAATAAGTTACCCATGACTACTTTTTGTGAACACTATGAACTCGATTAGCGTACTTCACTAATATTATGCTTTCTGAAAAGAGGAAAAGAAAAAAAAAAAAAAAGGAAATCCAAACGCAAAATATCCAAAAACCTGAATGTGGTGTGCGTCCTCCCAGCCGCAGCTCCGTGAACTCCTTGGGATTACATGTACCCAAGGATGAGAACCGCTGATTTACGAAGAAATCGGTGACCGTCGACACAAAAAGAAATTTGACATGACGGCACAGACAGAAGGACAGATACCATACGAGGGCAGTTGGGCAATTAATGATTGATACCTGAGTCTACTGGAGATTCTGGACATGTCCAGGGGCAACAGCACATGTTTCTTCCAAATTCTCAAAGGAAAACGACGAAGAGAATGAAAGGAATATAAAATAATCGCCGTTGGCATACCTACGATTATACTATATAGATAAATAGATAGATAGATAGACAGATAGATATTAATATTATTAACAGAGACAAAAAAGGTAGGTCATACACAGTTGGAAAAAAAATTCTCTGCCGACTACTAAATATCAGCACACAAACACCTGCGTCGTTCACACCTGTGCACCAATCACACACCTGTCACTTTCACACCTGTGCCCTTTATACACATGTGCATTATAGCAGTTGTGCCACTCTCGTACGCAACTGCCATGGATCCTGACGCTACCCTGGCACCACAGCCACGCAGCCGCTCAATAAAGGGTAGCAGGTGAACTGAAACAGCACAGAACAGCAGCAAGCGACAGAGAACAGACGGTAATGTCCCTGATAGGCGGAAGGGTCTGTAATGTGCATATGACGGTTGGCCGGTTGGCACGGCACGGGACTGCTTATCCACCTGGCATGCATTAGCACCAGATAACTTTGCAAACACAGCTCACCCACCTCATCCCACTCTGAGATTACCAGACATTAAAGGTTACACGTTCTGCTACTGCCAAGCTAGCCAGTATCCTTTGCTTGCACTCGCAGTCAACAGTTCTCCCAAGCCCTTCAACTTAACCATCATTTCTACATTTGTAAACACCGCACACCTCCACTCATCACACACCTACAAACATCACACACCTGTTTCAGCCCCACATCCACATCCACCACACACCTACACCCCAGACGATTTTATTCAGCTCGTTTTTTTTTCCCCTAGTCGGAACGGGTAAGATAACAGCCTTCAGTAACAGCCTCCCTGCTAAACGTATCTCCTACCTTGAATAAAAATCGTCAAGGTCTAGCTAGATTAATGTGCACGTCATCCTCGTTCTAAAAGGGTCAAGATCAACTCGTGTACTCGGTGAACGTTTGGCATCTCTGTATATTTCAAGTCTAACATCTGGAAAGGTCAATGACAGCTTCTATAAATAGTGGTGCCGTGATCGCCTACTGACCTAGCTTTCTCTCACAACCCACACAGCAGCCTCGTGGTAGAGTGGTGGGCTGCTGAAGGACAGGAAACGAGATCGATCCTGAACTTCGGTAGGGAAGAGTTTGGACATAAGAATTTCGTAAAAGGAGTCTAAACAGATCTTGCACGAAACCAAGTAACACATGATAAAACTATCCGCACATATACCCATCACATCAGTACCTAATGAGACGCAAGTGGTGACCTGTGAAGGTGCGTGTGCCATCTCTTGACAGCAGGACAGATATGCCCAGGGGGTGGACAGTCTAACATATGATCCAAGTTGCATACATTGAAAAAAAAAATACCCCACTCAGCAGTGTCTTTCCCGCCATCTGCCCCCATTCTCCGTAAAGAAGCACAGAAGATATACATTTACGACCCTTCCTGCTTCTGCCACTTATAATTCACATATATTTAGAACCATCAGGCAACAAGACACCTGAGCGTTGATCTTCGCCTGTTAGGTAGGCTTTCGTGTCAAGTTATGTGTGTTTTCATGGGTTTAATTATGCAGTTTCTAATTTTCTGTCATACTGTTTTTATGTGAAGAAAGGCAAATGTTACTGTCTGTGTAATTTTGTAAACGGCAGTATAAAAAAATGAAGGTAATACTACTGAACTAGCTTAATTTTTCGTGCAAATAAAGTACACTAACATTAACAGCGAACTACACCATCGCCAAAAAGTACTCAGACACCTGGCCACGATGGAGGTGAGAATGAGCAGAAAGTAACATGACACTTCGGAATGGTTGGCACGCCTGATTTTGGAGTTAACGCAAGCTGAGGCCATTAAACTGGTATATGGTGCACTGTGAAGGAACCATTATTGAAAGAGGCACACACGGGGAGAGCTGTTTTCAGATTCTTATACACACGGGAACAGCTGTTTTACAGATTCTTCGGTCATACACTTCAAAATGCATGATGCTTACAGCGTTCGGTTACTTTTTCGTGAGTGTACGTAAGGCATCACCGTCTAATTTTGACTGGCATAGACCCTCACCTCCTTCTAGAAACCATATAAAAACATTTCTAATTAAACGTTCCTTTGGTCATAAGTTCAAAAAGCTGAATAATACGTCTTGCATTTGCTGGCATCTAATTCGAGGTTCATACTGTACTTTTCGGTCAAACGTAACTCAGGACAGATTTTAACATTATTGCTGTCTTGGGTTTCTCTATATTAAGCAACATCCTCTGACACTACACAATAAATAAATAAATAAACAAATAAACTATCAACCCCTTCACTACAATGACACCTTATAAAACATTCCTCCTGTTTTCTTCGTTCTAAGCTCAGACGAGGGCTTGTACTGCTCCCTAGCACCTCTTAATTAACGATTTATTTTCAAAACTACCCATTAATATCCTCTTTTTTGGTGCTTATATACTTTTAATGTCGACAGAGATTGCATGAATAACACACATATAAAAATAGCAAAGGACCAGCATCAGGAATATAAATCAGTATGGAAGAGGTGTTACGAAGCTTCCTAACCGCATCAGAACACCGGCCAAGGATGCAGCCACTGACTCACCTGGTCGCCGTGCAGCTGGATGGCGGTTACGTGTGTCATGGCTAATATATGAATGAACGAAAGGCCGCTGGGAAGGTTACTGGGTTCGCCTTTTAGAGTTTGTGTGAGTGAGTGGGTGAGTAAGGGAAGGAGGGAGTGAGTAAGTGAGTGAGTGAATGGTGCAGTGAGTGACGGAGACAAAAGACGAGGGTGCGAATCTGCTGTAAATATTATGAAGAATGGAGAGAGAGAGAGAGAGAGAAGGTGAAGGACGAAAATAACACCAATACGTGCAGACAGAGACAGTGACGATGAGCAAAGGTTAGGGACGAAAATAGACTAATACTGAAAAATGCGAGGGATAAAGAATGAAGGAGAAGGGGGGAGAGGACAGAAGGCGCTGCTGAGTCCATAAGAAAGAAATTAGGGAAAGAAAAAAAATAAATGAACACCTAGTAAACATCCAGCCCTCACATTCCGCTCGGTCTTTTGGAGAGAAAGAGAGAGAGAGAGAGAGAGAAGGAAAATTATATAAGAAAGAAAACAGCACCACATTACTCTCTGTCTAACAGGGAAAGGTCAGGGATTATCCACGTTGGTTCTGTGAATGTAAACACGACTTACATACAACCGCGCCCTCTCCTGCGGTTGCGGTCACTAAAATGCGGTCACCTATATACATAGATCCTACCTACATACATACATACATCGCTACATACATACATACATACACCCATACACACACGACCGCACCCTCTCTTAGTTAATACGGTAACGGTCAGTAACATGCGGTCAGCTGTATAAAAAGGACATACACACAGCCAGTACATACATACACACATACACAACCGCATCCTACCCTGACCGGTATATTTTCTGGTCTGTAAATAACACCAATAAAACCAGATGCTGTTAATAAGTGTAAAGCAGACCTACACAAGTACCTCTCTCTCTCTCTCTCTCTCTCTCTCTCTCTCTCTCTCTCTCTCTCAAGGCCAGTAAATCAAAAGCTCCTGAACAATGGCGATGAAGACGATTACAAAACACTGGCATCTCATTTCCTCAAAAATACAACGCATTTCTTTATTGGTCTTTTCTTTTTCTATTCCTACTGAGATTACATAATGAAAAGGAAACATACACACACACACACACACACACACACACGCACACACACACATGAAGACAGGCTAATATGTAGACAGAGAGACAAATAGACAGACAGACACACAGACAAATATACAGACACAAGAAAACTCACACACACACACACACACACACACACACACACACACACACACACACACGCACGCACGCACGCACGCACGCACGCGCGGAAAGGCACACAAGAAGTAGAAAGAGACGGATCAGCAAACAGGAGAGAGGAGAGAGAGAGAGAGAGAGAGAGAGAGAGAGAGAGAGAGAGAGAGAGAGAGAGAGAATAAGACACAAACACACCGCAAAAATGAATATAAAAAAAGAACAACCTAATAAGGAATACAAGCAGCGAACTCCCCAAGGTGTCTCTCTCCTAATTACATACAGGTAAAGGTAATAATGGGTGGACTTGAGATTAGCCTTATTAAAACACAGGTACACGGACTCTCTCTCTCTCTCTCTCTCTCTCTCTCTCTCTCTCTCTCTCTCTCTCTCTCGGATCAGTAAACTATCTATCCATCGATCTGTGTATACCTGTCTATCAATCTATCTATCTACATGTCTATTTATGTATCTCTATATCTATCTACTAATCTATCCATCTATCTATTACGCTGTCTACCAGTCTGTCTATCCAAATGTATCTATCTACCTATCTATATTATTCACCCTATCCATCTATCTATTAATTTATTTATCTACCACTTTATCTATCTATCAATTTATCTGTCGACCTTCTGCCTAACACTGCATCCTGTGAGTGAAAAGAAAAATAATAAAATCTGAAATCCGGGTCCGCGAATATAAACCAGGGTACGCAGATTCTTTCTCTCTCTTCCACTCTCATTTCAGAACTAATTAACATCCATCTATCTATCTATTTACTTACCTGTCTATCTATCTTACTATCTCTCTGTCTGTCTATTGATCTATCTATCTATCTACCTATCTGTTTGACTATCTATCCGTTTATCTCCATTACCTGACCGTACACTAAGAGTGGCCTTCACGAAATAGTTCCCAGTTATTTTTGTCCCTACTAAGCAACGACCCTTCTTCCCAGACAACACCCCTCCTCCCTTCTTGTTATTGTGGCCCCATGCTCATCTGAAACGCGAACCCGGTGGACTGAAGGCTGATGCTGCCCCTCTCCTCCAGTCCAACAGTCCACACTTCAGGGGATAGGAGGGAAGGTGAGGGACGTTTGTATAAGTCCTGCTCGGCATAATTGGTACCACCACATGAAGGCATCCCTCTCTGGCTAATTAGGAGTGTCTAGGTTTAATGTGTGTGTGTGTGTGTGTGTGTGTGTGTGTGTGTGTGTGTGTGTGTGTGTGTGTGTGTGTGTGTGTGTGTGTGTGTGTGTGTGTGTGTGTGTGTGTGTGTGTGTGTGTGTGTGTGTGTGTGTGTTGAAGCCGTGCCAACAGTGCCGGCCACCTGACCCACCGATAGCTGCCCGGCACGCACTCTCCCCCCTACACACACACACACACACACACACACACACACACACACACACATACACACACACACACACACACACACACACACACACACACACACACACACACACAAGCTGCGGGTGGCGTGGTAGAGTTGTGTAAGGACAGGCACGCAGCATGCCAGTTTTGTAAAAGGAAAACCGCCTCTACACACACACACACACACACACACACACACACACACACATTCCCTCTCTCTCTCTCTCTCTCTCTCTCTCTTAGAACCTTTGGGTTGTTTGAGACGTGACGTACGAGGCATGCGGCACAGACTAATTGCTCGGTTAACAGGCTGCGGTGCGGGTGGTTAGCGCTGACTGATGGAAGGTGGTGGCTGTGGAGAGGTGGAAGTGCAGGTGTGCCAAGTTACAATGTATTAACTAAAAACAATGTAACTTATATATTTGAAGTAAAAGATGATGATTATTATAAAGGAACATGGCTTAATATGATCAAAAAACATCTTTATTAGTTTATCATCTTGTTAATTAATTATATTTGCTGATCTGATATAATCTTTAATGAATGGCATGTGCTTTAATACTGTCACTTCGCAAGCACAAATTCTATAACAATTAAATATATAAATTCATTACATGACTAATCATATAAATAACTCAATTTTTTTGTTGTTCTTCGATATGTATATCTATTTATTTAGTTACATAATGATATCAAGTACACAGTTACCCGCACCGACATGAAGTAACTGACGAACGCTTAATCCTAATGCCTGACCTTAGGGACAGTGAAGTGCTG
>NC_137004.1:38092003-38129503 GCF_032717465.1 Coenobita brevimanus
ACTCACTCACTCAACTGCTCACTCACTCACACACTTGCTAACTCACTCGCTAACTCACTCACTTGCTAACTCACTCGCTAACTCACTCAATTGCTTATTCACTCACTCACTCAACTGCTCACTCACTCACTCACTCACTCACAACCTGTTCCTGTTCCCACCTGGCTCTTTGCTCTGTATTTCCCAGTCCTCTTTAATGGAGAATACTTATCCACTTTTATTTATTTATTACGTAAGATCATCGTAAATTACATAACAGATACACTGCCTAGAATATGATCCTAGTCACGAAGAAGTACTCTGGAAACAAAAGAGATAAAATATTGTCTCTTTCTGCCGCTGAGCTACGTGCATTATACTTAACATGGACGAAAATCAGGGCCAATTTAGAGTAAAAACAATATATGATGCTAGTATCAAAGAAGTGCTATGGAAAGGATATAGAGCCATAGCATTGATTTATTCTGCCACTCAGCTCTACGAAATTCACCTCTAAAGGATCAAAATCTGGACCAAGTTTATTTAAAAAGACTATAGAAAAGTCAAAAAGGTGTTAGTTGTCAAAAATTAACACACTAACACGTAAGGAAGCTGCTCTGTTTCCGATAAAAGTATATTAAATTTTCTAGTTTCTTATTATGCGCTTTGTGGACTCTCTCTCTCTCTCTCTCTCTCTCTCTCTCTCTCTCTCTCTCTCTCTCTCTCTCTCTCTCAACCTCATCTCTGGTTACACTTCCTGCCACTCACTAACACATCACTCTCACCGTCACTCACACTCACCCACCTGTGTTGAGGTTAAACTTAGCCAACTCTCTCTCTCTCTCTCTCTCTCTCTCTCTCTCTCTCTCTCTCTCTTCTCATCCCGCCACAGTCCACCCCACTTCTCTCTCACCCACCCTTTCTCTAACTTTTTTCACTCCTCTCCTGCCTCACCCTCACCCTACCTCACTAAACCCAGTCTCACTCTCATCCTCAATCATCCTACCTCACCCTTCTCCTCCCACCCTGCCTCATCCTCACCCTACCTCACTACAGAATAATCCTGTCTCACTCTCACTCTACGTCACCCTCACCCTGCCTCACCCTCATCCTACCTCACCCTCATCCTGCCTAATTCTCATCCTCACACTCTGTCTCAACCTCACTTTCCCTCACTACCATCCTGCCTCCCCCTTATCCTGCCTCACCCTCACTCTATCTCAATTTCATTCTCCTTCACCCTCACCCTGCATCACTCTCATCCTTCCTTTTTCCCATCCTATTAGCTAAGTGACCATCGCCAAGGCACTTAATACAGCTCTCTCTCTCTCTCTCTCTCTCTCTCTCTCTCTCTCTCTCTCTCTCTCTCTCTCTCTCTCTCTCTCTTTCAAACCCACAACCAACACCCTCTCATCCCAACACTCTATCCACTCCACCATCTCCCCTACACAAACAACTTAAAAAAAAAAAAGTAGATTCTAGCCTCATTCTGTATGCACCCTGACACTGTAAAATCGATAACAAAAGTCCTGTTACCTTGAGCACCCTCTCTCTCTCTCTCTCTCTCTCTCTCTCTCTGGATATTAGTCTTGCGCATCCGAAGCACACGACGCTGCTAAGATCTGTGGTTAAGTCAAAACGTGTCCGTTGCTGAGGATATTTGATGCTGAAAGTCAAGTCCAAAGGGAAAGAAGAGGTGAAATTTTTTATTGTACGCTTGGCGCCACTCCCGCGTGACCCACCCAGCACTACGAAATTTTGACCCGGTTTGATATGGAAACTCACAACGAGGAGAAAGGAGCCAAATTCGTCAAGCAATGGCCGGCAGGAGACAGAGGCAGAAGAGAGGCGCAGACTCAGACCAATACCTCTCAACTTCTTCGACAACATTTATAGTGAAGGGTGGGTCATGGAATCCGTGTCAAGATCAGTGGCGCATATTTACCTAAGGGCAACTCAATTTCTGACCTTTTTATGTATGCTTTCCATCTACGTCTCTTATGTAAATGTGAGGAGACCAAGGATTATTTTACTTTCATATCTTCTGCCTTTATTTTTAACCTATTTTGCGAAGTTGGCGGTGAGGGACAAAAGCGAGCGAGGATCAACGCAAATGAATGCACATAAACTCCCTTACTCACTCGCTGGCAAATATACTGGCACACGAAGTAGGTACACACACGTTCATTAGCTTAATGGTATACACGTTGATAGTCATGTGCACACGAATATATGCGACACGTTTTTGCTTGTCTACACACACGCACGCACACACACACACACACACACACACACACACACACACACACACACACACACACACACACACCATTTCTGATCACACACACAAACACACACAACCTTAATCCTTTAATCACTCACTTCCCCCTCCTCTCTCTCTCTCTCTCTCTCTCTCTCTCTCTCTCTCTCTGGAGGCTGTGAGAGATGGAGATAACACGATAAAGCTTCCTCGCTTCTCCCTGTCTCTTCCAATGCATCTCATTTTATCTTTCTCATCCTCGCCCATAACCAGGATTCGTTTAGAAAGACCAACACGTTACCACAGCACCACCGTGGCTCCCATCCCAACCCTATTTCCCAGCAATACATGGGCTGGGAAACACTATATGTTATTACGTTCATGCTTCCCTGTGCTGTAATTCGAAAAGAGAAACATTTTTGATTGCTGTAAACATTATTAACATTTTACTCTCTTCTTATGTTCTTGTTGACCAGTGCTCTGTTTGGAAAGGAGGAATATTAATTTTTCGACATCATAATCATTCGTTTTGTTTTTCGGTGCTCTCAGTTGAAAAGAAAAATACTATAAACATTTTGTGTACTGTAGATGTGACTTCCGGTGTTACTTCCGGTGTTCTAATACGAAAAGAAAAATACCTGGGTCACTGAATATATTACTTACCTGATTTTATTTCCCGGCGCCGTAATTCGAAAGGAGATATATTTAGGGCATTGTGTGTGTGTGTTTTTTTTTTTAATGCAAATAAGAAGGAACCAAAGGCTGGGAGCCCGCAAACAATTCCTTCAAAAAAAAAAAAAAAAAAGTGAGCCAAATTCAAGATCTGTTCAATTCGAGATGCCTGGACACACTGCATTTGTCCTATTCCGTTTCATGTTGCATCTATGTTCTGCAGGTTTGTGGAAGCTGCTAGCCTGCCTGTCTCTCTCTCCGTGTCTCTAGGGAGGGAAGTGCAGTGGGGCGTGAGATGGGTAGTGACGGGTGTGGTAAGGCAAGTTGGTGGAGGCATTCGGTGTGGCCTGCTGACTGACGTGTGTGGTGATTCGTGTGGTGGGGTGACATAGTGAGTGAAATGACATGGGAAGATGATATGGGGGGATGGCATGCTGTGCTGCTGCGGTGAAGTGACATGGTAGGTTGACATGGACGGAGAGAGGTGACGGAGCAATGACAAGGTGAGGTACAGTCAGCAAATAAAATATCGCACACCTGGAGTACGATGAATCTGAAAATGAATGAGTTTTGTAAGACACACATTAATCTATTAACCTAAAGCCTTAAAGAGAGAGAGAGAGAGAGAGAGAGAGAGAGAGAGAGAGAGAGAACGCCCTGAATGTGAACTTTTGTACGATTTCGAGTTCCAATAATTACCAAGGATCATTTCCGTATTTACGTTCACAGGGTACTCCATATATCACACTGTTTCGTCCATGTTTCAGAATGATACATGGGGTTTCTTCCTTGGAGATTTATTTTTGAATATGACTGATTAGTATCCTTTTGTACGTTATTTATGCAGAGTATGGCGATATATTGGAAGGATTTATTTAACACGGAAGAGAACAGTTAAGTGTAATAAGCCAAATAAATCGCTTTGGAAATGGTGTTAGGGAGCTTCCTCAATACCGGCCAAGGTGAGCTGGCATGGTAAGGTAGAGTATGACGTCTTTTTCTTTGTTTGTTTGTTTGTTTTTGCAGGTAACAGAGGGTTAAGTTCACCTTCGCTTTTATCCTGACTTGCATTTGTATTTACTGTAAGGCAGCTCTAACTAAAATAACTAAATAAATAAATAAATACATAAATAAACCCAAATGAATTGAAAGAATCAGAAACCATTTAGCCACAAGAACAGGATTACTAGAGGTTTGTTTATAGCGTCACATTAAGGTTACTGGGTATGTCGTAGCAGCTGTTCCTAAGCGATTTACTCTGCATATTACACCTCAACAACCTCCTGTATATTACTGATGAAACCTATATCGATAATAAAGCAAGATTATAACAGTCAAAAGGATGATAAGGTGAAATACAGAAAATAAATCGCTAGGGAGGAGGTTTTACGAAGCCTCCTGTGGCACCCAGAATAAGAAACATTAATTCAAAACCACGAATCAAAAGGGTCGTGTAAGTGAAAAAAAAATAAGAAGAAAAAATAAATCAAAATATGTCTGACCCAACTGGACTTTGATTAAAATTTCTCGACTTTAAATTGACTCCATCTTGACTTTCTTCACTCGCTCGAAAAAACTCTTCGGTCTAAAGTCAAAACGAGGTCCAAAGCCAACAATTTTGACTTTAACCACTTCCTCCGAGGACATATTATATACAGTATTTATGCTTGCTATTACCTGATGATTTGGTTAATTTTTTTTTTTTCTGTGCCTTCTCGACCTCTTCCATATAGCATTCAATAATATCTTTACTAGGGGACTCTTACTAAACTGGGAGAGAGAGAGAGAGAGAGAGAGAGATGTCACCGGATTCAAGGGCTTTCGCGTGACATGACATATTAAAGTGACACACTGAGGTGAGTGGGGTGACGTGAGATGCTGGTGAGGTAATGTTACAAGTGTGAAGTGAGGAGGGGAGGGGTGAGGGGGGGTGGGAGAGAGGGGGCTGGCTGGCAGGCGGGTTAGTCAGGGTATGGAGAGGGGCAGGAATAGTGTGTGAGAACCGCACTCTAACACACTCACACTACGCGCACTCAAACACACTCACACTCTAACCGCACTCTAACACACTCACACTACGCACCCTAACACACTCACACTCTAACACTTAACACAACCTAAAATACCTAGGATGGACACTGGGAGAACCGCACCCTAACACACTCACAGACACGCACCCAATTCAGCATTTCTTATATTTTCGAATACGGAGATGGGGAAGATTGGTGTGTGAGGACCGCACCCTAACACACTCATGCTGCAAACTTAACCTTACACCTTGACACACTCACCTTCCTCAACACTTTTTACATTACCAGGTGTACCATAAAGAGGGACAGTACGTGTATGAAAGAACCGCACTCTAATATACTCACAAAATCACACCTAAACACACTCTAACACACTCACAATCACCTAACACACACACACACACACACACACACACACACACACACACATCCACAATCTCAACACACTCACCTCAATATGCCTAAACACTTCTTATATATCGTTAGTTTCCAGTGATTAAAATGAATAATTAACATCAAACAGACATTTATGTACATAGTGCTGAAATGAAAAATGCCACAGCATATTAAAACCTGGAAAAAAAAAAAAAGTGAAAGAACGGAAAAATTCTATTGCCACATTGCAGTGAAGCAAATCAACAATTTTTTTTAACCAACGGAAGCCGGAGTGCCAAAGGGAAGTGAAGGAATTTAATAAGAGGCAAAGATGATGGAAAAAGTTTTAAAAAGCCTAAATCCTTCGCGAATATGAAAAGAAGGCAATCTGTAGCGTAGAGTGGCGGGCTGGGATGGCAAAGGACTCTACGCTGCCTGCCTTCACGTCCACACAAATTTACGTTCACGGTGAGTATAAGCGTAGACTGGTATTTTCTTGATGTGTGTGTGTGTGTGTGTGTGTGTGTGTGTGTGTGTGTGTGTGTGTGTGTGTGTGTGTGTGTGTGTGTGTGTGTGTGTGTGTGTTTGCTGATTTCCTCCCCTGAATTACTGGTTTCCACAAACATTGCTGATTTTTTTCCCTAGAACTTTTGTGTTTACTTATTTTTACTTATTTTCCCGATTTTTTTTTTCTGTATGTGTATTTTTTTTCTCTTAATTTTCGTGTTCGCTGATCCATTTTTTCCCCTCCCGAATTTTCGTGTAACCTGGTTCTTTGGCTTTCGTGAGTTTTTGTTCCCTGATTTTTATTCCTGAACTTTCGTACCCCTAATTCTTTGCTTCCCTGATTTTTCCCCGCTCTTGTGTCCCTTATTTTTTCCCTTATTTTTGTTTCCCTGCTTTTTTCCCTATTTTTGTCTCTGATTTTTCCCCAATTTTTGTTCCCCTGATTTTTCCCCAATTTTTGTTTCCCTGATTTTTTTCCCTATTTTTGTTTCCCTGATTTTTTCCTATTTTTGTTTTCCTGAAATTCTGTATACGCTTATTTTTTTCCGAATTTTTGTGTTCTCTGATTTTTTTTGAGGCCAGATTACTGTGTCCATAGATCCTTTGTTTTCCATTACCATTCTTGCCATCTAAAAATTATTATTATATATGGATTTAGATATATATATATATTTTTTCCTACAGCTAGCTATCTGCAACCAAAGACTCGTTTATTTTTCTAGGGCCATTCTGCTTATCTAGAAATTATTATATTTTACACAGAATGGGTAAAAGACTAAAAAATTAAAGACTTTAGTCCTGACAGCTGAAAGAAATCGTCTGGAAGTAGCAAGATTAAAATAAAATACAAGATAGATTGGTCAACAGATAGATTGATAGATACAGTATACAAATAGACAGATAGATAGATAGCTAGTTACGTCATTTAATTCAAGGGGTTAACAAGGAGGCATTTAAAAGATACATGATGACGACGTAAAAAATAAAAAAACTGGGTGAGCGAAAGTGAGTGAAGAAGCGATGCCTTGCCTGAGGACGTTAATTAGCAAGGCGAAGGAGGGCAGGGTGGGAGGGGGGGGGGAATCTCAAGGGGCAAGGTCAACAGGGCAGGAAGGGTGAAGGGCAGGGGCAGAGGAGAGACAGGAAGGGCAGGGGTGTGGAGCTAGGGGCAAATGCAGTGGGGGTGAGGGCAAGAGAATTGAGGAGGAGGACAGGAGGGCCAGAAGGAGCAATAGGAGCGATAGTGAGGGAGCAAATGGGTGTAAGGGGCAGGGGGGCAGAAAAAGGGGGCAAGAGGAGTGGGATGAGAAGCAGGGGGGCAAGGGACGACACAGGAGTGGGTGTGTGGGGCAGGAGCTGGGTGTGGGGGTGGAGAAGGAAGGGGAAGAGGAATGGGAGTGAGGGAGGGACAGGCGCAGGATAACACAGAGAGGGGGGAAGGAGTGGGGTGAGGGGTAGAGGTGAGGGAGGGGCGGGAGCAGGGAAGTAGAGAGGGACAAGAGGAGTGTGGGGGGGGATAGGGGGAATAGGGGGGAGTCTCGAGGGACCGGATCATTGTCTGGCTTTCTGGCCGGGCTCCTGTCATCACGTTCTTGCAAGAGAGGACATCATCATCATCATCATTTATCATCATCATTATTATTATTATTATTATTATTATTATTATTATTATTGCTATTATTATCACAGTTATCATCATCATCATCATCAACCTACTTTTCTCACCACCAGAGAAGGGGATGAGGTAGGCTCCAGAAACAATATAAGATGCAATCATAAAAATCAGAAATTATTACACACATCTTTCCCACAAGAGGAAGATGGCCTAGAACTGACGCCTATCAACTACACATGGATCAGTAAGGCAAAGAATCAATTTATCTTAAGTTCCAATCTTCTCCCACACTACACGCAACCGTCGAATTTACACGGCAGGTCCCTATTTGATTTCTACGTATGGATAACCTGGGGGTAAATAAGATTTGCTTTTTCACATATGGATAAATCCCTTGAAGTCTTGGGTCCACCTTACACGCAAAATATTCTACTTTTTTTCTGTTTTAAGAGGAGGGGTAATCTCTTGGAGCGGCCCTGTCCCCTTGCCACTCACTAACATTATTCAGCAAAAGTTAGACGACTGATACAGCTGTCAGTCCCACACGAAATCAAATGTTTAAGTGGATAGAGTTCGATTAAATATCCTGCAGTTACGATAATAAGGTCAGAAAAATCAAAATCATTAACAAACTTCCCGCAAAATAATTATAAATACTAAAAACTGTGCACCTATCTGGGTATCCTGCCTGTCAACTGCTGCCTAAATCCCTTAAAAAAATAAAATAAAAGGTTATCGTGTTCTAGCTTATTTATTCACATCAATCTCAGTTGTGGATCCTTGTCATAAATTCTGGGTGATAAGTATGGTACAATGTTTATACAGATAGACAGATACAGACAGACAGCCAGATTAGACATATATAATATTGCCACTGACTGCATAAGTATCGAAAGAAACATACCAGTTACAGCACTAAACTGGAAAGGAAGAGGTGCTGTAAGACTTTAAGAGCTGACGAGAAACTAGACACACATAGAAGACCTGGCTCTTACCCTTAATTGCTGGCGATGGCCGAGATATACAGCAGTGAAGGAGAGCTCTGTCCTGTCACCCTAACAGCTCTCTCTCCCTCTCTCTCTCTCTCTCTCTCTCTCTCTCTCTCACACACACACACACACACACACACAGGATAGACGACCGGATTTTTGCATTTAGAGTCAATGGTGTGATTATCCATGCTTTTCCACCGCGTCTCCTTTACCCTCAGTGCATCACCTGTACTTTCCTCTCAATTCTTTCCTTCCCAACGTATCATATCAGTAAGTCATTCCTGGCCAGACACACACATCAAATCTTTCTCAGCTGTGGAAGGTTAGCCATAAAACTGCAGTGGGAAATGTCAGGGATGAAATATGGGTAAATTTTTGAGCCTGCGTGTAAGTGTAGCGTGAATCTAAGATGATAAAGTGTTGTACTGAAAGGGAGAAAAGTCCATTCCACTCTCTCTTTACAGCCTTTCTATTCTCTCTCTCTCTCTCTCTCTCTCTCTCTCTCTCTCTCTCTCTCTCTCTCTCTCTCTCTCTCTCTCTCACGCCTCGCTAGTGAATAAAATAAACACGTGTGCATAATCTCCCGAAGAAACTGTTAAAAATGAGTGAAAAACGACTTGTCACCCTAAATTTATGATGCAGATAAAACAAGAGAAGCAAGAACACCAAGGGTAAACACACACACACACACACACACACACACACACACACACACACACACACACACACACACACACACACACACACGCCAACAGAATGGTGTGATTAATGAGACTTGGCAACCAGATTTCCTTCATTTTTTCACGGAGAAACAACGTACTAGGAAAAACAAAGTTCGCCAAATATATACTTCACCTCTCTCGAGTCTCATTTACCTATGCTGGATACCGGTAATATTTCGAAGATGAGAGAGGTTTGGTCTCTCTCTCTCTCTCTCTCTCTCTCTCTAACTGTGAAACAGACGAAGTGGAATAGCAGGTGAATAATTGTCCCGGATTTTATAATGTACCTGAGCTTAGAAATAATACCTGGAATTCACTGTCACATACACACATTCTCCCTCTTGCACCCTCCCTTCTCCTCCCCCTCCTCTTCCCCTTCTCTTCCCCCTTCTCCTCATCCCCCCTCTTCCCTACTCTCCCCGTGCCTCGAGAATGCAAGGTCGCTGCCACATGAGTCAACCACTTCAATACGATGGCACAGTAAATGAATTTATTCTTTCTACCTTCAGACGATTTTTATTTAACTCTGAGGATACTTTTACACCTGAAGGGGTTAACTAAAGCCTCCATTAACCCTCCAGCACGAGAGATCAACCCTATGTTAAATAAGTTTGTCTCGAGATAGGAAGAAGGAAATCTAGAGAATGCGCCCTGGCAAAGGGGGTTGAATGCTGCAAGTCCCTTATGTAAAGAATCTAATATAACGTAGTGTCTCTTGTAACAAGCAAAAGCCTTCACCCTATGATCCTTCTAAGGTATCTGTATAAACACAAAGACGTATAAACACATGCTAGAATAAATGTAAATATTAAAATTAGAACAACCAAAGGCAAAAAAATACACGCTAGGGTAAACACTCAATTACTATACAGTTTATTTACACCGGGGTTAGATAAGTGGCCATTAGAGAACACACGTCCTATCAGCAGACTCTCTCTCTCTCTCTCTCTCTCTCTCTCTCTAAATGTTGTCAAAAAAATGTAGGCAAAGGGAATACAAGGATCAACCAGGAGTACAAAGGCCGAACAAGGATTCTTTTATAATTTTACAGTGAGACAGGGGATCAAACTGATGGGACTCTCTCTCTCTCTCTCTCTCTCTCTCTTTCTCTCTCTCTCTCTCTCTCTCTCTCTCTCTCTCTCTCTCTCTCTCTCTCTGGCTACGTCTCTCTCTCTCTCTCTCCCTCTCTCTCTCTGGCTACGTCCATATCATTTCCTTAACTTTATATAACATCACTGGTCATGAAAGTACTTAGAACCAGGGCGTCTGATTTTCCTTTCTTTTTTACCTGTGAAGCAAACACCTGTGATGAGCTAGGCCAGTTTAAGCCACAGTGAAATTAGAATGTTAATGGTTTGTGCACGTGACTTAATGACAAGGTTTCAGTGTTTTGTTTAAGGTGTGTGTTGGGGGGAAGAGGGGTTAATGTGTATGTGTTTGTGTGGGAGGATAATGTGTGTGTGGGGCGGGGGATGAGGGATTACTGTGTGTGTGTGTGTGTGTGTGTGTGTGTGTGTGTGTGTGTGTGTGTGTGTGTGTGTGTGTGTGTGTGTGTGTGTGTGTGTGTGTGTGTGTGTGATGAGTAGTGACAGTGTGGAGGAGGCAGGAAATAGTTTATTGATTACCGTTGGCACGTCTGTCCACTCTGTCTCACATCCACCTCCTTTACTTCAGCATCTCAAAATATCAAGAATACTGTATCTCATTTCTTTAGTATTTCTGGTCTTCCAAAAATACCACCATGTGCAAAATAAACAGATAGACAGATAGACAGACAGACAAGTACACAGACAGATAGATACGGCAGTCTGGGTAATGCTTCATTTTTTTTTTTATTCTTTTCACTGCTGTCCTCAGGAATTTATAGAAGAAAAACCCAATTAAGATTCCATTTCTACTTATGAAGCATCGCAAGTTCCCTCTTTGCCCCAGATTTCAGTACCAGTTGTAAGGAAGAGGTTGTTAAATTCTGAACCCATATGAACTAATCTCAAAGACATACAATATCGGAATCATGTCAGACATTACAATCATCACTGACTTCTTACAACTCAGTCACAGGTCAAGTGTAATCAGATACGATGCCTGATTTCAGTGATAACAATGGAGACTAGCTGCTGCCTCATAACTAAGGCTTGTCAAATTTCATGCGTTACTATAAAAAAAATATCTCATAACTAACGCATACCAAATTACATGCGTTACTATCTCATAACCAAGGCTTATCAAATTACACGCGTTACTAGCTCATAACTAACGCTTATCACATTACATGTGTTACTATCTCATTACGAACGTTTACAAATATGCGTTACCCTCTTAAAACTATTATCGAGTATCACGCCGTCGCTACATCCAGGTTTATGTATGCCAGTGTGCTCGTATATCTAACCCCTCTAGTGTGAAATCGCTCGAAAGGTAAATAGAATAGTTTGTAGACTGGAAAGACTTGAGTGAAAATTACGTTGAATGAATGGGATGATGATGATGATGATGAGAAAGGAGGTTTGGATGATGATGATGATGATGATGATGATGATGATGATGATGATGATGATGATGATGATGATGATGATGATGATGGTGGTGATGATGATGATGATGATGATGATGATGATACAGACAGACAGACAAACAGATAAACAGACAAATAGTTAGAGAGCAGAGAAACAATGAGCAAATAGACATCAGACCCAATAATTCGTAAAACTGTCAACACGACTACACTGCCACTAACCCAACCAGGCCACACCAGCATTCCACTCAGGGCCCAAACTAACCCAATCCCAGCCAAAGTTCCCCCCTAAGCTGTGTATACTGTCCGCTGTGTACATTTGGGGTCTACGCTGTGTATCTCACGAGGACACAGCGCCCTCAGTGGGTGCCTGGATGGAGGGTTGGGTTCTTGACACAGGAAGCTTCGTGGCACCTCTTCCTTAGTGATTTATTCTGGACATGACATCTTAATGCCCTTTTGTTTATGCATGTTATTGATGCAAACTGTCCATTAAAAAAAAAGAAGACATCAACAGCATACAAAAGTAAATACACGTGCAATATGGAAAATAAATCGCTAAGGAAAAGGCACTACGACTATACTCTTTAACTTGGCCTAAAATTTTGCTCATCTCTATCTTTAATACTGAGTCGCACCAATAGATTAACACTCGCATATGATGCTAGTCACGAAGAGGAGCTATGGATGAGATGCAGACTCGCAGCATTATCATTTTCTGCCACTGAGCTTTTTTTTATGTAAGGAAGAAGGACCCAATGGCCAAAAGTCCGCAAATTGTTCCTTCCAAGAAAAACACAAAGTAACAGCCAAATTCAAGACCTACGTGAAATAAGCTACAAAAGGACAAAAATCTGGGCCAAGTTAAGGTGAAAAGGACTATAATACTACACCATAACAATGCTTTTATAAATTACTGGTACAGACTGTGTCGATATTAAAGATATAAATAAACTTGTCGAGAGAAAGTAAGCTGCAGGATAGAAAACAAATCGCTAAGGACGAGGCACCAAGCAGTCTCTTATGCCAACTAGAAAAACAACACTGACATTCACAAAGAAACTACAAATCGCCTCCCTGTTCAAACCAAGATTCCACTTATAAATAGTAGTTGTTGCAGCTCCAGGTTCATCTGAAACGTGAACCCGGTGAACTGCAGACTGAGGCTCCCCTTCTCCGGCTGTCTATCCTTCTCCTTTTGGGGGTTGGGACGGAGTTGAGGGATATTTGTGTAACTGGCCAGATAAATAAGTCTGTTACTGTCTGTTCTCCTTCATATCAGTGCCACTACGTGAAGGTGTCCCTCTCCTCGCCGCAATAAAAAGAACAAGAAATCTAGAACAACAGAACAAATCCTCTCCATTCCCTCACTGCCAAAATATATCTTAGTTACGAAAAGGAATTGATCGTAACTTCGTGAATCCAGGCTCAGCAGTGGTGACAAGGGTGTGGGGTGGCAGTGTGTGGGTAACTTAACAATGAAGGGGAGTGAGAGGGATCAAAGACAGGTGTGACGGCCAGGTAAAGCTCCACAAGTACACGTGAGGCTGACTGTGTGTGTGTGTGTGTGTGTGTGTGTGTGTGTGTGTGTGTGTGTGTGTGTGTGTGTGTGTGTGTGTGTGTGTGTGTGTGTGTGTGTGTGTGTGTGTGTGTGTGTGTGTGTGTGTGTGTGTGTGTGTGTGTGTGTGTGTAAAAATATAAGCTGTACGTTAATAAAAATCTGTCAAATTGTTTACATGATTAAACATATGCGTGCTTGGAAGTGTGTGCGTGCGTCCTTGCGTGCGCCCTTGAGAAACCTTGTGCAGAAGAAAATCAGAGTGCAGGTGTGCTTGTGCAAATTATGCATATATTCGTGCCACGTGTGTGTGTGTGTGTGTGTGTGTGTGTGTGTGTGTGTGTGTGTGTGTGTGTGTGTGTGTGTGTGTGTGTGTGTGTGTGTGTGTGTGTGTGTTTTTCTCAATAAGCATCTCTCAGTAAAGGCACGTTTTAGAACTGAAGCGCATATAATCACCATCATCATCATCATAATCTTAGCACTTTTCCCCACTAAATTCCCTCTTTCCCCTTAATATATTAGATGATGATGATGATGATGATGATGATGACTGATTGGTTTTATATTTTATATATATATATATATATATATATATATATATATATATATACACACACACACAAACACAAAGAGAGAGAGAGAGAGAGAGAGAGAAATAGCCTGGGAGAAGGAGAGAATCAACCCGAGAGAATAAAAGAAAATCAGCCCAAAATAAAGTGAGAATATCAGCCACTGAGAGAGAGTCCTCGGGAAGAAGTCAAAGACAAACTCCTCCAATAATCAACGCCAATAATCACAAATCAAATATGCACGCAAATTCCACGCTCCAGGACCCAGCTCTAATTACCAGCCATCACAAGCGAGCTAAATGAATGACGGCGAGAGGCTTCACACTGACAACCCAGGCGAGAAAGGAGGGGGGGGAGGAGGAGGAGGAGGAGGGGATTAGGGGTGGGAGACAGGGGTGATGGGAAAGGGGTAGGGGGTTCCTGGGAGGGTGTGGAGGGGTGGAGCGGGGCGGAGATCCAAGCCTAATCACCATATTCATGAAGTGTGCCAATTAATTCATCCTCCTCCGTCTCCTTCTCCTGCGGGCGGGCTATTTCTGGAGGTGGTCTTGGCTCTGAAGGAGAGGCGGTGGGGAAGGGCTTTTGTCTTGCCCTCTCCTTCTTCCTTCTCATGCATTCTGGGTCCCAACTGGCGCATTGAGAACCTGCGAATCTGATTATACTCCCCTGAATGCACATACTGTTAATCTGTTTGCATGTCATCTTTGCACCGTTCTTATCTTCTCATGCACTTACTGTTTATCTGTTTGCATGTCATCTTTGCACCGTTCTTATCTTCTCATGCACTTACTGTTAATCTGTTTGCATATCATCTTTGCACCGTTCTTATGCACTTACTGTTAATCTGTTTGCATATATCAGCATCTCTATTACCTTCTCCTGATTGCATTTATTGTCAACCTGTTTGCATATCACCCTTTGCATTACCTTCTCATAACTACACCGACTGTTCAGCTGTTTGTATGTTATCTTGGCATTATCCTGACTACACATTCGGAATTGTTAATCAGTCCGCGTACCAAATTAGCTCCTATACTGTTACTAATGAGCTTTAATTAGTTCTCATGCCACCTACCCACCTACACTACTCGTATTTTCCCATGACTCTACCCTGCTGTAATTTGTTTTCATTCTGTCTTAGCTTCACCACCCTCTCAGCTAATGCCATCATCACCATACGCTCATATCATCATCGTTATGCCCTTATTACACCATCGTCACCACCACACCGCTCACAAGCCGTCTCCATCACTACCACCATCACCATTACCTCACCATTACCAGTGTAATCATCACCAACACCCCACATAGAATCACCTCAACCACCACCACAACACAAGCATCACGGTCACCTCCACATCACACTCACTACCACAGAATCATCACAACACAATCACCAACACACCATACTTCCCACCACACACACACACACACACACACACACACACACACACACACATCACCACCACCACCACCACCACCACCACCACGCAATCACCACCACACAGCTCTCACAACCTCATTATCACCACCAACATCACCACACCAAACTCACAAGCACAGAAGCACCACACCACCACCACTACGCAACAACCACTACCACACTGCACCACAGGCATCATCATAACTAGCTAAAATCCCTCCTCATCATCACCACCACATCACAGAAGTTGGTGTCTCGTTCCAGCTCGCCCGGTTGTAGCAAGAACTTAAAATGACGTCAAGAGATTTACCGCCTTTACCTCAGGATTTTTTTTTCTTTTTATGAACGGGTTAGATTCGGCCTTCAAAAACACTTTCACTAACAGACGCCCTTGCAACGCTGAATAAAATCGTCTGGTGTTAGGAGGTAGGTTGGTAGGAAGGTTAGGTTAGAAAGTAGGTTGGTAGGAAGTTAGGAAGCAGGTTGGTAGGAAGAATAAGTTAGAAAGTAGATCACAGGACTGAAGGGGTGAGGAAGTTAACTGTTTCGTGTGCCGTAGTAAATAATTGCTTCAGCGTGGCCAGTAATAAGAAGCAAACACACTAATACGGCCACTAAAAACAAACACAACCAAACAAACAACTAGGACAAATTAAGACAGCTGGGGGAGTCATGGAACGGGCGGTGGAATTCTTCATTTGTCTGGTTTGTCGGACATCCTGCCATTTATCCAGCCAGGCACACACCGCACATTTTCCACTGCCTCTCCACAGTTTTACTTTTTTTCTCTCTGCCTCTCAAAATTTTTCCCCAGTGTAGTTGTCCATTTTTGCCCGTGATGTTTGTCTGACAGAGCGCGGCCCGTGTTCCTGTTATATCGATACGGCTCCAGTCCCGGAACTTGCACCAGGACTTGGTTCTTACGGCACTGAAGTATGAAATTTTTAATCATCGATGGGCTGGAAAGGGTCGTCTTCACGTGGTGGTCCCGACATGACCTGGCGGCTTCACTGCCTGGTCATATAAACGTCCCTCAATTCCCCCCCTACCCCTTAAAAGGAGAATGGTGGACTCAGGAGAAGGGTACTTTCGGTCTATTGGGCTGGATTCACATTCAGATGAGCCTGGGGTTGCAACTACTACTACTACTACTACTACTATTACTACTACTACTACTACTACTACTATTACTACTACTACTACTACTACTATTACTACTACTACTACTACTCGACATACATACTTTCGCTCTTCATATCAGACATTTCACCTTCATCCAGTCGCCTGCATTTATGGGTTGTCTCTAACCCAAACTGCATACTCATCACCATAATACCCTTCACACACACACACACACACACACACACACACACACACACACACACACACACACACACACACACACACACTAATAACCAATCCCACATTACACCTTCCATTTATGAGACAAAACTGTAATTTTATTTTTTTTTTTTAATAATCCACGACAACAGCTTCCTTTGTTTTTGTTTTTTTTTTCCTCTACCATTCTTTTTAGTCTGTTCGTAAGTTCGGAAGAAAAAATCGGTAAACAACTTGTGAAATGATGATTCTAATGGCAAGACAAAACATGGTAAGGATGGGGGTATTGTGTGTGTGTGTGTGTGTGTGTGTGTGTGTGTGTGTGTGTGTGTGTGTGTGTGTGTGTGTGTGTGTGTGTGAGAGAGAGAGAGAGAGAGAGAGAATCCCTTCCCACTCTCCACACCTGAAGACTTACAAGCTTAACCAGGTGATATTGGAATTTCACTGCCATACCATTTGTTACCAAGCCAACACCACTGGTATTTTTGGTATTCTGATCAGGTATGTCAACGCACTGATGGTATGGAAAGTATGATAATAACTGTGGATGGTATTTCCTAGTTAAGCTGTAGAGTCAGAGCTTTTGTTAATGTTGTCCTGATTGGTAACATATGTAAAGGATCTCTCTCTCTCTCTCTCTCTCTCTCTCTCTCTCTCTCTCTCTCTCTCTCTCACACACACACACACACAAAGCACCTGGGCAAAATGAGTCGTAAACCAATCACATCGAAACCACCTCCCAAGAACATCTATTCACCTGTTACCATCCTCGATCTCCCTCGCCTCTCATCAGCCGTGCTCCATCCAGACCAAGGAGAGCACCTGAGAACATGACCAGGCTTTAAATGCTTGAACACCTACACGTGGGGCGCGTGTAAAACCTCCTGAACAAGGCCACACACCTGTCCCTAGACACCATCCCAGACTCATCCTCGTCTCCCACACTTCTTCAGGCTGACCTACGAAATGCCCTACTTACTCATTATCCATTCTTTCCAACCTATGTTCACCAACTACAGTAGGATCGCTGTATCAGAGGGAGCATCCAAGAAAGCATACCTCCACACTCTGGTGACCTGAATCTCGATAAAAATAATCTCATTGATCTTCCACAAAATGTGCCTACATGTTATGAAAACAACCTTGCTGTTACCACACCATTCCTGACTTACACAATCCTAAAATGTATTCAATATGGAAGGTGAGTATTAGTGCCCAAGTGGTGACATGTATAGATGTGATACGTAGAATTGCTTGGACTCAGGTAACACGCTATGAAACATTAAAAAAAAAAATCTCACCCATAAGCCAATATGCAAAGGGAACTCGTACAGTGAGTTCCAAACAGATAATGCAAGCGACTGTGACACCCTACTTCCTCACACTGACGCGTCCTTCAAGAGCTGAATACGGGACAAGATATACTAATGACACCGACTTCAGCAAATTAAAGTCATTAGCATTTGTTGCTGTAAATTAATGAGGCTGGTTATCAAAGAAGGAGAAGTAGGAATCAAGAGAGGCTACAAAATACTAGAGTTGTCCTGGTTAGTATTAACACTCTCAGGCTCCTATTACTCATCCGGGTGAATTAAACTGTCATGAGTTAGAGATATGGGAATAGTGCACTACGGTAGAGTTATTCGAACCACGAGAGGGTTAGCGTGCTGTTTTAAAGGCTGTATCGTGTAGGGTTTTCGTGGCAGTTTAACGACGCAGTTCTGTTGCTCTCACCTCTTCCATCCAATTACCTTGTGTGTGTGTGTGTGTGTGTGTGTGTGTGTGTGTGTGTGTGTGTGTGTGTGTGTGTGTGTGTGTGTGTGTGTGTGTGTGTGTGTGTGTGTGTGTAATTCACCGGGTCGGTCAGGATCACTTGATGGTCGTGATCGTCAGCTTTTACCCTCCCGGAAGGGAGCTGAGAGCTCATATGGTCCGATCTAAGGGTAAGGCTGTGACCTTCACACACGCATACACCCGTCCCTTTGCTCGAGGGGGACAGTAACCACCCACTTCGTCAGTGAAACTTTTCGCAACCTGAGCGAGGCGCGAACTCCCGTCCACCAGTTGGCAAGCGAGAACGTTACCACTGCAGCTGTGTGTGTGTGTGTGTGTGTGTGTGTGTGTGTGTGTGTGTGTGTGTGTGTGTGTGTGTGTGTGTGTGTGTGTGTGTGTGTGTGTGTGTGTGTGTGTGTGTGTGTGTGTGTGTGTGTGTGTGTGTGTATGTGTACTCTTGCACGATACTGTTAAGCATCCCTTTCTCTGATACAGACACCCCCGTAATTATAACTAACCCTCTATGCCTGGACGTCTTGCTCTCTCCTGACGAATTTATAGAGCTTAGGGGCTGAATTTTCGAAAAAGGGTGCTACAGCCTTAGTAAAATTCCTTCAAGACGAGAGGCATTTCCTAAGATGAATAAAATAGTCTGGGAGCAGCAAAAGAAAGCTAAACTGGACGACACCCTCGGAAAATCACCTGCTGTGGGGGGTGCTGATTCCGTGGTTCTGAGGGGCTGTGGATTTTAAGTAAGGGGAACGCGGTGTGTCGTGGTATTTTACTGTTTCCACGAACGGCACTCTCCCTCTCGGCATTCTCACATTTCACCTACTCTCTCTCTCTCTCTCTCTCTCTCTCTCTCTCTCTCTAATAAACCTAACGGAGAGAGATGAAGGAAGTATCGATCCCCACCACCACTACACCTCACACACACACACACACACACACACACACACACACGCACACCTAATTAGCTCCATCCTGGCTTCGGCGAACATACCATCAGAGCAGATTCATTATGAGATCTCCGGTTCCTGGTTCTCATTCACGCTAGCAACAGTCTCTTGGGGCAAATTATGGTCTCTCTCTCTCTCTCTCTCTCTCTCTCTCTCTCTCTCTCTCTCTCTCTCTGTCTCTCTCTCTCTGTCTCTCTCTCTCTCTCTCTCTCTCCTTTTTTTAATGCTGCTACACCTTTTCCCATTTTCTTTGGCCCTGATTTTTTTTTTGAGCTTTTTTAATGGAGGTCAATGGCAGAGACAATGCTACGGCTCTACACCCTTTCCATAGCACATCTTCGTGACTAGTATCAGGTCGGATTAAAAGCGCCATAGAACAGTTCTTTGGGTCATTTTAGGAAGCTTTCATTTACAGCCATGAGTAAATATTCGCCGATAATCCTCTGACAGGGAAAGCAGTCGAGGAGGAGGAGGAGAATAAAATCATAGTCTCATCTCAAAGTGACTGACGAACGTGAGTATAACCTAGCAGCTCCACCGCCCCGTCATATCGGTGCCACCACGTGAAGGCGTCCATAAACAACTGAATATAAAGCACTGTTCATAATGCAATATCATTCTCTTTAAGGCCTTCGGTTACAGTTAAATGAATGGGGAAAAACACAGGTAGAGAGAGAGAGAGAATATTCGTGTGTGTGTGTGTGTGTGTGTGTGTGTGTGTGTGTGTGTGTGTGTGTGTGTGTGTGTGTGTGTGTGTGTTTAACTATGAGTGTATGCGCACATAATCGTAGACACATGCAGAAAAGACTCAGGATATTTGTGTAAGTGCACCTGTGTATGTACGGATGTATGTAACATGTAGTTCAGCATGTGTTTATGTGAATGTATATATATGTGTGAGTTTATATGTGTTTGTGTGCATATTTATGTGTCAGTATACATGTATGCGTGTGTGTGGTTGAGTGTGTATGTGAAAGGGTACGTACATACATATATATATATATATATATATATATATATATATGTGTGTGTGTGTGTGTGTGTGTGTGTGTGTGTGTGTGTGTGTGTGTGTGTGTGTGTGTGTGTGAGAATATGTGTGTGGGTGAGTGAGTGAGTGAGTGAGTGAGTGAGTGGTGCGTGCGTGCGTGCGTGCGGGTCCATCAGTCAGTGGGACAGGTGGCTCGTGACGACCACCTGTCCTGCTGATTGATGGTCTCACACACACACACACACACACACACACACACACACACACACACAGACGCACACCATATACTCAGGCACCCCTTCCACACACATATACTACACTAACATCCACACGCAAACCACCTACACTCTATACCTCGACATTCACCTTGATCCCAGTCTACACTCTCTCTCTCTCTCTCTCTCTCTCTCTCTCTCTCTCTCTCTCTCTCTCTCTCTCTCTCTCTCTCTCTCTCTCTCTCTCTCTCTCTCTCTCGCTGGTAGTCAGTATTTTGTTTGTTTCTTTCTATTCATCCATCTGTCTATCTATATATGTGTATAATGTGGGTATGTGTATAAGAATGTTTACTAGGCAAGAAATATCGACACTAATCGTATAAAAACTCCTATTCATTACAATCCTTTGAGCTATAATATTTTCACTGCAGCAAGCATCTTCAAGACCTGCCAAACATCTCCAAAGGTCAATCATACACGTCTATAATCTCGTCCAATAAGCAGGCTCTCCATCATCTCGTCCTTACCAGTTTATTTCTGTATATGACTCTTTGATATTCTCTGAGGCTCTATTCATGCAGTCTATGCCCATGCTGAAAGGCCGTAAATAATAGACAAGATGGTAAGATAAGGGTAAAATATATCGCTGAGGAAGAGGTTCTAGGTAGCCTCGAGGTCAAGGTTTATACTGTATGATCTACACTGTGAGGTGGTCGGGCTCAGGGAGGGCAGGATCAGCTCTAGTCACGTCAGGTTAGGTCAGTTCAACAGGAGTGGAGGCAGGTGGTTCTACAGGGATGGGGGAAGGATGGAGGTAGGTTTGTGTATGTATATGTAGGTGTAGAAATGTGTATGCATTTTTGTATACATGTTTATGCGTGCAGGGTGTGTATATGTGTGATTTTGTGATGCTTATGGATATGTGTGTGTGCATTATGGGCGAAAAAGCATGACTGAGAGAATTTATTTACTTCACATAACAGATTTACAGAAAGGGGTGCTATGCTTAACACACTACTGTTTTACTGAATTTAGACTATTGGTTAATTCCTTTCCCCACCGTACCAAGTTAACAAATCACTCACCTACTCCCTCATCACAAATGGACCCGAAAACATAAAGCGCGATGGATGTGAAAATAAGCAAAACAGAGCTAATCATCTCGGAATAACTGGTATGCCTGATGATAGAGTATAGAGTGATTCAATATGGAGCTATCAGACTGGTATTCGTATATGGGAGGCTATAGTTCAATCACTTTAAGTTGGCTCAAATATTCATCCTTTTGCAGCTTTTATCACGTAGCTCAGTGGCAGAAAAAGACAATACTGTGGCTCTCCATCCATTCTGAAGCACTTTTTCATGACTACCATCATATTCTAGTGTTAATGTCTTACTACAACTCAGCACTGAAGATGGGGAGATGTCAATTTTAGGCCAAGTTAGAGTAAAAAGAGTATACTGTATGGTGAGGCAAGCATTACTGATACATATACACATGTGGGCAGCGGGTTTCAGTTCCTTGGGTCATATGCTTCGAATTAAATGATGGATATAATGTTAATATACCTTCTGGTGTGAGTATACCATTCCCAGCTCAAAAGATGGTCGTTCTGGTATCAATTATTTGTTTTACGCCAACATATACCTGGAATCTTTATATCCTTGTACTGATATCTCTAATCAGTCCACGCTAACTTGGAGATTTTCGTCCCTTTGCAGCTTATTTCTCGTAACAGTGGCAGAATAAGATAGATAGATAGAGAGAGAGAGAGAGAGAGAGACAGACAGACAGACAGACAGACAGACAGACAGACAGAGACAGAGACAGACAGACAGACAGACAAAGAAGTTCTGAGACAGTGTAGCACGCTCACCTGTGTATCCATATTTAATATTCCAATTAATAACCAGCAAATATATTATGACTAATTACGCTGGTCCCTGGATGCCTTCAATCAGCGACGATTTTACGTTCGCGGGCAAAGGATCCGGAACTAATTAAATCTTAGTAGCTATACACACAATTTGTACTCTAACTTGACCTAAAATTGAAGTCGGTCCATCTTTAAATACTGAACTGTTGCGAAAAATACTAGAATATGATGCTAGTTACGAAGAAGTGCTAGGAGAGGATGTAGAGATCAAAGCAAAACGGACAAAAATCTGGGTCAAGTTAAAGTAGAAGGGGTATTAACATCTGAACGAGAACCCGGTGGACTGAAGGATGACGCTGGCCTCCCCTGCACCCCACCATCCTTCTTTGGGAGGGAGAGGGAAGCAACTGAGAGACGTTTGTGTTACCGGGCAGTGGAGCCACCTGTTTATACCTGTGCCACCATATGAAGGCGTCCCTTACCAGCACCACTTAACCCTTCCACTGCCATATTCAAACTCAGATACTTCATATTAACTATAGTGCATTTACCATCACCTGGCAAAGATTCCTAACCCAAGCTCAATTGATGGCCAAATGTAGTCAGAGGGGAGGAATGGTTTGACTAGTAACCAAGGACACTAATTTCTACCTCACAAAATACTGTAACTAAGGTTCTTCAGACTACCACGACTTAGAATTCGAGTAGCAGGAGTGGCCCCGTTCCGTCAGATGAAAACAAACCAAGTATAATCACAAAGGGTTTTAGTCAGCATAAGCAGTCAGACAATTGTAAATATTCTTTCTACAGCTCCTGTTTTTCGTGTGTGTGTGTGTGTGTGTGTGTGTGTGTGTGTGTGTGTGTGTTTTATTATGGTGCCCTCCGACCTGATCAAAAACACTAACTCTCTCTCTCTCTCTCTCTCTCTCTCTCTCTCTCTCTCTCTCTCTCTCTCTCTCTCTCTCTCTCTCTCAGTGTATATGTAACACGTTCTCTATCTGTCTGTTTGTCACACACATTATCTCTACTTACGGTATTTATCTGTCACACACACACACACACACACACACACACACACACACACACACACACACAAACACAATTCCACGCACCCTGTTATGACATGGCCCGATACATGGGAACACAGTCATTATCTCATTTTTATTTTGGTCGGTGTAATAAGTCTCCATATACTGAGATAAAGCTGGCTCAGACCTGCCGCCAAAAATTAATAATCTGTAACTAGAACTGATTTACTCTCATCTCACAGAATCTTACTAGCATCTCACAGAAGTCTCCCATCTCCCATATAGAATGCTGAGCTATTATCTATCTATCTATTGCCAGACGCCTCAATCCCGTTTGGGGTGGCCACAAACAAATCGCCTCCAAGTCGCCCTGTCCCCCGCCATTTCACTCCCCTGCTCCCAACTCACACCCCCCTCTCTCATATACTTCTCCACCCCATCTCTCCATCTCATCCTCGGCCTCCCCCTCCCTCTTTCCCCCTCCACCTCACTCACATACACTCTCTTCGTCAGTCTTTCATCCTCCATCCTCTCCACATGGCCAAACCACCTAAGTGTGTTCCTCATAACGCTTCCTATCACATCCACATCAACACCACAACGCTCCTTTATATCCTCATTCGTCAGCCTGTCTCTCCATGTGACTCCACAGGCTCCTCTTAAATAACTCATTTCCACGGCTCTCACTCTTGACTTGTGTCCTTCCAACAACGTCCAAGCTTCACTTCCGTACGTTAGAGTTGGTATCACAATACTGTCATGTAGTAACTTTTTCACTTCCATGCTCACTTCCCTGTTTCTTATCACTGCTTTCAAAGAACCAGCAACCTTTCTTCCCTGCTGTACCCTTTCAAGCACTTCACCCTCCAAACCTCCATCCTTACTCATCACTTAAACGTACTCACATTTTCCAATTCCTCACCATCCAACCTCGCTGTACATTCACTAACTTCACCTCTCTCAAAGACCATCACTTTACTCTTCCCTACATTCACCGCTAGATTCCGTTTCTTACACACTCTCAAACTCATCCACCAAGCCTTGCAGCTCCCCTTCGTCTTCACTCAACAACACAGTATCATCTGCAAACAACAGTACAGGGAGTTTCCAAACACTATCCTCTCTCACCAGGGCCACTCCAACATCCACTATCCTACCTTGTACCTCTTTTATTACCCCATCCATGTACAGATTGAACAACCATGGAGACATGACACATCCCTGCTTCAACCCAACTTTCAAAGAGAAAAATTCACTTAGTTCACCATCTACACGCACTGCAGCCTTCGCACCATCGTACATACTCTTCACAGCATTCAACAACTTCCCATCTACTCCATATATTCTTAACACTTTCCACAATCCTAGTCTATCCACCCTGTCATATGCTTTCTCCAAATCCATGAAAGCCGCATACAACTTCTTTCCCTTCTCTAGAAACTTTTCCACTAAAGATCTGAGAATGAATATCTGATCTACACAACCTCTTCCCTTCCTAAAGCCTCCCTGTTCTTCTCCAACTAATTTCTCTGTTCTTTCTCTAACTCTGTCAATAAGTATCCTACCATACACTTTTCCTATTATACTAAGAAGACAAATGCCCCTATGATTACCACACACTTCTTTTTCCCCTTTTCCTTTGTACAAGGGAATAATTATACCTGACTTCCAATCCTCCGAGACTCTACCTGCATCCCAGGCCAATCTGCACATCTTCCACATCCATTCTACTACTATCTCTCCCCCATGCTTCAGCATTTCACCACACACTCCATCAATTCCTGGGGCTTTCCCCGATTTAACTTTCTTCATTGCTTCCACCACTTCTATCCTACTGATTTCTTCCTGTCTTCTCACCTCCCTCCTTCTCCCAGCCATTCCCCAGCCACTTATATTCGCATTACTTCCATCCTCCACGTTCAACAATTCCTTAAAGTGTTCTCTCCATCTGCTCACTTTTTCTCCCTTCTCCACTAGTAATCTACCATTTCTATCTTTCACTCCCCTGCTAACTTCACTTCCACCCTGTCTTACTCTTTTCACCTCTTTCCAGAATATTTTCTTACAGTCCCTCCACTTTACACTCAAATTCCTTCCAAATTCCTCATCCACTCTCTTCTTACTCTCTCTTACTAATCTTTTCACCTCTCTCTTTCTTTCTACATATAACTCTCTCTTCCGCCTCTCAACTTCTTCCACGCCCCTATTTCTCATCCATTCATTGTATGCTTTCTTCTTTTGTGCCACAGCCCGTTTCACCTCTTCAGTCCACCACGCTGTTCCTTGCACCCCCCTCCGTCTTCTCTTCCTTCCACACACCACATCACATGCTGCACATATTTCTTCTGTCAATATTCTACACACACCTTCCACGTCCCCCATTTGCTCCAATTCATATTTGCCCAATCGTTCCTCCACTTCTCTCTTATACTCTGCCTTTTTCTCATCCTCTTGTAACCTTTCCACTCTCCTTGCAACTACTCCTTCCTCTCGTCTTTCCCTTCTTCTATTCCTCCATCTTACTTGAACTTTAATTCTGGCCACCACCAAGTAGTGGTCAGAAAGTCCACTCCCCCAACCTCTATACACTCTTGCATCCATTACACATCTTCGCTATTATGGAAGAAGGATATTAAGATATTTTGCCGGCTATGAAGAATTGTTAAGGATTATAATGTATGGGTGTAGAATAATCTTATTAGGCCACTAAAAAACAAGTGATTGGCTCGAAAAGGGACGCAAACTTATGCTGGGTATGAAAAAACTAAAAATATAAGCAGAACTGAGATCCATCACAGAATATACGAATTTTCCCAGGATAGTAATACCCAGCTTCCTACGACTCACTCTCAGCTGAAGAAAATCGTCTGGTGATGACTATGTTAGAGTTGTCAAAATACTGGGAAGCTTAATACAGTAGTAAATAATAATAATAATAATAATAATAATAATAATAATAATAATAATAATAATAATTTTAATATTCTCAGGCTCTCATGAAACACTCTGCTGAATAAAATAATCTGGCGGTAGCTGGAATTTCACGCCCTAACCGCGTTACACCAATCCTGACGAAATCAAAGGCTACATGTTAAATTGTTCTGTGTGAGTGGATCAGTCGGCTACAAAGTGAGGCGTAATCAGAGCCATTAGTAACACAACTAGTTCTACTGACTGAGCTAGACTGAACACCACTGCCATCACCACCATCACACCACAACACGCCGCACCACACCACACCACTATCGCCACCTGCACCACTATCACTACCACACCACACCACCTGCACCACCATCACCACCACCACACCACAACACGCCGCACCACGCCACACCATCATACCACTAGCCCACCACACCACCTGCACCATTATCACTACCACACCACCTGCACCACTATCACTACCACACCACCTGCACCACTATCACCACCACACGCCACACTGAACCACACCACCATACCACACCACACTACACCACACCACACCACCTGCACCACTATCACCACCACACAACAGCACCACCACACCACTACCACACTTTTACGCCACATCACCCACCCACTGCCATTCAACACTCTCTCGCACAACTGTCCACCTCTCCACAATGTCTCCTTCCTACTACGTCAGGGTGGAATACCTGAGACCGGATACGAGGTTGGTACTTACTTTATACCCTTACAAATATCGAAAGTTTAGTTCAGTGGCTTGGAATGAATCTGAAAAGTGCATTTATTTTTTTTTGTTTAGGCTGGAGGTCTTGGGCAATGGGGAGAATGAGACCCTTTATGGTTTATGATGAAGGTCTTTTGTAATAGGAAGAAAAAGACTCCCTTGGTGTGGTGTGGTGTGGTGTGGTGTATATACAGTATGTGGTGTAGTGTGGTACAATGTGCGTGGTGTGTGTATGTTGCTTTATGTAAGGAAGAAGGAACCAAAAACTTGAAGCTAGCAAGACTGCTCCATCAAAAAATAAAAATGAAAAGATAACAGACAGCCACACTCAATATCCTTTCATTTCAAGAAGGACACACTGCGTTTTACCATGTGTGTTGCGTTGTGTTGTGATCAGTTGTGTTGTGCTGTGATGTGTTGTGTTGTGTGTTGGTACGATATGGCATGGTGTGTGTGTTCGGCGCTGATACACTGCCAGCACTGTCACTATAAATACCACAGGTCACATTAGCTGCCCAGCCTTCCTCTTTACATCAGCACGGCCCTTCTCAACGTCCACACCAACAACAAATGCACAAGAAGCACCTACATGTATCGACACTCTCAGGCACCTATAACTCACCCACCTGAATAAAATCGTCAGGCGTTGGCTGGAAGAGAATGCTAGAGCTGTCCTGAGCATGAAAGGGTAATCTGACCAACTACTCTCTCTACCTTCGCACGGTCACACCAACACCCTGCGCAGTACAAGCAGTTAAATGTAATAAGTAGTAGAAGTAGTAGTAGTAGTAGTTAATCTGAAACGTGAACTCAGTGAACTGCAGGCTGAAGTTACCCTCAACCTACAGTTCACCATCAGTCTTTCAGGGGATACGGAGGGAGCATGAGGGACGTCTGTATAAACGGAAAGCAGAACCGCTCGGCCATATCAGTGCCACCACGTGAAGGCATCCGTCTCCAGTACAAGATACATCAAAGGACAATGAATCAAAGGAAGGCACTGGATGTTTTTTGGAAGTTTTGTGATAGCTGCTCGGTGTGTTTGAGTCAGGGAGGAAAAATAAGAGGTGAAATGATGGGGTCCTGTGTGTGTGTGTGTGTGTGTGTGTGTGTGTGTGTGTGTGTGTGTGTGTGTGTGTGTGTGTGTGTGTGTGTGTGTGTGTGTGCAAAAATGCGTGATGGAATGATGAGGGGGGAGGGGGGTCCTGTGAGTTGGCCAGGCGCTTCCAACGTCATCACTCACACTCATTACATTTTTATTCTCAGTCTCTGCTTTCATCATGCGTGCCTCTGTGTGTGTGTGTGTGTGTGTGTGTGTGTGTGTGTGTGTGTGTGTGTGTTGACGGGGGTCTAGGTAGGGACGAAACTTCTGATGTATATAAGGGGGAGGGGGTGCGTTCGGAGAGGGCAGCGGAATGGCAGAGGACAGGGTGACATGGAGGTGATTCATTTGCGGCCACCCTCTGCGAGACTAGGGTGTCTGGCTATAGATGTTCAGACAGACAGCTAGATAGATAGACAGATACAGATGGACATATACAGACAGATAGGTAGATTGATGGGTGGATGGATGAATGGACAAACATACATACATGGGTGGATGGATATACAAACAGACAGGAACACAGAGAGACAGACAGATAAACAGAGACAGACACATATTGGACAGACAGCCATAAACAGACAGGGTATAAATCTTCCATTACACAAACTAGCCTGGAAGCTCGCAAGCCAACAAAACGAGGACTGTGAAACCCTATCCTGCTGGTCTGCCTCAGTGTGGAAGAGTCACGTTCCAGGGGGCTCTTGAGAAAAAAAGAAAAAAAAAGAAAAACACTCTGCCTTTTATACTTTAACTTGGCCCAAAATTTCCACATCTCTCCATCTTAAATACTGAGTTGTTGTGAGAGACGGACACTAGGAATATTATGCTGGTCACGAAGAATTGCAATGGAACGAATATAAAGCCGCAGTATTTTCTTGTTCTGCCATTGAGCTACGTGAAATAAACTGCAAAAGAACGAAAATCTGAGCCAAGTTAGGATGAAAGTACCCTGCTGGCGATGAAAGATGCTATACTATTTTCACTTTATCTTGGCCTAGAACTTCCTTAGAGGCGGAAATAAACAATGCTATGGCTCTACATCATTTCCACAGCACTTCTTCGTGACTAACATCATATATTAGTGTAAATCTACTGTTACAACTCAACATTCAAGATGGAGAGATCGCAATTTGGGGGTCAAGTTAAAGTGACATTCGTATACATGAGTCCTTTATGTAAATCACACACACACACACACACACACACACACACACACACACACACACACACACACAGAATTCAGTGAGGAAGAGAAGTGTGGAAGGCAGGACACAGCTCTGGCAGGGGGACTGTTGGCGAACTTTAGCTGGAGTGTCCACGAACTTTCTCCTCGATTGTCACTAAACTTTTTGCTCGATACGATGCGAGTGCCGAGGGAGCGATGGAAGCAGAGCCGGGGGACATAGACGTGTGTGTGTGTGTGTGTGTGTGTGTGTGTGTGTGTGTGTGTGTGTGTGTGTGTGTGTGTGTGTGTGTGTGTGTGTGTGTGTGTGTGTGTGTGTGTGTGAGAGAAAGAGAGGGGGAGGCAGACACATGGCACTGACCCCCGTGTGTGTGTGTGTGTGTGTGTGTGTGTGTGTGTGTGTGTGTGTGTGTGTGTGTGTGTGTGTGTGTGTGTGTGTGTGTGTGTGTGTGTGTGTGTGTGTGTGTGTGTGTGTGAGAGAGAGAGAGAGAGAGAGAGAGAGAAAGGGGGGGGGGGGCAGACACATGGCACTGACCCCCCAACCCCTATATCAGTGAACCAGAGACCGTGTGATGCAGTGGGTTGGGGGTGAGGGGAGGGCAGGGGGTGGTGAAGGTCAGGGGTGTCTCTCTCTCTCTCTCTCTCTCCAATCTGACTACACCTGGTCGAAAGGGGTTGGCGATCTTTGGTGGACAGGTGTTAAATTGGCAAGGGTTCATGCCACAAAATTCCGATCGGCATTCAATGGTGCTCGAACCCACTCCAGAACACCCTCCGAACGTGAGCCCAGTGCCATACCGTCCGAGCCACCGGAATCCCCCCACCAAACCGAGGTACAACAACAGGCAGGTAATTAATTGTGTCTACCTGGCCTCACCTGCGCCCTTCTGACTGGCGTTCATCAATCACCTTCACTGAACAATAAAGCCGCTGAACAGGATGGAACGTGACGTGTGGGTGAACATGATGAACGTGAGGGATGACGCTGCTTTGAGGGGTGGGTGGGTGGGGGTGATGATGATGATGATGGGTGGATGGGGGAAGTGATGATGATGATGTGGAGATAGTGCTGGTGTGGGGGAGGGGTGGGTGAGAGATGATGATGATGATGATGATGATGATGATGATGATGATAATGATGATGATGATGATGATGATAATGATGATGATGATGATGATGATGTGGGGATGGTGCTGGTGTGGGGAGGGGTGGGTGGAGAGAGAGATGATGATGATGATGGTGATGATGTGAAGCGAGGATAGTAAACATAATGGTACAGTCGGCCTATTTTCATCTGACGGAACAGGGCCACTCCCAAATCCTCAGTATTAAGTCGCGGTGGCATGAAATTCAGTGACCCTTAATTATGAGGTAAGAATGAGTCTCCTTGGTTACTAGTCAAATTAGGCCTCCAATATGACTACATCTGGCCATCAACTGAGCTGAAGGGGTTAGGGATTTTTGTCAGGTCAGAACAAATGCGGTATAGTGATGCAGCAAGGATGGTGACTGGTGAATGTGGTGTGAAGATGGAGATGGTGATGAGGGTACGGTGATGGTGTCAGGAGGGAAGGTGAATGTGGTGATGGTGAAGAAGTGAAGATGGTGAATATAATAACTGTAATGTAGGGAGCTGGTGGACGTGGTGAGTGTGGTGTGAGGATGTGAGGACGATACTGATGTGGGAAGGGTGATGGTGACGTTAGTAGAAAGGACGAATACACTGGGGAAGGGAGGGTGGTGAACATACTGATGGTGATGCAGGGAGGGTGGTGAACATGGTGATGGTGACGTAGAGAGGACTGGGTGTGAAAATGAGGATGATGGTGATGTGGGTGGGAGGGATAGTGAATGTGATGATACTGACGAAGTGAGGGTGGTGAACAGTGATGCAGAGAGGATGGTGAGCACGTTGATGGTGACGTGGGGAGAGGTGGATGATGGTGATGTGGGTAGGAGAGAAAACGAATATGGTGAGAATATCATATTAACGAAAAGAAAATGAGTTTTGAAGCATGAAATCTGGCAAGTTGCATCTGTACGGCCTTATGAATGTGTGTGTGTGTGTGTGTGTGTGTGTGTGTGTGTGTGTGTGTGTGTGTGTGTGTGTGTGTGTGTGTTATTACTACGACCAACAGTTGTAGTCATGATGGTGGTATGTATCTACGCAGAGGGCAGAGGTTTGTGGAGGGGGGTCAGGCTGAAAGGTGGCGCGAGTTTTCTATATTTCCTCTTGGTGTTTCGCTCATGGCCAACGGTATATCTTCCTGACTACGACGACAAAACAAAGACAAAAATAACAACAAACAATAAACAACAAAAACAACAAACAACAACAAACACTCATTTCCTACCACTGGAATATTTTTTAGGCACCACAATATTGCGTTGCCTCTCTCTCTCTCTCTCTCTCTCTCTCTCTCTCTCTCTCTCTCTCTCTCTCTCTCTCTCTCTCTCTCTCTCATTTCGGGCTCCAACTTTGAAATCTCTGACCATGAAATCTATTTTTTGTTTAATGGCAGCTACTGAACGTATACAGATCGTCCGAAAAATAGGTAATTGGTCAGGTGTGCAGAGAGGTTAATGGTTAAAGGTCAGTGGAGTAAAATAGGATCCCATTTGAAGCGGGCCATTATTTGGTCAAAGTTTACCTAAGTCAGAGCCAAAACAGACAGACAGACACACAAATGGACAGATACCGTAAGTGAGAGAGAGAGAGAGAGAGAGAGAGAGAGAGAGAGGAGCGGTAAAAAGTGTGCATGGTGTGTCGTGGTGTTATTTCCGAGCACTCTTCATCCTCCTCCCCACACGTCCTTGACCCACCCCCTCTTCCTCTGCCAGCTGTTCATGGATTTCCTAGATTTATTTCCGCCGTACACCTGGTCGGCGGCGAGAAGGGCTGTGCAACGAAGCCCACCTTGTCCAAATTTCTTGAGTTTTGGATTCGTACTTGGGCTTTGGATACTGCTTAACACATTCCCCTTAACGGTTTATCCCACATTTTAATATCCTCCCATACCTTACTCATGCAATATATGGTGAACTACACTAATACTAAAACAATATAACGTTCAAAAGCATTGGTAAGAAAATAATACTGAAAACAAACTAAATCGCTCAGGAAGTGTTGTTAGGATGCCCCATATGCCACCCGGAATATGGTTCTTAAGTTGAGGTTGCAGGTACACACGAGGCGCCTCTCTCACTAATAATAATTATAATACTAATAATAATAATAACAGGTAAATAAATAAATAAAAAATCACTGTGCACGGCTATCGAGTAATTGTTTTTCAATGATCATCAAAACAATACTTTTCACCAATCCATTCAAACCGCGATGACACCAGAGAATTAATTGTTTTTCAGTGATCAAAGCTACAGTATACCCTTCCCCTATCCACTGTAGCCTTCACTACTCCACTTCACAATTGTCGATTACATGTTTCTCGGTGACTATCAAACACGTGAATTTACCTCTATCCATCCTAACCACGAATAAGCCAGGGTACGACCAATGATTGCATTTTCCTGTTTTCACTGATCAAAACCATACCTTTTCGTCTATCCACTCCAGCTTTGATTACTCTACCGCACGACTATCAATTACCTGTCAGCGATGGTCAAAGCCTTAACCTTTTTCCCCGCCCAGTCAAACCACGCTGACTCCACCACATGCTCCTAGTGCCTCCAGTCCTATCATAAGCTTCTCTTGTACACTTCTCAGCACCTTAAGTGACTGGAATGTGGAATACTGAGATGGCTTGTCGACCATACATCGGTGTAGCAGCGAAACTGATACTCTGTCTCTGTCTCTGTCTGTCTGTCTGTCTGTCTCTCTCTCTCTCTCTCTCTCTCTCTCTCTGTGGGGGGGGGGGTGAGTTAGTAGCAGTGGTTGCGACACCAAGTAAAAAACTTCGGCCGTACATAAGCGACTTTGTGCCTACCGAGCCGTCTCCACTTTAGGGGACGGCCCTCAGTTGTCACACCATGCTTATAACCTGGCGCGAGAGAAGTTCTATCATTATGCAAAAATTCGTGTTCCTAGATATAAAAAAAAAAAAAAAAAAAAAAAAAAAAAAAAAAAAAAAAGGCAGTGTCTGAAGGTTTTGGGTGAGGCACCAGGGGGAAGCCGACACTGTGTGGTGGGGCCCTCGGGGATCTCACCCTGCATGAAGCCTAGTCCGGGGGGGAAGGTCTACCATTGGGCAATATTTCGTATTCCTAACACTCCTCCAATAAGGCCTAGACACTATTCTTCAAGAGTGTACAGTACCTCAGTGCGGCAAAGAGAGCGTAGTTCATCTCTTTCCTTACCGCATCAGAGTAACCCTTGTATCTTTCCCCAGCGTTTATTGGGCCGGTAAAACTCTTGGAATAATTCTGCCTCTCCCTTGTCTCTGTTCACCCAGCAGAACACCGAGAGCCTGGCTGTAACTCCGTCTGCAGTGTGTCGTATTCGAAGGGAAGATTGAGACTTAACGAAACAATTGTCCGCCTTAATGACCCTCGTAAAGTCGAAAGATTTATTGTAAGCCTTTTCTTTGTTTCTTTCTTTCTTCATCTTCTTCCTCCGCCTCCTCTCCTTCCTCCTCCTCCTCCTCCACCTCCTCCATTCTTCCTTCCCTCATTCATTCATTCATTCATCCCTCCCTCCCTCCCTTCATCTATCCATCCATCCATCCCTCTCTCCCTCCCTCCCTCCCTCCATCCATCCATCCATCCCTCCACCCATCCATCCATCCATTCATCTACTTTTGTTTCTCCTCCTCCTTACCCCAGGGGGAAAGAATATTTCCCCCGTATCCCTGCTAGTCGTAAGAGACCACTAAAAGCGGCCTTATGTCTCCCGTCTCTCTGTCCTTACTGTCATCATCTGGTTTTCTGTCCTACCTCTCTTCTGATATTTCCGCGTTTCTTCCGACCTCTATTTTCCCTCTACTCCTACGGTGCCATAAAATCATATTATGGCCTGGTGCTAATTCTTCATTTTTATTTCCCCCTCCTCCCTCCATTCTTCTATTTTTTTTCCTCTTCCTCTTCATCCTCCTCCTCCCCTTCCCTCCATTCTCCTCCTCCTCTTCCTCCTCTTCCTCTTCCCCCTCCCTCCATTCTCCTCCTCCTCCCCCTCCTCCTTCTCTGGCTCCTCCTCCTCTTCGCCATACTTCTTCCCGCCTTCCTGTCGCCATTCACCCAATCACCGGTGCCCTTCCTGTGTCCGGCATCTTTATTACTTCATCTCCCCTTCCACAGCGTCCCTTCCACACCCATCCATAGTCCAGGTGGATTCGTAGCAACTCTTCCTTTGCGATTTATGCTGCTTATTACACGTCAACGTTCTCTTGTACACTGTTTATATCGTTTTTATATCAGTCTCATTAATACCAACCCCATTAGTATTTCGAAATTACCGTATGCAATAAACGATACTCTGATTACTGTTACCAAGCCATCTTGTTATCAGGCGTAGAAAAATATACTGCATAGAACACTTAATAATAAATCTCAAAGTACATAAATAAATAAATGAATAACAATAAATAAACGACAGAATACAAAAGTTGCTAGAGTGCAGTTCTGCATTTTCCCTCTCAGAGTGGTAACTGCAAGGGAGCGGCACACGTGGCTAAATATTTAACTGATGTGTCTTCTACTTTCTGGTTAGCTGTGTGCTCGTCCATCACCGTCACTGATCGCCAAACTACTTAAAGGATGAATTTTTAGGCCTATTCATAACTAGACTCAACACTAAACATAGCCAGCGGAACCATTTCGCTTTTGATTTGTTCTTCCTTGCATACAAAAAGTCAGAAGGATGGGGGGCATGCATCTATATATTACTTTAATGTGATAATTTAGGCTTCTGTCGTGCTGGAAATAACAGAGACCATAAAATGAGGAAGTACGCTACACCCAAATACCTCATGATAAAAACAAAGTGGTTACGTACTTAATTTACTATACCTTCACGTCCTGATGAGCTGAGACCAAAACAACACCGGTTAAGATGAGCGACACTAATTTTAACATTCATCACTACAGCTCACCTTTAACTCTACTGTAGTGCAGACTGACAGTTCTTCCTGACAAAAAGCTGAGCCCGTGCGTAGAAAAGGGCGAGCATCCCCACCTCTGAGGCCACCAAACTCTGAAAGGATTTAGTAATACAGAAATAAAGAGATTGAAATAATGCAATATGAGAAGGAAATAAAGGAGAGACTTGACATTAAAAAACAGGTAGCAGAAGAAAAAGAGATCTAGAAATAAGGAAGGGACTAAAATTCAGAAACAGAGAACTAATATTAGGAGACCGGGTGGGGGGGACGAGGGCAAAAATTAAGAAAAAGACTATTATTTTGAAACACGGGACAAACATGCAATATCAAGAGACTAGAATTAAGGAACAGCGGACTAAAAAAGATGGAGTACAAGTTTTGATGCAGATACGATTCTAAAATCCAAAATAAAAGGGATTAACTCTAAGAAATTTGGTATAAATATCAAGATCTCATCACTATTATCTTTACCTTATTATTATCATTTTATTACTATTTTAATACTGATGATATTACTGATTGTATTACTGAGCAGTGTGACGCTTCTGTTGTCAATGTAATCTTTCCCCCCCGTTCTCTCTCTCTCTCTCTCTCTCTCTCTCTCTCTCTCTCTCTCTCTCTCTCTCTCTCTCTCTCTCTCTCTCTCTCTCTCTCTCTCACACACACACACACACACACACACATGACTGGAGACAGAAGTGGAGGAGTGTGGACGTGTAGGGAGACAGGTCATATGGTCGAATGTACAATAGGAAATGCTTGTGATTTGGGTCTTTATTGATAAGTGTGGCATAGAGTTTTGTTGAGCTGGAGAGTCTTTGTACACTTCTATTTCCGCTATTTCCACACACACACACACACACACACACACACACACACACACACACACACACACACAGGGAGAAAGAGAGAGAGAGAGAGAGAGAGAGAGAGAGAGACTTATCCATATACGGATTAAATCTTTTGATATTTGCCCTATTAAAAAATATAGACAGATAGAGTGGGTGTAAATGAAAAATATATAAATAAAAGGAAGATAAGAGGCTAGGAAATTAACAGGGGAATGAGTCAGTAGACCGAGGATGAGGTGGAGGGATGGAGTTGAGAGGTATATGAGGGAGGGGGGGGTGAGTTGGGGGGAGGGGAGTCAAATGGTGGGTGACAGAGTGACTTGGAGGCGTTTTGTCTGCGGCCACCCTTTGCGGGATTAGGGCGTCGGGCTATAGATAGATAGAGATGAGTCAGTCTTAATAATTACGGAATGTAAAGTGGAGAATACGAAAGGGTTTGGCTCCTAAGTTTTAATCTGATAGTCTACGGATTTACTCTATTTAGGTGTGTATGTTAAAATTAATGTGCTGAGGATTCCGGGGGCTTGGATGGTGTATGGATGAGTGTCCGACCCATTTCCCTCTGGATGGTTTTGATGATTTACAGTCTTGTATGATATTTTTTCTTTCTTTTTGTGGATGCTATCGTACCTCACCCTTTGGTGGGAAAAATGGTCATGATTGATGATGATAATGATGAGAAGGAGGAGGAGGAGGAGGAGAAGGAGGAGTATATTGACGATAAGGAAGAAGTGATGATGATGATGATGATGATGATGATGATGATGATGATGATGATGATGATGATGATGATGATGACGATGATGATGATGATGATAATGATGATGATGGGAGGGAGGAGGAGGAGGATAGTGACGATAATGATGATGATGATGATAAATTACTTCCATCTGACATTTAATGGACTTTGTGTTTCCTACAGAACTGTGATGCCGCCAGACCTGAAGAGACAGTGAGGCGATGAAGAGACAAGATGAGAAAAAATAAAGATCATTAGCCTACCCATAAGAGGATAAGAGAAGTGGCGGTAGCGATGAAACAGACGATCCTGCCTAACAATACCCTTTTTACTCTAAATTGGCCCAAAACTGTCATCTCTCCATTTTGAATGCAGAGTTGCAACAAGAGATTATCGCTAGATTACGATGCTAGTCACGAAGCAGTGTTGTGGAATGGATGTAGAGCCGTAGCATATTCCTTATTCTGCCACTGAGCTATGTGAAATACGCATGG
>NC_137004.1:38134503-38137003 GCF_032717465.1 Coenobita brevimanus
GGGTGTGGGAGAGACAAGGGGAGGAGTCAGGGGTAAAGATATAAGGTGAGGGAGAGGAAAGGAGGGGGGAGTGTCAGAGAGGAGGGTGGGGTGCGGATATAATGGGAGGGAAGGGAAGGAAGAAACGGAGGGAAGGGGATGAGGAACAAGGGAGGGGAGAAGACGAGAGGGGAGGGGAGTGTGAAAGAAACGGGAAGGAAAGGTGCAGAGGTTAGAAGGGAAGAGGACGGAGAGAAGGAGGGTGGGAGAGGAGAGAGGTGTGTGGGACAGGGAGGGAGGGGAGAGGTTAAGGAGGAAGGGGAGGGAGGGATAGGGGGAGTGGGGAGGGGTAGGGGTAGAAGTCAGTGGGTCCAGAGTGACGGTAGAGAAAGATGAGGGGGCGAGACAGTGACTGCGAGACTGACAAATATATAATGACGGGTATATATACATTACACATACCTGACCTTGAGAGAGAGAGAGAGAGAGAGAGAGAGAGAGAGAGAGAGAGAGAGAGAGAGAGAGAAAAGAAAGTCATTAGACACGCCAACTGCACACGGTAATCCAAGGCTATACAAGTAATATAAAGACACATTTTAAGTTATTATTTAGTTATTATTATTAAGGTATTCACTGGCACAAGGATTTCGTTCAAGCAATAAAAATAAACCCACACAAAAGGCAACAAAACCGAGAGGAGAAAAAACAGTGATTATTCTGACAACCTTCGTGCTCACCTGTCTGGATACCTTTTTTCTTTTTTGCTTTTTTTTCTCATTCCTTTTTTTTTCTCACTTCTTTTTTTCTTTTCTTTTTTCTTTTTTTCTTTTTCTCTTTTCTCCTTTTTCTTTTTTTTTCATTTTTTTTTTCCTGGGAGTTCTTGTCACATACGTACTCAACATACCTGTGTCTATTTCATGGGCACCTCTATGCTGTCACCAAACATTCCATCTTAACACCCTTCTCTCTCTCTCTCTCTCTCTCTCTCTCTCTAAGTACCCAGTCAAGATCAGGTCACCACTATCTCTGTCTTCCAATCATACAATATTCCTCTTAATATTCACTACATTCACGGTGTCACAGAAGATAAAATATTTCCCAAGCCTAAAAATTACACATCTACTGACACTCACAGGCTCCACGGCGCCCTAAAATCTCCTAAATCGGTCAGCTGGGACAGGATACCAGAGTTGTACCGATCATGAGAGGGGTAATGGTGACGGCAATAACACTCTCAAGCTCCTATGTGCTTTGAAGGCGGGAGAAGAAATGTGAATACTTAAAAATACAAACACACACACACACACACACACACATACACACACACACACACACACACACACACACACACACACACATACACTTGTTCAGGCCACTCACTATTTTTCTCTGCGTCCTCACTCCCCCCTTGGAAATAACTCACGCCTTCTTAGGGGGGTGCGCCCTCCAAGTTGAGAAACATTGCGATAGAGTGAAGCATCCCGTTTAAAAAAATCCCTAAGGCGCGACTGACTTACCAGGCCGTTCCTAGAGTTGTTCCCGCCTCTAAAAAAATATGTCTGCCGTTAGCTTGAATACTACAGAATAAACGTGCGTAAAAGGGTTAATTAGAGAAAAAGCAGACAAACGCCTTCAATCGTTTCCCTGCGAACTCTTCCCGATGAGGGGGTTGTATGCGAGTGATTTAAAGGAGTGGTTATGTTCTTTGTGTGCCGTCTGAGAGAGAGAGAGAGAGAGAGAGAGAGAGAGAGAGAGAGAGAGAGAGAGAGAGAGAGAGATTAGTGACGCAAGTAGGCAAGCAGGTCTCAACTCTCACAGATATTGCTTTTCACACAGATAAATATAGCTGCAGTTGTGGTAGCAGTTGTGGTAGGAGCTGTGGTAGGTGAGGTAGTAGATGTGGTAGTTGTGGTAGGAGCTGTGGTAGGTGTGGTAGTAGCTATGATAATTGTGGTACCATATAGAATGGTGATATATGTGTTGTGGTAGTTGCAGTGATGGGTGTGGCAGTAGATGAAGTAGCGATAGTTGTGGCTGTGGTAGTTGTGGTAGTAGGTAGAGAAGGGGTAGCTGTGATGTGGTAGTCGTAGTGGTTGATGTGGTAATGGTAGTGGTAACTGTGGTAGTAGGTAGTATAGTGGTAGTTTTTGCTTGTAGCTGTGGGTGTAGCTGTGGTTGTAGCTGAGCTTGTGTTGTGTTGGCTGTAATTGTGGTAGTCGTAGCTGAAGTAGGCTGGTTGCGGCCACTGTGGTTATAGATTCGATAGATTTAACTGTGGTAAATGTGGTTGCAGAATAAGTGCAGTAGCTGTGACAGGTGTGGTTGTGATAGCTGTGGCAAATTTAACAGGTAATTGTGGTAGTGAATATTGTAATTGTGTGGTAAAAGGGTTGTGGTTGCTGTGGTGGATTTAGCTTTGTCTTGTGGTAGTGGTTGAGGTAGTAATCGCGTAGCACCTGTAATGTGGTAATTGTGGTAATTTAACTGTGGCAGGTGTAATATCAGAAGTAATACCTAGTAG
>NC_137004.1:38142003-38147003 GCF_032717465.1 Coenobita brevimanus
TTTTTATCATTTTTTGCGTTTGCTTCCTAATGAATGACTGTCAGGGAAAATCAGCTTCATTAGTCGGCAGGGTGTGTGTGTGTGTGTGTGTGTGTGTGTGTGTGTGTGTGTGTGTGTGTGTGTGTGTGTGTGTGTGTGTGTGTGTGTGTGTGAGAGAGAGAGAATAATCAAGCAGGCAGAACACAAGAAAAGTTAAATTTTAAAGTTTGGAGTTGGGAAGGTAGGTAGGCAGGTGGACGGGAAAACAGACAGGCAGGCAGGCAGGCAAGCAGGTAGGCAGTCTTACTTAACCTAACCTTACCGCATCTAACCTAACCTAACCTTACCTAACCTATCCTACTTAACCTAACCTAACCAATCCTTCCTTTAACAAACCTAAAACTAACCTATCCTACATGAAAAGCCCAAGATCACAGTAAGGTAGTGATGCACGTGGACAGGTCGTAGATGGGTAGGTGGACAAGAAGGTAGATAGACAGGTAGGCAGTTATGTAGGCGGACAGGTAGGCAGGTAGCTTTGAAGGTAGGCAGGTAGTCAAGTAGGAATGCAGGGAGGTAGGTAGGTAGGTAGGTAGGTAGGTAGGTAGGCGGGTAGGTAAAAAGGCAAGTAGGAATACAGGTAGGCAGGTTGGCAGTTAAGAAGGCAAGTAATGAGACAGGTAAAGAGACAGGCAGGTGTGCGAAACAGGTAAAACTCTCAGGTGTGGAGTAAGGCAGAGAGGCAGGGAGACAGATGGTGAAGACGCGACAACAGGTGGGGAGAGTGACAGAACAATTAAGCACGCGAATGTGTTTGTCCTTTTGAGAGTGAGAGAGAGAGAGAGAGAGAGAGAGAGAGAGAGAGACAGACAGACAGACAGACAGACAGACAGACACGACAGACAGACAGACAGACAGAGAAACGTAAACACTAATAAACACAGATAAACATCACTAAACTTGCGTAAACATATAAACACTTACTGAACATTGATAAAGATAAATAATGGCCACGGTGAATACGTAACTACGAATAAATAAGAATAAACACTAATAAACACATGTATATGGAAAAATAAACACAAATTCACGTCAATAAAAAAAAGAATAACGATGAAATAAACACAAAAGATGAACAAACACAGAAAAAAGATAAACACCACTAAACACACACACACACACACACACACACACACACACACACACACACACACGCACACGAACAGAAATAAATACACCAAAATAAAAGTAAATTATAAAAAAATGGTTGCCACTGTACACACGAAAATACTGTATACGAATTACAAACGCATAAATACGGATACACACAAACTAATATGAAAAGAATAATAAAAAAAACAATATGAAAAAAAATTATATTACGGACATGACTATAAAGACGAAAGAAGATGAAAAATGATGATGATGAAAAAATATGAAAAAAAATTAATAAAAATTAAATGACGATGGAAAATTGTGAAAAAAGGTTAATAAAAATGAATAAACACAGAGAACAAAAACCAAAAAACAAACAGAAAAATAAGCTAAAAAACGAAAAAACACCACGAAAAAACACAGACTGCCAAACAGACTAAAAAAAACGATGAACTGAAGCAAAAAAGCAAATGCAGATAAACAAAGAAAACGAATGAAAGAATAAACGCAAATAAACAAGAAATCACGAATAAAGCAATATAAACACGAATAAAACGAAAGAACACAAATAAAGAAATAAACATAAATAAAACAACGAAAATACAAACAATAAGGCAGAATAAACACAAATAAACATAAGGTCACAAATAATTCAAAATAAGCACAAGTAAACATAGGAAAACGAATAAAACAGAATAAACAAAATATAAAAACATGAAAATATAACAAAAAATAACAAAAACACTAATGCAGCAAACTAAGTAATTAATCATAAGAGCACGAAAAAAACGAATAAACACAAGTAAACAAGAGCACGGATAAAACACACTAAACACATGTAAACATAACTGCACAAAAAACAGAATAAATACATAAAAACGGATAAAACAATGAAAACAAGCTAACATAAGAACACGGATAAAACAGAATAAACACATGTAAACATAAGAACACGAATAAAACTGAACAAACACAATACAAAAACATGAAAAATAACAAAAATTAATATAAAAACACTGATTAAGTAGAATAAACATAATCATAAGGGCACGAAGAAAAACAATAACAAAAGTAAACATAAGAACACGAATAAAACAGAATAAACAATATAAAACATGAAAAATAACAAAAATTAACATAACACTAATGAAGCAGAATAAACACAAATAAACATAAAAGAACACGAATAAAGAAGAATGAACACAAGTAAACACAAAACACACGAATAACAGAATAAACAAAATAAAAACACGAATACAACACTAAAGAGAACACAAAATACACCAATGAAGTAGAATAAACATACATAAAACACAATGAATACAAAATAAACACAAAGAACACGAAGAAAAAAATAAAGACAAAATAAACGCAAACAAAAACACGAATAAAAAATAAAAACGCGAATAAAACATAAAAAACACACACGAATAAAAACAATAAACACAAAATAAACACGAATAAAAACACAAAATACAGAGAACTGTACGTAGCCGTCCTGGGAGAAAAAAATCCATTTCTTGATATATATTTCTGCCTCGATTTTCAACCCCAGTGAACTTCCATCCAGGACGAAGGAGATCGAGAATGGAGAGAGAGAGAGAGAGAGAGAGAGAGAGAGAGAGAGAGAGAGAGAGAGAGAGAATAATGCTGATGATGATTATGAACGTGTAGACAGAATATCACGTCTTTTTTCACTCTGTTTTACTCACTTCAGGACGATTTTACTCATCTTAAGTAACCTCCCTCCTCCTTAAAGGGCAAGGGAAGGCTTTATTAACCCCTCCAGTTCGAAAAATCTCTCCTGAGCTGAATAAAATCGTCTGGAGATAGCAAGAATAAAGAAACCCTCGCCCGGAAGAGGTTAATGGACTTCAGGCATGTTTCAGTTTCTTTCGGTCACTTTATGTTTTTCTAAACTTCACTTCTTTTCTTCATTCATTCATTCTTTTCTTGTCTTCATTCATTTATTTCTTCTTTCATTTAATATCGCTCTTTTTAACCTGTATCCTTCTCTTACTCCCCGTATTCCTCCCCTCCTTCCTTCGTTTTTACCTTTTTCCTTCATTCCCCTCCTACATCAATCCTTCCTCCTTCCTTCCTTCATTCATTCCCCCTCCTTCCTTCACTTCTCCCTTCCTTCAGTCCTTCCCACTTCATTCCTCCTCTCCTTCCTTCATTCCCGCCTTTCTTCATTCCTACCTTCTTTTATGTCTCCCTCTCTCCCTCCCTCTCTCCTTCCATCTTTCCTTCCTTTCTTCCTTCTTTCTTTCCTTCCTTCACCGTCTAGCTTCAGTGATCAGAAATTGAGCTCAAGTTGGCTCAACTCTCAATACTTGGAGGAGGAGGAGGAGGAATTGAGAACATGGATGGAGAGAGAGAGAGAGAGAGAGAGAGAGAGAGAGAGAGAGAGAGAATGGACGGCACAAGGAGAAAAACAGTAACCATCTTCGAAACATATACGCCCGACTCTTAACAACAGTAATCCGGTATATATAAAGGTAGATGACCAGGCTACTACTCCCAGGTGGCATCACAGAATTAAAAAGATAAAATAAATATAAAAATAAACAGTCTAGTAACCTCTGGAGAACCGAACCCCACACAGAAGGGACAAAAGAACAAGAGAGAGGAAGGAACGGAGTGTGAGGGAGACGGAAAGGAAGGAGAGCAAAAAGGGGAAGAAAAGGTAAGAGCAGGGGTGGCGAGTTAAAGAAAGAACAGGTAAGAAATTAAAATATATGAGAAGAGAAAGTAAGAAAATAAGAATGGAAAAACCGGGAGAGGAACAGAGTGTGATGAAGGCTAAAAAAAAAAAAAATGTGAAGAAATGAAAAGAATTAGGAAGGATGTGGAGAAAGAAGAGAATTCTAAAGTAGAGAAGAAAGAGAAACAGTGAATAAGACAAAGAGGGTTAAAATAAAAGCCTCATTCTCTTTTCCCTCTTCTCTCTCTCTCTCTCTCTCTCTCTCTCTCTCTCTCTCTCTCTCTCTCTCTCTCTCTCCTCCTCTGGTTCTCCTAATCCCTTCCTCCTCTTTCTCCTTTCCTCTCCCAAACTTTGCCCTCTGCTTCTCTCCACGTCATCCCCTCTTCAGTTAACATTCATCCGTCTTCTTCCTTCTCTCTCTTTTCCTCCCTATCCTCTCAGTTTTCATCCTCTTTCTCCTCCTTTTCTCTGTTCTCTCTCTTTTTATTATCTCAGACTTGTTCCTGTTTTTCCTTTTTTATCTAACTCAATTTTTCTTACAGATTCCTCTCTCTCTCTCTCTCTCTCTCTCTCTCTCTCTCTCTCTCACACACACACACACACACACACACACACACACACACACACACACAGAGCCGCGTCTAATAATTCGCGTTAATCTACCACCTCTCCACATCATGTCTTCAAGGAGCGAGGTGGTAAGGTCAGAACATAAACAAACCCATTAGAATACGTAGTCCTCAGGTATACTACTTTCACTCAAACTTGGCCTAAAATTCTTATCCCTCCATCTTGAGTGCTGAGGTGTACCAAAAAATTAACATTAGAATATTATCCTAATCACGAAGAAGTACGACAGAAAGGATGTGGAGCCGTAGCACTTTTTTTTCTGTCACTAAGCTACGTGAAATAACCTGCAAAAGGACGAATATCTGGGTAAGGTTAAGATGAAGGAACTATTGTATGGTGAGGCGTGTTTCGATCCCCCCCCCCCTCCGCTGCTAAAAGATAGTTTCAATCGGCTATTATATAATTACTTTTCATGTTAATCTAAAAGTTTTAAAAATAATCATGGCCTACTGTATACCATGTCAGGCTTAGTAACTTTCAAAAAACAAAACAAAACAAAAACTGGGGGATCATAATGTCAGTAGAATTC
>NC_137004.1:38152003-38512003 GCF_032717465.1 Coenobita brevimanus
TGGCTGCCGTGGAAAAATTGCAGAAATGATAAGAATGAAAACAGGAAAAAAAAAAAAAGAGAGAGAGAGAGAGCAGATAGGGAGGAAAGGAGCAAAGAAGAGAAGGCAAGAGAAGACCATAAAAGAGGACAGAAGTGAAGAAGGAAGGGAGGAGAAGTAAGGAGAAAAGAAGAAAAGAGATGAAATGAGAAGGCAAGAGAGGACCAGAAAACAGAAGAAGGAGGAGGAACAAGGAGAAAAGAAGAAAAGAGAAGAGAAAAAAGAAGAGAAGGCAAGAGAAGAGAAAAAAGAACAAGAGATGAGTAAGAGACAAGAGGAGAAAAGAAGAGAAGATGAAGTAAACAGTTCTGGTTGTTGTGGAAAGACTAATTGGAACAAAATATTATTACTGTCGCGGAAAAAGTAGGTCAGAAGTGGTGAAAAGAGGCCTTCTCCAGAACTAGACTTATCTGGCACGATATATGGACATTTATTTTATGCTCCTGAGAGAGAGAGAGAGAGAGAGAGAGAGAGAGAGAGAGATGAAGGAAGTGGAACGAGACTTTTATATTTCAAGAAAAAAATAAAAAAAACATACAAAGCAAATAACTCAAACAAACATCACTCCATTCCAAAACATTCATGGGATACTGATTCGGTCATATATATGAACAAATGGAGCAGTGTTTGTGTTGTGGTATACACGTAATGGCAACTACTTACTCCATATTACCCCCTATTACGCCCTATTACTTCCTGTTATTCCCTATTACTCCACATCACTCCCTTCGAGGCTTAGGACCCTGAGGCGAGTACATTTAAGAGCAGATGACCGTCCTACTTCCCTTGACGGCATTGCATGATCGACAAACCTCAAGTCACACTGGGGATAGATTTTACGTGCATGACTAGGCCGTAACTCCAACTGGGGCGCCCTAACCACTCGACCACCAGGCGACTATGACTGGGGCTATTTCTTGTACCGATAATAGCATAACACTGGAAAAATCACATACAGACAATATGCGGATACCATACTGCTTCCCCCTCCACTTTCACTGTCAGTTACAAGAAAGAGAGTATTTCCAAGAGTTTATGGATTAAGAACGTATGCAGATAAAAAAATGCAGACTAAAGAAATGCATAATACAGATAGATAGATAGAGACAGGTAGATATATACATACCGAACATACATAAATACATAACTCCTATACTGTATACAAGCGGATGATGCCAATATCTAACTAGTTTCACCCGCTTCGCCTTCCCCAGGGTTGCCAGGGAAGGTATATCCACGCGTTTAGGGATGCAAAGTGAATGAGGGCGGACATGCAGGGGGAGGTAATGAAAACGATGATCCTGAGTTCATTATAGAGGTTGGAGGGAATATCTATCAACCTATCTATCGCCAAGCGCCTTAATCCCGTAAGAGGTGGCCACAGACAAGTCGCCTCCATGTTGCCCTGTCCCCTGCTATTTCGCTGCCCTTTCTCCAGCTCACACCCTGTCCCCTGCCATTTCCGTACCCTCCCCCCAGCACACACCCTGTCCCCTCCATTTCACTGCCCTCTCTCCAGCACACACCCTGTCCCTTGCCATTTCGCTGCCCTCACCCCAGTACACACCCTGTCCCTTGCCATTTCGCTGCCCTCCCCCATGCTCACACCCTGTCCCCTGTCATTTCACTGCCCTTCCCCATAGCTCATACCTCCCTCTCTCATATACCCCTCCACTCCATCCCTCCATCTCATCCTCGGGAATACTAGGCAATATTAATGAAGACAGGTAAGCGAGCGGGAGATTAAGACTGAATTTCAAACGAGTCACATTTTAACTCATAAGCTCAGAAGAGGACTTGTATATTTCACTGTGGCTGACGGCAGTGATGAGTGATATAAATCTGTTAATACGGCTGTGGTGAAGGGTTAAATCATGGCTTTTTCCAAGAAGAAGCATTATAATCAAAACTACCACCACAATCACCACAATCTGCACCAACACTCTTACCACCACCACTACCGCCAGCATCAGTACTATCACCACCATCAGTACCATCAGCACTACCACCAGCATCAGTGCCACCACCACCATCAGCACCACAACCACTACTACCACCACTGCCAACACCAATACCAGTACAATAACAACAGAATATGCCTCCCTCACCCTCATATACCTGGCGTTCTGAGGCGCATATTATAACCAACGCCTCTCTGTATTATATAATGGATAAGTAAATATGCGTGTCATGAGAATCAGAGAGAGAGAGGGGAAAAAAAAGAGAGGGAGAGAGAGAGGGGGGGAGAAAACAGGAGCAAGACATACATAGACAGATACAGAAAATATGTGTGTGTGTGTGTGTGTGTGTGTGTGTGTGTGTGTGTGTGTGTGTGTGTGTGTGTGTGTGTGTGTGTGTGTGTGTGTGTGTGTGTGTGTGTGTGTGTGTGTGTGTGTGTGTGTGTGTGTGTGTGTGTGTGTGTGTGTGTGTGTGTTTTGCTTTAAAGAGGACAACCTGTGCAGCTTCAGCAACAGTTGTGAGGTGGGTGGCTGGCACTGCACGTTCTGATGCCTGGCTTCTAGATAGATATAGATAGACAAACAGGCAGGCAGACAGACAGACTGAGACAGATAGATAGGTGTGTAGGTAGGCAGATAAAATAAGCTACTTTAGTGACTCCCTGATAAAGAATGAAACTAATAGGAACAAAAAAAAAATAACGATAAATAGAGAGGCAATTAAACAAAGGTAAGCAGAGTAAATAATTAAGACACCGTGACCCGTCTGGCAGGTAAGATTTGCTGGCGTAAAGGTAGACAGGTGAGCAGGCTAACACACTCATCGTAGGAAAAACTCTAGCATTCTATTCCAATTAATACTAGATGATTTTATTCAGCTGAGAGTGAGTCATAGAAGCCTGAGTTAAGAAGAAACGAGGTGGTTGATAAGTAGACAGGTAGACAGACAGGCGGATAGACAGGTGGACATATCGATCTCGGAAGGGAGGCTGGATGTATAGACAGAATGGCGGACACGTCAATGTAAGACAGGCTGGGGAGACGAGAGAGAGAGAGAGAGAGAGAGAAAATCGTTAGTTAAGAGCTAAAAGGTGTACACAGACCAAGGCAGTCACACAGATGCTGAGAAAAAGCATGCGGGTGACAGGATGAGACGCGGCAGAATGTGTGTGTGTGTGTGTGTGTGTGTGTGTGTGTGTGTGTGTGTGTGTGTGTGTGTGTGTGTGTGTGTGTGCGCGAAGGACTAAGGCTAGATCACTAGATAGATATACCGGGTACAGACAAACAAACAGACATACAGAGCCTTTACATTTAATAACCTCACACAACCCTCACAATCAAAAGCGCGCGCGCGCGCACACACACACACGCACACGCACACGCACACGCACACACACACACACACACACACACGAACCAAAAAATCCAAACAAAAACTAGCTCATTAGGGTAACTCAAAACCACAAAAATTACCCGTGATTACTTAATTTTCCCGCCAAGAGCACCTCATTAACCCTTCACTATGATGACGTAAAAAAAATAATAATAATAATATCGGTAGTAGTAGTAGCAGTAGTAGTAGTAATAATAATAATAATAATAATAATAATAATAACAATAATAATAATAATAATAACGGTATTAATAATAATTACAATAATACTGATAATGATAATGATGATTGTGAAGAAGCAGAAGAAGTCGAAGAAGAAGAAGAAGGAAGAAGAAGTAAAAGAGAAGAAGGAGGAGGAGGACGAGGAGGAGGCGCAGAAGGAGGAGGAGGAGGAGGAGGAAGAGAATTAATAAATCTCTAGTATTTTTAACAGTGGCAATAAATCAATTAACCAGCAATGACATCCTCCACCAAGATTACCGACCTACTGACCTACATACTGTACATGGCCTAAGACACACACACACACACGCGCGCACACACACACACACACTTCATGTCGCCATTACCCTGGCCTACTGACCTACATATCAAGAGGTGGCATCAGGATACCGATGATGATGATGATGATGATGATGGTGATGTTAGTGCCATTTTTAATTACTGCTATTATTATTATTATTATTATTATTATTATTATTATTATTATTATTATTCATTAAGGCACAGTACTCTTGCGAAGCGGTTCTAACAGGAAATTGTCTGGGAGTGCCACAGAATAAAAGATATATGACAGAGTGCCATCTCAGAGAAAAGATCAGTCCACGTTTAAAGTTACACCTCACACAAAATCGTCAGAATACCTCTCCCCCCCGTAAAACGTAAATTTATGGGCAGGTGCTTTTACAGTATCATAATATTTATCTCCCAAAAAAACATTTCTAGTAAAAGTATGTGCGGTGGTGAGAAACTCGGTGAAGGAAAGTTTACAGCAGGACCAAAGTTTGCCCGTGACGTCAGGCCCATACGCAGGAGTTACCGCGCAGGCGATGTTTGGCGGTGATATTTTTCTCCCTTTTATATCATTATTTTCCTATTTATTAAGCAACGTTGGGTCTGGTTAGTACTTGGATGGGTGACCGCCTAGGAACACCAGATGCTGTTGGCATCCCTACGTGTCAAGTGGGGTTGGTGGAGGATTAATGCCCCTCCCTGTAAGAACAATTAACTCTAAGCCCTTGACCACCCCGTTTGGGATACATGGCGTCTGGCAATGAATGAATGAATGAATTACCATATGTCATTTTGGTTTGTCATAGTTTTTCCTTTATAGCATTTTTTATCATTTACAGCCTCCAATCTCTGTGCCTTAATAACGGGAATATACATTAATGAAAAGTTTTTAGCCATGATATAAGTTTGCCCGTGACGTCATAATCAGGTGCAAGAGTTACCGCACAGGGGATGTTTCGAATGCCATATTTTTTTCCCTATAGACCTACATCATTCTTTCCTCACTTATATCCCTTTTCTTTTCACTTACGTCATTACTTCCTCATTCATATCTTCTTTTTCACTTACAACATTACTTCCTCACTTATTACATTTTTTTTTTCATACTCTAACCTGTACTGAGAGGGATGGTGCTGGAGAGAGACGCCTGCAAGTGGTGGCACCATTATAACCCGGCGGCTCTGTCTACACATGCCACTCACCTACTTCCCCATCCCTCGAAAGGATGGTGGACTGTAGCAGAAAGACAACTAAAGCCTTCAGTCCACTGGTTTCACGATTCAGACGAGCCAGAAGCGACAACAATGAAAGGGTTACTGTTCAGGATATGATAAACCTATCTAGATGTCCGAAAGGTTAAGCAAAAACTCGTCTTCTTGAGGAGTAAATTTTGAACTTCTTCCTGTGAGAGAGAGAGAGAGAGAGAGAGAGAGAGAGAGAGAGAAACACCCACACTAACCTACCCCATGACGGCATATCCTGAGTATGGATCCAGAATCAATAGAGGCGGCAGTGATGTAGTGGACAGGTCAGACCCCGCCCTTATAGCAACAGGTGTGTGTGTGTGTGTGTGTGTGTGTGTGTGTGTGTGTGTGTGTGTGTGTGTGTGTGTGTGTGTGTGTGTGTGTGTGTGTGTGTGTGTGTGTGTGTGTGTGTGTGTGTGTGTGTGTGTGTGTGTGTGTGTGTGTGTGTGTGTGAGAGAGAGAGAGAGAGAGAGAGAGCAAAAGGAGGGACATGGACGATGAGGGCAAAGAAACAAAGATAAATACAAATACTCAGACTCTCAAACTCCTGTAATGAATGACCCAACACTCTCAGGCTCCTTATGGCTCACTCAGCTTAATCAAATCTGTATGACGTCAGCTGGGAGAGAGTAGTCCCGACCATGAGAGAGTTCAACCATACTTCCCACCAAACTTTCCTCTCTCTCTCTCTCTCTCTCTCTCTCTCTCTCTCTCTCTCTCTCTCTCTCTTTCTCTCTGTTGAAGCATATATTTTTATCAATCTTCCTTATCCCTTTTTTTTACTCTTAAATTGGTCTAAATATGCCTGAGTTGTAGCAAAAAATTAACACAAGGGTATGGTTCTAGTCACGAAGAAGTGCTATGAAAAAGGATGTAGAACCCTAGAGTTGTGTTGTTCTGCCTCTGAGCTACGTGAAATGAGCTACAAAAGGACAGATCTCGGTCAAGTTAAAGTAAAAACAAAAAAGTAGCATAAAAAAATAAATAATGTTTTTACTCTAACTTGGAGGGAGTATGGGAGGAAGGAAGGAAGGAAGGAAAGAAAGAAGGAAGGAAGGAAGGAAGGAAAGAAGGAAGAAAGGAAGGAAGGATGGAAAGAAGGAAGGAAAGACGCAAGCAAGCGAGCAAACACGGAAGGAAAGAAGGAGGGAGGAAGTGAAGGCAGGAAGCAAGAAAGGGGACAAGAAGAAAAAGTAGAATATAAATAGCATCAAAGGAGAGAGAGAGAGAGAGAGAGAGAGAGAGAGAGAGAGAGAGAGAGACAGACAGACAGACAGACAGACAGACAGACAGACAGACAGACAAACAGACAGACAGAGAGAAATTAAAGGGAAAGGGAAAGAACAAGGTATGGAAAGAGCAAGAATGAGAAAGAGAGGAAAGGAGAAATAGGAAAAGCTAGTGGACAAAACAGAAGAATTGGCGAGAAGGAAGGAAGGAAGGAAGGAAAGAAGGAAGGAAGGAATGATGGAAAGAAGAAACGAAAAAGACTGAAATGCAATCGGGAAAAGGGAAGTGAAACGAGGGAGGGAGGTGGAAAAGGACTACAGACACAAAAAGGAATAAACGAAGGAAGGAAGGAAGGAAGACAGAAAGAAAAGAATGATGGAAGGAAGGAAGTAAGGAAAGAAGGATGGATGGATGGAAGGAGGGGAAAAGGAAGGAAGGAGAGAAAATAAGGAAAACCCAAAGGTATGATGGAAATGAAAGAGGTTGAAAGACAAAGTAAATTGTTACAGAGAGAGAGAGAGAGAGAGAGAGAGAGAGAGGAGGGGGGAATTTAAAGGGATGAAGGAAATGCAAGACTCGTAAAGGGAAGGAGGGAGAGAAGGTATGGGAGGAATCTAAAGGGAGGGAGGGAAGTAATGAAAGAATTTAAAGGGAGGGGGAGGGGAGGGTAAGGAAAGAATTTAAAGGGTCTGGAGGGAAGGTAAGGAAGGAATTTTAAGGGAGAGAGGGAGGGTAAGCAAGGAATTAAAAGGAAGGGAGGGAGGGAAGATAAGAAAGGAATTAAAAGGGAGGGAGGGGAGGTATGGAGGGAAATTTAAGGAAGGGAGGGGAGGTAAGGAAGGAAATTGAAGGGACGGAGGAAGGATTTTGAAGGAATTTAAAGGGAGGAAGGGAGGATAAGGAAGCAATCTAAAGGATGTGGAGGGAGGGTAAGAAAACACACTAAATGGAGACAGGGAGGGTAAACAAAGATTTTAAAGGGAGGAAGAAGGGAGGATATGGAGAGAATTTAAAGGGGAGGGAGACAGGGTAAGGAAGGAAAAAAAATAAGGGCAGGAAGAGAGGACGATCAGAACATTTTAAAGGAGAGAGGAAGGAGGGAATTTTAGGGACCTACGGAGAGAAGGAGAGAATTTAAAGACAGGGGAGAAAGAGGGTTTAAAGGGATGAATAAAGGTAGCTTAAACGGTGGGAAGGAAGGAGAGAAAATGGAGGGAAGAAGCACGGGAAGGGAGGGAAGAAGCACGGGAAGGGAGGGAAGAAGCACGGGAAGGGAGGGAAGAAGCACGGGAAGGGAGGGAAGAAGCACGGGAAGGGAGGGAAGAAGCACGGGGAGGGAGGGAAGAAGCACGGGAAGGGAGGGAAGAAGCACGGGAAGGGAGGGAAGAAGCAAGGGAAGGGAGGGAAGAAGCACGGGAGGGAGGAAAGAGATTCAAGGGTTGTAAGGGAAGAATTAAAAGGGAAGGAGGGAAGAAGCACGGGGAGGGAGGGATGAAAAGAGCTAAGAGGGAGGGAGGGAGGGAGGGAAGGAGTTTAAAGGGAAGAAAGTTATATTAGAGAGAGAGAGAGAGAGAGAAGGATAGGGAAAAGAGGAAGAGAGCGATGGAAGTAACAGGGAAAGTCGAAATGAGGAGAGAAAGCATGAGAGACTGGGAGAGGTGTGAGAGAATTAATGAGGGAAGGAAAGGGAGAGGGAGAATGGAGCAGAGAGGGAGAGAGAAGAGATGAAGGAGGGAGGATGTGGCAAGGAGAGAGAAAGGGAGGGAATGGGGGAAGGGAGAGAGAGTGGAGATAAAGAGAGTTGGAGGAATATAGGGAAGGAAGGTGAGAAGGAGGGAGGGAGTAAATATGAAGAGGGTAGAGAAAGAAGAATAAGAGGTAGAGTGAGGTAGAGAAAGGTGAAAGAGGTATAGTGAGGTAGAGAAAGGTGGAGAAGAGACAAATTGAAGTAGAGAAAGATGAAGGAGAGGCAGTGAGGTAGAGAATGATAGAAGAGAGGCAGAGTGATGTTGAGAAAGATGGAGGAGAGGTAGACTGAGGTAGAGAAAAGTGGAGGAGAGCCAGTGAGGTAGAGAAAGATGAAGGAGACGTTGACTGAGGTAGAGAGAGATGAAAGAGAGGTAGATTGAGGTAGTGAAAGGTGGAGGAGAGGGAGACTGAGGTAGAGAAAGATGAAGGAGAGGGAGACTGATGAAGAGAAAGGTGGAGGAGAGGTAGACTGAGGTAGGGTGAGGCAGCAGTGGAGTAAGACACATCACCTTTAGAGCTACCAGGCCAGTTTTGCAGAGCTGGGGGGGTGGGGGGGAGGATAAGTGTGGACGAGGGAGAGATGGAGGGAGGGAGGGGCTGGAGAGGAAAGAGAGAGAGAGAGAAAGGAGGTAAACAGAAGAAGGGAAGAAAGGAAAATGGGTAGGTTATGGAGGGGTAGGGGATGTACAGTATGTGTGTGTGTGTGTGTGTGTGTGTGTGTGTGTGTGTGTGTGTGTGTGTGTGTGTGTGTGTGAGAGAGAAACGAGGGGAGACGGAGGTGGCAAATGTCAGAGGAAAAATGAATGAAGAAAAAGTGAGGAGGAACGGGGCTAGAAAGACGGGAAGAAAAGAGGGATGAGGATAAAGAGAAGGAGGAGGAGGAGGAGGAGGAGGAGGAGGGAGGGAGGGAGGGAGGGAGGGAGGGAGGGAGGGAGGGAGGGAGGGAGGGAGGGAGGGAGGAAGGAAAGTAAGTGCGGAGGTGGAGGAGAGAGAAGAGAAATAGAGAGGAGAGTGGAAGGAGGGAGGTAAAAGGAGAAACAAGAAGCCTTTTTTTCCAATACCACAAAGAGGTTATCGGATGGAGAAAACCTAAACTCCTTTCCCTCTTACTTGGCCTAAAATTGCCATCTCTCCATCTTGTACGCTGAGCTTTAACAATACAGTAGATTAACACTAGAATACCATGGGGGAGAGAGAGAGAGAGAGAGAGAGAGAGAGACGAAAGGAAGCTAGGGTAAAAAGTTGAGGGAGAGAGGGGAGGAGAAGGAGGTAGGGAAAGAGGCTAGAGGTTGGAGGAGGAGGAGCTGCGCGTACTTTTTTTTTTCTTTTTTGCTTTTTTACTGTTTTCTTACCTCTAAAACAGCCATCCATCTTTCCCCTTCACTCATATTCTTTTTCAATTATTTTCACTTTTTTCATTTTTTTACTTTTCACATTTTTTCACTTTTTTTTTTACATTTTCAGTTTTTTCACTTCATCCTCTTTTTAATTTTTTTTATATTTTTTCACTTTTTCACATTTTTATTTTTTCATTTTATCACTTTTTCACATTTAATTTTTTTATATCGTATTTTTTCACATGTTATCACTATTTCACATTCTTTTCAATTTTTCGACGTTTTCACATCATTAATTTTTTACATTTTTCTTTTCACGATCTTTTATTTTTATTTTTTTCATTTTTTCACACTTTAATTTTTTCACATTTTTTCACTTATTCACATCCTATTTTTGACATTTTTTTCACTTTTCATAACCTTTTTATTTCATTTTTTTTTCATTTTTTCACATTCTGTTTAATTGTTTTCACATTTTTTCATTTTTTTCCAGCCTTCGGTCCGACAGCAGAATAAATCACGCCTCCTTTGTCTTCCTGCCTGCCTCCCTCCCCCCACGCAAAAAAATCACTCCACGGCAATTTTTGTTGAATAATGCATGAATTTATTTTGCCTTTTTCCCACCGTGGCTCCGAACGGGATTAAAAATTAAATCTGTGGGTATTCGGATATATTCTCTCTCTCTCTCTCTCTCTCTCTCTCTCTCTCTCTCTCTCTCTCTCTCTCTCTCTCTCTCTCGGCTAGGAGAGAGAGAGAGAGAAAGTGATTGTCTGTCGTCAGCCTGAATATATTACTAGGGTTGTCCCGATCGAGAGCAAGTCAATAATGTCAATATCAAACTCAGATTCCTATGACATTCTCTGTTAAAAATTAAATAAGAAAGAAAGAAAAAGAAAAAGAAAAAGATAAAAAGTCTGGAGTGAATTGTAGTAAAATACCAGGGCTGCCCCGATCATGCAAGAGTCAAACATTTGCTCTGTTCGTGCCACTCCGAGTCAAGATATTAAAGGAGAAAAAAAATCATCCTTCCATCTCCACTGTTTACTTTACCTTCTACACACGAAGTCGGGGGAGGTTATGTCTATCTGTCTATCTGTCTGTGTATGTATGTATGAATGTCGGTATGTTGGTAGATGGGTAAGTATGTAGACAATATATCTCAAAACGCTGCTATCAGATTTTCATGAGATCTCGTGTACAGGTGGGCAGGGTGTCACGGAAGAGTTGATTAGATTTTGAGGTGTATCTGGTTCCGAATGCGGGACTGAATCATAATTTTCTTAGGCATCGGTGGAGGTAAGCGATGTCCGAGATACAGTAACTGGGCAGAGCAAGGGCCGTAGAATTAATTGATTGACTGTCTGAGACCGTAAAAGTATTCGTCTGATAGGAAAGAGGAATTACAGCAATAAATCTTAAACTATATTCTTTTACTACTATTCTTTCACTTGTTCCATATTTAATTTGGGTCTGTGATCATTTTCTTCCTTATTTCTTTCCCTTTTACGACCACTCTTCCATTTCTTCCTAATTTTTTCCTTCTATCATCATTCTTCAATCCGTTCCCTATTTCATTCTCTTTTATGATCATGCTCCCATTTCTTCCCAATTTGTTTTTCTTCTCATAATTCTTCAAATTATTCCCTATTTTACTCTCATATGATCATTCTTGCATCTCTTCCTTATTTCTTTTTCTGATCATTTTTCAATACTGACCCTCCAAGTCGCCAAAGCCTCTCTGGGCAATACGACGGCTCACAATTGTTACCGGGAGTATGTACACAGCTTTAAAGGTCCTGAGAGAGAGAGAGAGAGAGAGAGAGAGAGAGAGAGAGAGAGAGAGAGAGATCAACTTAGCCAAGAACATCCTTTCAAGATTAAAAAGAAAGTGGGACACACACACACACACACACACACACACACACACACACACACACACACACACACACACACACACACACACACACACACACACACACTTTGATCTCAACTTAGGCCTAACGGGATCAAGCTAATGTTTGAGAAATACGAGTAGTGTATGTGTCGCATTTATAAAAGATTTAAATTTCTTACCAATTTTTATGACGAAGAAGCATCTACAGAATTGAATTAGGAGTCAAACAAGAAATCACTTTGTTTGCTCTCTCTCTCTCTCTCTCTCTCTCTCTCTCTCTCTCTCTCTCTCTCTCTCTCTCTCTCTCTCTCTCTCTCCCCCAATCCAACCACGTCCCATCCTAGTGTAATATATGCATTAACTGATCACAAAGTCAACACACTGGGCAAACCATTGACAATTCTGCTGGGTACAGAGGAAGAGCCAATCAGGGGACGGTATTCCAGAGCCTGTGTTAGGTACGTGTATAGTCTCTTGCCTGTTATTAATCCAATCTATTTCTATATTACAAAGAAATAACATACAAAAGTACAGCAAGGCGTACCATGACAAATACGGGGAGTCCCAGAAATTTCAGGATGTTATTCTGTGGCTAATAATCAGAAAAAACAGGCCCTATCAACGTGGGTCCATTCTCAACCCTTATATATCTACAATTACTGATGACTTTGTGGGTGAAAATGGCCTCCCTTCATAATTTGCCCATAAGGTTAGCAGTATCTGTAGCTTCATGACTGCTGAGAACTGGCCCATATTAATTTAGCACTTCTTGCTCAAAAGTCGCCCAAGAATAACTTCCCAAACAAGTTCAATCTTCGACTTTGATGTCCACAGCTTTATATTAAATTCACCTTAACAACAGACGACTTTATTAGACAGACAAAAGCCCTGCTCAGTCACGGGGCAAAACTTTCTAGCCTTTTCTCTAGGATGGTAGTTACGGGCACATCATTCTGGCTTCCTTCTGTCGATTTCACTTAAAACACTACGCATTTAGAGGGTTATAAGTGAGAAATGGTCAAGCGAGAACTATATTATACCGCTCTTAACTCTAACTTGGCCCAAATTTCGTCCTTTTAGTTTCTTTCATATAGCTCAATGGCAGAAAAAGACAATGCCACATCTCTACATCCTTTCCACAGCACTTCTTCTTGACAAGCATCATATCCCAGTGTTAAGCTACTGTTACAACTCGGCATTCAAGGCGGAGCGAGGCCAAGTTAGAGTAAAGGGAGTATAGGCTCTGTGAACTTGGCCCTCTGGATGCAAAATACGAACTAAGTACCAAATTCCGGGAAGCGTGAATGAGGGAGGGGTGTGTGAGCTGGGAGCAGGGCAGTGAAATGGCGGGGGACAGGGCAACATGGAGGCGATTTGTTTGTGGCCACCCCTTACGGGATTAAGGCGTATGGCAATAGACAGATAGACAGACAGTTAAATTATCTGACTCAGCTCCATTTACTCATGTCCATTATTTATGTCTATTAATTCATTACCACATTTACGTCACGGTGTTAAGTATTTTGACTAACTCGGTATTAACGTATATAACTTCATCCTTTCTCCTCATTCATTTAACCTCTTCACTACGTCGACGTATATTTCACTTTAATCATTCTTAAACCGGATCATATTATTCATCGATTTTATTCAAAGCAGCTGTGAATGGATTAACTCTGAGTGCGTCTAACCCTCCCACTTAGGAATTTCTCTCCAGTATTTCAGTACCATCATCAAGAGATAGGAAGGATGGAATTAAAGCTACGTCCTCAGGTTGAATGTGTGTGTGTGTGTGTGTGTGTGTGTGTGTGTGTGTGTGTGTGTGTGTGTGTGTGTGTGTGTGTTTTAGAGAGAGAGAGAGAGAGAGTGTGTGTGTGTGTGTGTGTGTGTGTGTGTGTGTGTGTGTGTGTGTGTGTGTGTGTGTGTGTGTGTGTGTGTGTGTGTGTGTGTGTGTGTGTGTGTGTGTGTGTGTGTGTGTGTCTGTCTGTCTGTCTGTACATCATACTCGAAATAATGTACAAAATAAATGCTTAAGAGAGGGTGTTACGAATTTCTCCAGCGTCACAGCGAATCCCAATAGCGTGACTACAAAAAAAAAAAAAATCCCTCTTCCAGTTATTGTCAGGGTTGTGGGGGGGGGAGGGGTTGGATTGAGTTCATGGCCCGGTGGTTGCAAAGGCGGGGGGGGGAGGGGGAGGGGGAGGTGAGGAGGAAGGGAGGGGCAGGGGGGGAGAAAGGAAGGGGGAGGTGGGGAGGAAGGCAGAAGGGAGGGTCGGGGATCATTCAATTTGCACCAGACCTTCCGAGCCCCCTCCCCCACATCCACCTCTCCCCACCCCTCTCCTTTCTCCCCACCTACCTTCCTCCTTCCTCCCGCTCACCTCTCTGTCTCCCACCCTTCTCTCTCTCTCTTCCCCTCTTCCTCCTGACCTCTCCACGTTCAATGCTGCGCGGGGAGGGGGGATAGGAGGGGAGGAAGGGGAGACGGGAGAGAAGAGAAGGGCGGGATGGAATGGGGAAGGGGAAGAGAAGAGTGGGAAGGCAAGGAGGATGGAAGGAAGGCAGTGGGAGGGGAGGGAAGGGGATGAAAGAGAAGAGGGGAGGGGAGATGGGAAGGGAGGAAGAATGGGAGGAAGAATCATTGTGGGGAGGGCAATGTTGGAAGGGAGAGGAGGAGGGGAGAAAAATGGTAAGGAAGGGGGAGAAAGGGGGAGGGAGGGATGGAGGGGTGCATAGAGTGGGTGGTGGAGGAAACAAACCACGGGGGAGTGATGGAGCAGGAGGGAGGTAATGTTACGTGAGAGAGAGAGAGAGAGAGAGAGAGAGAGAGAGAGAGAGAGAGAGAGAGATTAAAGTAGTCGATTGAAAAGAGAAAAATATACGAAAGAAAAGAAGGAGAAAGAAAAATAAAGTCCTCGCTAAGAAGAAAGAAAAGGAGAAAATTAAAAAAAGGTTTAAGGAAAATAGCAACAGAAAACGTTGGTACAGGATGAAGGAAAGGTGGAAGAAAGTGGGGATAAATTAAAGACAGCAGGGGAAGAAAAGAGAGAAAAAAAAGTTAGAGGGTGAAGGAGTGAGCAACCAATTAGGAAAAAAATGGAGAGGCGAAAGGAAAAAGAATAAAAGGAAAGGAGATGGCGCTGAAATGAGAGAGAAGTGGGAACAAAGATTGTCGACTTTCACAGGATAATACAAGAAGTCTTTAAAATACACTGATATACTTCTGTGTTGACTGCCATGATAACAGAAACACAGGATTCCAAGCTTTACGTGACTGTCTTATTTGACCTTTGATCTCATAAACTCCTTTAAAAGAATCAAATTAAATAATCGTGGAAAATGTGTCAGGCTGAATTTGCCCAAGGAATAACTGTACCAAATTTGATGAGAACTGATGAAGAAATAAAGGAATGGTATCACATCGAAACTGGAAGAAATGAAGAAGTGAGAAACAGAGAAAATACCGAAGTTGATGCGGGCAGTTTGGGTTACCCGACTCAGGTATCCATCTACCTTTTTTGGCTTGACAATTAAAATGAGTACCTAGGGGAGATAACTATGCTAACCTGGATGACGCAGTAGCCTCTTGTTAAAGGATAGTAAAAACCCGACGGAGGCCCGAAGATTTAAGTTACGGAGACTAGCACCATGGCTAAGCGCCTCTTGGCTTGTGTCCTAACATTACCTTATATTCCTTGAGGCGTTAACCCTAATATTTTTTTCTTTCTTGTCTCTGGCTCGGCTATAGCGCCCATAATGACTGATGTTCTAATTTCTCTCTCTCTCTCTCTCTCTCTCTCTCTCTCTCTCTCTCTCTCTCTCTCTCTCTCTCTCTCTCTCTCTTTCCAATCATATCCATATTGACCGAGACCTCCACTCCACCAAAACTCTGGCCGGGAAACATATGCCTCCTTTCAGACCCACCCTTCCCTTCATGTTTGCACGCTTCCATTTTTCACTTCAACTCGAATTCCCCTTCCTCTTCCCTCTTCCCATCGCCTATTTTTCTCACTGGAGGACGCGGGACCTAGATGCACAAACAGACCAAGGATAAATAATTCTCCGTCGTAACATATGAACTGGACTGCAGGAAGGATATGGAAAATACTTAATAATTTTCTCATATTTTCTTGATTTTCTTGTTCAAAAAAAAAAAAAAAAAAGTGGGACAGTCACGACGAGGAATTCATCATAGGTTTGTGCGACTGGTGAGGGAAAAAAAAAATATATATATATATATATATATATATATATATATATATATATATATATATATATATATATATATATATATATATCCTGACAAAAACTCTACGGATATTTCCCCCCTCGTTTCACTGCCATTTTCCAGGGTACATTTCTTTTCCAGGAAGATCTTGGTTAGGTTGGTTAGGTTTGTCAGATTAGGTTAGGTTCGTCTTTTAAGGCTAGGTTAGGTTAGTCTGCTAGGGTTAAGTTAAATGACTCTGGTTTGGGACAAAGTAGATTGGTAGGTTATTCTGTTGGGGTTGTGTTGGGGCTGGGTTAGTCAAGGTTAAGCCAGGTTAGAGTTACCGGTAAACAGATTAAGAACGATCATCCTGGGAAGAAAATACACATCGCGTGAAGATAACTAGGCTTACTATACTGAAATAATACACTTCGAGCCTGAGTTACGTCACTTGGATTTTATGATTTTCCCTGTTTCCAGATCTCTCTCTCTCTCTCTTAAGTCACTTACGGAACGCCTGTGGTTATTAAGTCTAGTTAGCCTGCATCCCATATCGCAAGTCATATACGTTCCATCACTGTCAAATACTTAAAAAAAAAATCGTCAAAATTTGGAGGAATCTCACTTCTCGAATTCAAAAACTAAGCGCCATATCGTCTTTTTTTCATTTTATTATTGTCTTTTTCTTTAGTTTAAGAAGGGTTTATATAACACGAAAGGGGATAATGAGGTTTAGTAGGCAAAATAAATCGGTTAGGAAGAGGTGTTAGGGAGCCTTCTTATCCAAGAGTCTGACCCGAGAATATCCTAAGAAGAAAGATGCAGAGGTGGCTGACAGTTGGGTGATGGGGGGTAAGGAGGGGTGTGGAGGGACCGTGGGGGAGGAATGAGGGGTGAGGGGCTGTAACATAGGTGGGGGGAGAGGGGGGCAGGGGGAATGTGAGGAAAATGGAGGGCGGGATGGAGGGGGGGTGAGCTGTGTGGTGGGGAGGAAATGGGAGATGCTGTGAAGTGGGTGGGGGTGGCGGGGGCGGGGGACGTTATGTAGGTGGGGATAGCGGGGGAGGAGATATTAGGTTGGTGGGGAGTGAGGGAGTGCTCTGATATACGTGGGAGTAGAGGAGGGGAGGGAGGCTGTGAGGTTGGTGGTGGAGGGAAAGGACTGTGAGGGAAGTGGTGGGGGAGAGGGCGAGGGAACTCATCAGATGGAGAAGCAACAGAACCATTAGTGTAATCTAGGTTATTGCCGATGATGGGCAGTGAGGCCAAAAACCTATTCGTTTGTATCTTCGTTCTTTCCCCACACTCTTCCGGCGCTCCATTCTCAGTCACCTTTTCTCTCTAATTTAATTACACTCTCCTCTGAAACTCATCAGTCTGCTCAAAAGGGTACAGTTGCTCCCATTTCAGTTCATATAACCCACTGAATGAGCTTAAGTACATCAACCAATATGCAAAACAGCAAGAAGTTGTGAAATAAAGTTGATTTTGTCACAACGTGGCATGGTGAGTCAGAATGCAGGCTACCAACAGAGGGGCTCAGCGTGCGATCCCACCCAAGGTCCACCGGTTGATATCAGGGATGAGATTCGGACGCAGAGTGATGGCTACACGCTCCAACAAAAGTCGTTTAAAGAGAGGTATGGCCTTTGGCAGTTAAAGAAGTGAGTATACGGTGGAAAACTGTACCATCATCACCATCATCATCTTGCCAAAAAGACTTCCTAAAAAATCTGAGACATAAATGTCTCTTCCAATTTAAGGTCGATAAAAGTAGCTGTATATTTGTCAATCCAGTTACCGTACAGAGACGGGTGACGACTTACAGTAGGTACAGGACATTACTCGCTACAGAAGCCGCCCAGATTTTCAAAGGCATAAAAGCTATAATAATCAGCCTTCAACGACGGCTCACGATTTATGTATATTTTGGTAAAAGCAAAATGATTTTACTCACTAAAAAGAACCTCCCATCGTCCAAGAAGTAACGACGACACAATATAATGAAGACCAATTCACGAGGACTGGCTCTTTTTAAGCGCTATACAAGCCACAGGACTGCTACCAAATCACAACCAATATGTCAATAAAATAGGAACATCAGAAATCAAGAGAATAAGTACAATAAGTCCTTTGCCATATGCCGTACAATTCAGTTCCCGTCAATCAGTACTTAGTAGACTTGAGAATAAGATAGGGTTACCAAAGAAGGTTTGAAATTATTATACCACAAAAATACCCAGAGCTGGTGAAAAAAGAAAAGGAGGATTTCTGTATAGCGGGTTGGAGTGAGTGTGTTGGTTCAGTCAGGAATGTAATTAAGTTTAGGACGCGTGCTGTACAGGACTCACTCAACCAGGCGCAGCAACAGATGTCTGGGTGGTGGCGCTGACTATATCGACTCTCTCTCTCTCTCTCTCTCTCTCATCCATATTCCTAGCGGCACAGGAGGCTTCTTAATAACTCTTCCTTAGTGACTTATTTTGCACTTAAAACCTCGACATTTCCTTGTGTGTTATTTATATTTTTCGACGGAGATGAGCATACCAAAGTGCAATATCCAGAACAAATCGCTAAGGAAGAGGTGTTTTGAATTCTAAAATACCACTTGAAATACGAACCTCACACTCACCTACACTCACCAAAAACACTAAATATTTGCATCTCCGGAAGTCTCCCCTCGGAACATACCAACCCTTTGCAGTTAATATGAATAAAAAAAGAATATAAAAATGCTCGGATATCTATACTGCTTTCACCTTATCTTAGCCTAGATTATCGCGGCTTATTTTACGTATCTCAGTGGCAGATTTAGAAAAAATGCTACGGCTTTATATCCTATCTACGGCACTTCTTCGTGATTTGGACCATTTTCTAGTTTTAGCCTATTGTTGCTTTCAAAATAGAAAGCTGGCAATTTTAGGCCAAGTTCGAGTGAACAGAATAGAGAAGATGGACAGCGCGACAATTTCTGGATACGAGCGGTCACAGGCTGCCTACTTACACACACACACACACACACACACACACACACACACACACACACCTTCATCTTCACTAATTACCTGCCGAGTACTCCTCACCTTAGGATCTGAGAGAGAGAGAGAGAGAGAGAGAGAGAGGGGCCATTCATCTTCACTAATTACCTACCAGTACTTTTTTTATTTTTATGAGTCCGATTCTGCGCAAAGGCTTCACAGCCTACTCCCAAGGTCCAGTAGTCCTCCTACATACCATACACCTCTACTTGTCACCACTTCGGCGCTAACACCCACCGTCCATACTTAATACATGTTAGGGCTGTGTCATACAGGACTGATGTATTGGTATTAGCGGGGGTATTTTCACGACATGTCGGCGGGTCTTCTAGTAGATATCTGCTTTTACTAAATTCAAATCTTTAAACTGTTCCCTGCCCCAGCGGGGATTAGAACCTGGGTCCGGTGGGACTGCAGGCCACCTCTCTACCGACTGAGCTACTTCTCATCTTACGACCTTTGGATGGAACATACAAACAGACAGACAGACAGATAAGAAGACAGACAGAGTAGCCAGCATTCCAGTATTTCCGATAATCTCGAATCCATATACTCTCCAGTTTGACCGGGAGAAAAAAAAAAAAGGAGAAAAAAAATGTCAGGAAAAACTTGTCTACTTACATGACATACGAAGCTCAAAGAGAAAAAAAGAAAAAGAAAAAATCATATAACCGTGGATGAGAGAGAACAAGAAGGCGGGTGTGAGTGACGCTGCCGAGTGGAGAGACCCGGGAAAGGTGGGGAAAGAGGAGGGGAGGGGATGAAAGGAGGAAGAGGGTGAGGGGAGGGGTAGAGAAAGTGGGTCAGGCTGGAGAGGGGAGAAAAGGGATATGGGAGGGGTGGCGAGGGAGAAGATAAGGGGAGAGGGGAGCGGGGGGAGTGGGAGGAGAAACAGGGAGGAGGCTGGGGAGTGGGGGGGAGGAAAGGAGTTGAATGGAAGGGTAGGACAGGTTAAAGGGTGCAGCGGGGCGTGTCTAGCAGAGATGTCAATGTGGACACTGGACGAAAGATACCAGGTGGTGGGGACACACACACACACACACACACTTTAGTACAATTAGGTTTCTAGTTATTTTATCCTGTTTATTTCTTTGTTTGAACACACACACACACACACACACACACACACACACACACACACACACACACAGGCGTACAAACATAAATACATTCTCTCCTCTCTCTCTCTCTCTCACTCTCTCTCTCTCTCTCTCTCTCTCTCTCTCTCTCTCTCTCTCTCTCTCTCTCTCTCTCTCTTTCTGTACGAGTATACAGATGGATAGATAGATACAGATAAATGTAATAAAGATTGTGTGTGTGTGTGTGTGTGTGTGTGTGTGTGTGTGTGTGTGTGTGTGTGTGTGTGTGTGTGTGTGTGTGTGTGTGTGTGTGTGTGTGTGTGTGTTCAAACAAAGAAATAAACAGGATAAAATAACTAGAAACCTAATTGTACTAAAGTAAAGTACTGCTTGCCCATCCTACTACGAGTACAACCCCTCTCTGACCCAATAAACTCCCTGTGTTCCTGACAGTCCTGACTCCTTACCTAAATCTGCCCCTGTTCTTGCACACCACACTGCCCCAAATGACCAAAATTCCTTGCCCGCCCAATGGACTCAGCCCGCTCCACTTCCCGTCCACTCCTTACCCGACAAACTCCTTCAACCTGCCCTACTCCCCACTCCAGATGCCTGCCCGCCCCTCGACGCTTCTCCTACTCCCCCAACACTCACTAACTGCCCAACTTGCTCCTCCACTTCTCCAGCTTTCAGAAGTTTGCCAACATACCTGGTAGTGGTGATGGTGTAGGAAGGAGGAAAGGGGAGGTGGGTGGTGGCTGACATACCAATTATATTTTAAGAAGTACTTCCTTTATTAGTGGCGGTACGGTATTGGTGGTGGCAGGGCGCGTGCGGGGTACGGACTATCGAACATGCTCTAATATACTGTACTCTCTAATATTTTATTTACCTTGTGGTGGTGCTAGCGGTGGTGGGTGCTGTTACTCTACCATGACTGGCACAACCACTATCATCACTTTCATCGTCAATATTACACCTCCAGTCACCTTGGTTCACTGTCATAATAGATCGAGGCATTCTGAAACTATATCGAAACTAAATATACGAACTCTGGAAAGAGGGGAAGCCATCCTCAACTTGCTCGAATCAACGAACCTAAGAAGACAGTCAAACCACCTTTTCATGCGGAGGGCACGCCACTACGAACACCCGGACACAGAGAGATATGATGACCACAGAAATCTTATGAAACTGAGCAAGCAAGCCCAGAGGAGCGAATTATCTGTTTATCCTGTATACCATTAACGTAAGAAAATACCGCAAAACACAAACAATATACCTAATCAATAACTTCATCCGTCTATTCTCGGGACTCTCGCCATTCCTCAACTGCACTGATAAACATTCACCGATCAATGGAAAACGTAAACATATCAAATGCAAACGATTATCGATACGCCATGCTGTAATTAGGGAGGAAAGGGAGATAATGAAATTCTTTACAAGAGTGAGGATAATTACACAAAGACAGTCTTGTTAATGAGTGTAGGACAGTATTGAGTGCAGGACAGTAATGAGTGCAGGACAGTAATGAGTACAGGACAGGACAAAGATGGCAGGACAATAAGGAGCGCAGGACAGGACAGGAGCGACCTAAATAAACCAAGTCCGTCGATGGGAGGCCTGCTCAATAAAATGCAAATGCAGTGTGAGAATTGCACTCTCTCTCTCTCTCTTTCTCTCTCTTCATATATTCCTCTTTTCTAGTCCCGCTCTCTCCTTTTCCCATTCTCACTCCACCTCCTCTCCCTCTATCCTTTAACCACACTCCCTCCTTCCTTCTCTCCCTCTACTCCTTTCCTCTTCCTCCCTCTCCTTCTCCCTCTCCTTCTCTCCTCTCCCTCCCTCTCTCTCTCTCTCTCTCTCTCTCCTCTCCCTTCCTCTCCTTTCCCCAGGGACTAAAACCTGACGCCTGCTATTTGCTGACTTTTGGTTCAGTGATTTTAGAACCTCCCATATTTCCGAGATTTTCACCGTATTCTCGTACTTCATTTTATTACTACAGGCCTAGTTTGTAGTTTATAATTTTAGTTACTTATTTGTTTGTTATCATTATTATTATTATTATTATTATTATTATTATTATTATTATTACTACTACTACTACTACTACTACTACTATTATCATTACTACTACTACTACTACTATTATTATTATTATCATTACTACTACTACTACTACAACTACTGCCAAAAGTAATAGTAGTACTAGTGGTGGTAGTAGCTTTAGTAGCTTAATTGTAGTAGTACTAGCAGTAGTTGTTGCAGCTGTTGTAGTTAATGTTGCTGTTGCTGTTGTTGTTGTTGTTGCTGTAGTTGTGGTTATTATTACTATTTCTAATATGTTATTTCATGGATGACTACCACCCCGTGTTCTAGTGGGAAAAACGGCAATAGAGATAATGATAAAAACAATAATACTGATGATGATAATGATGATGATGATGATGATATTACCAGACACAATACCAAATACGGCAGTCGGAGGATTACTGGCAATTATGTGAATACGAGTAGTGCTAGGTGGTGGCGACCATCATCCACTCACTTGATGTAGTGCTGCCTACTTCTTCCTTAGCCTTTATCATTCTTTTTCTGTGCCTGCCCTCCTCTCTTCCTATATCTCCCATCTTTCCTGTCACTTCTTATTGCTTTTCTTTCCTTTACAGGTGGCTTTACATTGAGTGACAAGCCAAATGGTTTCCTGTAGGCCAAGAAACCATTTACAACGCTGGGTGGTAACCATATAACCAAACCATACGTGCTCCCTACGTGTCAACAAGTGGGTTGGTGAAGGGTTAGTGCCCCTCCATGTAAAACAAATAACTCAAAGCCGAATGGCCACTCCTTATGGGATTATGGCGTCTGGCAATAGACAGATAGATAGATAGAGTAGTACTCCAGTCTCTCTCTCTCTCTCTCTCTCTCTCTCTCTCTCTCTCTCTCTCTCTCTCTCTCTCTCTCTTACACACACACACACACAGACACACACACACACACACACACAACACAGAGAGAGACAGATGTCGGAACTCCCACATGCGCTCCGATATCAAGTGAAGGAATTTGCAGTGTTGTTGATGGTGGTGGCGGGGGCGCGCGCGCGCTTGAGAGAGAGAGAAAGAGAGAGAGACAGACAGACAGACAGACAGACAGACAGACTAAGAGTAGGTTATTTACTATCGCTTACAACAAATACCCAGTGAATGAAAAGTAGAAAGCTTTAGACGTGTCCAACCCCCACTCTACCCTTATCCACCTTACCTGTTAGTTTAATCGCAACTCATTAACGTGTCTTGCTTACACTGTTGGCCTGTGGCTTTGTCCGTCCCTTACCTGGCAGTCAACAAGAGGTAGTATTAGCTGCTCTCTCTCTCTCTCTCTCTCTCTCTCTCTCTCTCTCTCTCTCTCTCTCTCTCCGCGTACACACACACACACACACACACACACACACACACACACACACACACACACACACACACACACACACACACGGACTATCTGTCTGTCTGCCCTCTCTCTCTCTCTCTCTCTCTCTCTCTCTCTCTCTCTCTCTCTCTCAAAGGAACAACAGCTGCTTCCCAGATTCCGATCAAAGTCAGGGCCAGAAGCTAAAAGTCAACAGCATGGCACTGAACTTCCTCCCTGTTTATGGCAATCATGGATCTGGAAACTACATATGACAGGGTGATCAGGAAGTGGGTTATAGGAAATGCTACGTACCGGTATGTATGACAGGCAAGGTAAACTGCCAAACGCTGCACAGTTCTTATGGTGGAAGAGAAGTATGTGTACCCCCTCCACAAAGTTACATATGTGCAAAGACAGATGGATATGTATGTAGATGATGCTGTGTTGATTACTAAGAGCGAACAAGACCTACGTAAACTGGTTCAGAGTTCTGTGAATGTCGGTGAGCAACGAGGTCTAAATGTAAATGTACAGTAAGATAAGGTAAAGTCAGGGATGCTGAGAGATAGTGTTGGCGAACGCAAAATAAATAAATAAAACAAAAATAATAATAATAATAATAATAATAGTAATAATAACACTCTGGGGGAAATTTTCTCAACCTTCGTGCAGTAACAGGAAAGAGAAGTGACTCTAAAGAGCGCGAAGAACAGTAACTTAAAATGCCTGATGCTATGACGGTTCTGATACACATTTTCACGAAGATTACTTTTCCTGTGACGTGGAACCGATATTGTAAAAGGTATGAATGATGAATGAAAAGATGTGCGGAACACTTTGCTGGGCATTCAACTGACTGTTCTCCCATTCGTGTATTTTCCTATTCCTAGGCTAATCCGGAATCAGTGGGAAATAGGGTCATGAAGATGATGATGATGATGATATTGTCTGTTTTCGTCTCCTCTCCCTACCCATCAACATCTATCTTCATTTGTCTCTCGTTGCCCTTACAGTTTTCTCCTCTTCCTCAATAAAACTTCCCTTCCTCCTCTCCCCTCCGCATCTTTCCTTCTCCCTCGCTTCTCTCCCTTTAATTTCCCTCTCCCTTCCTCACTTCCTTCCAATTTCCCTCACTCGCCAGTTTCTTTTCAGTTCGGAAATTCTGCTGCCTTCCCATCTTTTCATCTCTCTCTCCTCACCCTCGCCTTTTTCATTCCGGCTCTCTCTCTCTCTCTCTCTCTCTCTCTCTCTCTCTCTCTCTCTCTCTCTCTCTCTCTCTCTCTCTCTCTCTCTCTCATTTCCCTTTCGTACTCACTTTTAATTCATTGACTACGATTATTTTTTTAATGCTACCCCTAGAAGATTGTACGGAGCTTAGGAAAACGTTCTAATATTGATGGTGAAAACGTAGGTACTGACAAGCCCTCCAGATCGAAAACTTCCCAAGGGACGAAAAGAAAAAAAAAATGCTCTGGATGTGGCAAAAATATATTTTAAAAGGCACCATCGTGGTGAACGGTCCAAAGTTGTTATATTTCTAACTTTAGCGATATTACCGTCTCAATAATTTGCACTTTACATGTAAATACGTTTTAACGCTCTTCCCTCACCTCCCTTTCCCGACTGCCTCGTCTCATAGTCTACTGGTAATCATCTCTCTCTCTCTCTCTCTCTCTCTTTCTCTCTCTCTCTCTCTCTCTCTCTCTCTAGTTCCGCATCCTTCCTCTCATCTCCCCATCTTTCATTCTCAGTCTCATCTCATCCTCTGACATTCCTCCTATATCCCCTCTCTCATTCCCTCTCTTTTCACAACTCTCTTCCTTCTCTCTTCGTTCCCCCCGCCCCACTAATACGACGAACCAGCCCATTTCAATCCCGCAAACTTCTGAAACCACGTGCTTCAACGAAGTGAACATAGTATCACACCCAGTCAGGAACGAACCCCCGCCACGGTGAACACGAAGGCGCGCAAATATATGTGTAGACCACTAATTTGTCTGCACAGCACCAACCATTACACCACCGGCTTTTTTTTTTTTTTTTTTTAATGCAGGGAAGAAGAAACCAAATGTTAAAAGTCCACAAATTGTTCCCTCCAAGAAAAAATAAATAAAAACATGATTCACCGAGCCGGACATACTACTGGCCGAATAAAGAACGAACCCCCGTCAAGCTGGACACAGAGCGAAACTACACACCACCAACTTGTCCAGGCTACTATTCACGAACAAACTAAGAATCAGTTCCCTTTTGCCTCAAACTCTAATGTGCTTCTTTGAGGCAGACTAAGAAGAAAGAATCTTGATTCATTATAATACAATTAACTTTTTTTTTCTAGGAATGACAAACAATACAAGTGCTAGGTAATATTTTCAATGTCTCTTGGATGATGAGTAAAGAATCTACCCATGTCACTCAAGTTCATCAAAAAAAAAAAAAGCAACGCTATGCTGTTGCAACCCTCCATTTGACCAAGCACATACCCCCCACCTCCCTGCACATCTCCCAAGCGCATAACTGCCCTCACTCCCTCTCCCCCCAGTCTTTTATTTTAAAAGTCGGGATAAGGAGAACGCCTTGAGGACACAACCTAGGCCCATCAGACTTCTTGCGCAGGTAGCACTGAAATATCTGGATTTTTTTTTTTTTTTACTTTTTCATAAAAAAAGCTACTTAAGACAGCATTCTACCTATCACAAGGCACCAGTTCACTTTAACACATAACTATGCGAAATTTCATGGTTCTATAGTGAATACTTTCTGAGTTCTGACCCAGAAACGAAATCTCTACACCCGGCCAGCCGCCCTGCCGCCCGACTCTACGGGCGGACATCTATTGATCCCAGTGACAACAACACCCTCCTCTGACTGTCAGGTGGAGAGTAAAAAAGTCAAATCAAACAACAAATACAACAGATGTTGGAGTGGCCCTAATGAGATAGGGCAGCGTTTGGAAGCTTCCTGTGCTGTTGTTTGCAGATGATACTGTATTGTTAAGTGAAGACGAAGGGGAACTGCAAGGCTTGGTGAATGAGTTTTGGTGTGTAAGAAATGTAATTTAAAAGGGAATGTAGGGAAGAGTAAAGTTATAGTTGTCGAGAGAGATGAAGTCACTGAATATGCAGTGAGGTTGGATGCAGAGGAAATGGAAAATGTGAGTGCATTTAAGTACTTGGGTAGTGTGATGAGTAAGGATGGAAATTTGAAGGATGAAGTGCTTGAAAGGGTAAAACAAGGAAGAAAAGTTGCTGGTTCTTTGAAAGCAATGATAAAGAGTTGGGAGGCGTGCATGGATGTAAAAAAGTCGCTGCATGATTGAACTGAGATACGGTACCAACTCTAACGTACGGAAGTGCTTGGACCTTGTTGGAAGGACGTATGGAAGTGAAGCTTAGACCTTGTTGGAAGGACACAAGTCAAGAGTGAGACCACTAGAAACGAGTTATCTGAGAGGAGCATGTGGAGTTACATGGAGAGACTGACTGACAAATGAGGAAGTGAAGGAGCGTTGTGGTGTAGATGTGTACTGTAGGTGTCACAGATGTTACGAGAAATAAACTGAGACTAACAAGTAGAGTGTATGAGTGAAGTGAAGGGGGAGAAGGGGGAGGCCGAGGATGAGATGGAGGCATGAAGTGGAGAGGTATGTGAAAGAGGGGGTGTGAGCTGGGGAGAGGGTAGTGAAACGGCGGGGGACAGGGGGGCGACATGGAGGCGATTTGTTTGTGGCCAACCTTCCGGGAGTAAGAGTCTGGTAATGGATAGTTAGACAACACAACATTGGTCGTCAATTTGCTTGCGCGTCTTAGCCCTGAACAGCCAGTCAACGGAACACATGCATTTTCTCTAAAACTGCAAATTACATCAAACTTTTGTTTAAATATTTGCCACATTAATCCCTTCAATTCAATTACTTTTTTCTTTCAGTTATTCTAGCAACCTCCGTCGCTATTACTGAACGAAGGAAAGACCTCTCGTTTAAGGGGTTAGTGAAGCCTTCAGTTCGAAAAATCTCTCCTGGGAAAATTAAAATTGCCTGGATATAATAATAATAATAATAATAATAATAATAATAATAATGTCATCGGATTGAGGATGATACGAACTTCGTGCATTCTTGTCGAGGTGCAAAAATATAGCACAACTGTATCCATAACTAAGCAAAAGCTGGACGATGACAACTTTATGAGAATACCCCTTCTTCTTCATCTTCTTCTTCCTCCTCCTCCTCCTCTTCCTCTTTTTTATGAAATCAGCCATTATGTTGACCATGCCTTTGTATCGGCTTCCAACCCAAGGGAAATTAATGAGGTACCGTAATCAGAGAACAATGATAATCAACGGGGAATTAGGCTACCTTTACTTCTGGATTCTCAAAAATACAGTAACTCATCTTCTAGTGGATAAATTTCATCAATACAACACACTTTTCTTCTATGATATTTCCTTTGCCGATTCGAGAGGCAATTATAACGATGAAACCTCGAAATCCAGCGAGCAAGCTTTTCAAAAATTTATATACCGGTATGGGATAAAAACTGAAACTGGAGGATTTAAAAGCGTGAGTATTCTTGTGCGAAGTTATAAAATATTTAGCTGTTGTTGTGTCAAATATGCCCAATGAACGCTCCATTTAACAGTGTTTCTAAACTGGGAAATAATGAAGAATGAGTGTGGATGAGGAATGGCGAGATTACACATGAAGGATGAGTAGTTACGTATTTCAGTGCCACCTCAGTTTGACACCACACTTGCCCGCGTCTCATGTTTTAGTACTAATTTCGGGGAAATTTTACTCTCTCTCTCTCTCTCTCTCTCTCTCTTAATTTTCCGATGTGATTCACATAATTCTGACCGTTTTTATCACACCACCACTTACCTTTTCTTTCACGGCGATCTTAAATTGCCCGAAAAAACGCGAAATGCTTTTACGATAAAGGAAAATGTTGCGAAAACCTACGGTATTAAGAAAATTAAGAAAACCCGAAGACAGGCATAGTAATACAAACCAAGTTCTGGCAAAAATTTCCTCGCAATTTTCAGACTTAACCAATCCAAGAAACTATTTTTCGGTCGAAACCTAAGCATCCATCTGTCCTAACCATGGTGCTGTTCAAAAGGTCATTTATGAGCCTAACCGAAAAAGTCACATCAGTCGTCCTAACCTCTGGATATAATTTGTCCCTAACTGAAATGCTCAATAATATCTGATGTTGGTATATTCACATAATAAATAAATAAAATAACCAATGGTTTTTAACAATATCTGGGGACAGAAGTTATGATGCAACACATTTACGTAAGGTTAAAGGCGTCAAATACTCTTTAAAGTTACAAAGTAAGCTAAAAACATTTTATTAAGATTTTATTAATTGTCTATATCATATACTAAGATCTTATTAACTTCAAATATTCCTGAAGTTTCTTACAGATGCTGGTCAGGCATATATTCTTATATAAACGTCAATTCGGATAAATGTTGGGAAACTCCCAACAACAAATATAAAAAGTTTAAACAGTGACATAATAATGTAATTCAATTATGGCACCCAGACCCCGCGAAACAATTTTATATCGTAATCCTTGGGGAGACATAGGACCACTTTATTTCGCAGTTTTTTTGTTTTGCGTCCTTACCTCAGGCCCTCATGGGATTCTTTAAGTGTTTTCTGCTTCCAAGCTGGGTTTTTTTTTTTTTTTTAAGTAAGAAAACGGTTTTTAAAAAGTTTGTTTACAGACGGACGTCATTATAAAACACCATTTTTGAAAGAAATTCCCCTTGTCAGTACCTGTTTATCCAAAACTAACCTAAGTTTTCGTAACAACCTAAACTTATTTATCTTAACCTAACCTAACCTATTTTATGCTAACCTAACCAATTTTATGCTAACCTAACCAAGCTTACCCTAACCTAACCTAACCTTTCCCTTATGTGATCATATTTTTCGCATTTATCGATGGATTCTCTTCATTCTCGAAAACGCGTTCTGTACACCTCTACAAAGCCAGAATCAGTTCAAACGCAGGTAAAAAAAAAAAAAAAAAAGTGGTCCTATGTCTCCTTAAGGATTACCTTTATATATCAACATTTAGATTAAAGAATAGGCCTACGGTACTGCCTTCGTGGTTAGGTTACGTCCCGTTTGGCTTGGTTTGTCTAAAATTGACGAGGTTCTAAAACTCAAATTTCCGCATTTCCGCAACTTTTTATACCTATTACTTTGATTCTAAAGTTACACATTATACAGAGGGAAAAAAATACATTATTTGCATTACAGACTGGAAGCTTTCCTACTCACCTTTAGTCCAGTAGGCATTAAATATGCTGCGATTGGAAGCTATTTCCTGTCCACTAAGGAACGCCGAGTGGAAGCCATTACTTGGTCGTCTTCCACGTTACGTGGTTAAGATTTGCAGCAATGAAAAAATGCATAACTTATCAATTAAAAACAACTTGTGACTGTGGTCGGGGGATGTTTTGCTGTTTTGTAGTAACTGTCGAATGCGTACCGCTCCCTACGTAACACACCAATTTAAACCACTCTAAGTCAAGGAAGGTAAAAATATGGCACTACAGTTCTCCGTATACCCTCCTATCCCCCAAAACACCATAACTCGTAACTTTCTGCTCAGGTCTGTATTCACTGTTGAGGACCACGTCAGCACAAGCGTCTTCTTTTTCTTCTTTGGTTGAAGGGTAGAGAAGCACAAGCGTCGTCTGCAAGTTATTGTTTTTGACGTCATCAGACATTCATTCAAGTTTGCGTCGATTTTACTTTATCCTAGCTCAAGAGGCCTCGGCCCGGATCCAAAAAACAGATATACTTTAGTAATCCATCTGCTGGAAAATTGTCACAGCTGTAATACTGCAAAAAGGGTGAAATATCTGGCAACATGATAAAATATTTTTCATTACATACATAAACTTATAAAATTTTGGGACATCGCCAGTGACTAAATGACTTTATGCAGTCTATTTAAGAAGCCGAACTTCACAAACCAAAGTTATCGTACCAAAGGTAACGTTTCTAAGTGCTGGCCGCAAGAAATGAATGAAAATCTAGTTGGAATAACCTGACGCAAGTTTCAGTAAGGAGTTATAGTGGTTCAATGATCGCATGTTCGTCTCGTAATTTGCCTGTGTCTACTATGGAGTCGAAATCAGGCCGTGGTGGACATTTATAATAAATGCTTCTAGAATATCCTTTCAAATGCTTGCATTATATTCGCACCATGTCGACACACAATAGCCATTACAGATTTTTATCTCCACATGCATCTTCTCATTAGAAACACCCTATTTCAATAGTACTTCGTTAGCGTCGGAAAAAACTGGCTGACTGCTCTCTCGTATGTGATGTTACAGCGTAGGATGTATTATCAAACGATGTTACTTTTTTTTTTTCAATGACAGGAAATTACACGAGTATTGTATGTACAAGTCACTTGCATTCTTTAGACACAAAGACACGTGACAAAATACCGTACTCGTGCAAACAGATTTGACGAAATACGTTAGCCTGTAACTTTGTATGTTGTCATTTTTTTTTTTTTTTAGCTCCCTGAGTTTTACTTACCTACCATTCTTTCCCCATCATATTTTGATATCCTTCTCCGTCATTCCTCATCCGTGTTATCGATCCAAATACCTCAAGTCAATGTCATCACGCCACAGGGTGAGCCTGAGACTTCCTCAGCAGCCCCAGTTGGAGGTGGAGGAAGGGATGGGGGGGGAGGGTTCCAAAGTTTCCTACTTTTTTTAAATTTTTTCTTATACGGACAAGGAAAAATCCTTTGCCGTTTGATAGTTGCCTATCGTACAACCTTTGTAAACAGGGAACATACAATAAACGTACGGTCTACTTTCTGGTTCAGTCATATTACGCTGTCAGTGCTGACGAATATTTATACTCTTTTGGATGCAAAATATAACTGCTAGGTATTTAAACCAACTAGATTACATTTTTTATACATGATCTTTGTTACCCATTCCAAACGGGTGGTGCCTGAAAACAAATACATGCACTCAAATCTCGCCTATGGAACTATAATATATATTGCTGCAGCTCATATCAAAGCAATTTTGAACCATCCACTTAGTCACACCTTGCTCCTTACCCAAACAAGAAACCTGTTAATCTTGTTCTTTAATCCGCCATGGGACAAAGTTTATTCAGCTCAAGGCCGATTTTCACGAGCACACCTACGAACAACTCCCTCTTGCAACTCCCGATTTTTTTCTGAAGGAAGAAGTAAGGCCATGGAAAGAAGTAGTATTGTTACGAGATAATTTTCTTGTAACCAAGACTTGTTTTGCATGAAGTGTAAGGAAACTTAAATGCAAAAACTTTCGATAAATACTTTATTACCATTTCTCTTTTTTTTTTTTTTTTTTTTTTGTTCCATCTACTTTTTTTTTTTTTTTTAGTTCATTTGGGTGTTTTGAGGCCTCATTTGTTGTGCAAATGAATAATAACCATAATATGACTATGACAATCTTAGTTACCTCCTAACTCTGCGGGAGCTCCTGATTGCCACCAACCCTAACCTAGCCTAACCAAACCAAACCAAACCTAACCAAACCAAACCAAACCTAACCTAACCTAACCAAACCAAACCAAACCAAACCTAACCTAACCTAACCAAACCAAACCAAACCTAACCTAACCAAACCTAACCTAACCAAACCTAACCTAACCAAACCTAACCTAACCAAACAAAAGTAACCTGACCTAAAGTACGGGTAACCTAACTTACGCTGATGGTCCTCTTTGGCTCATCCGACAAGCTAAGCTAAGCTATCTCAACCTAAGGTAACCTAACCCAAGTATGGGGGTCAAGACTGTCATGGTCGTAGTGCATAATTTCAAAGAATTTTTTTTCCAATTTCTTTGTAATTAAAAGAGCAGCCTGCACATGGCATCTTGGTGGTGGCCGTGGAGTCGAAGCGCGATTTCAAAATTAAATATCGCCCTGTGATTGGCCGGCTGAGTGACGTCGGTCAGGTGAGAACTGAAATTAAAAATATTCATAATAGAATTATTCATTTGCGCACAAAAAAAAAAAAAATACAGGCGTACACTATATGATAGCACAAATCCACTGGGTATGGTAAGATTGCCCGCTACAGAAACGGCAATAAAGTAAATAAATACCAAACTTTCCTATGTCTCCTGCTTGTCCTGCAAAATGAAGTCAGCAACGGCTTGCTAGATAAGCCCCAACCTTAAGTATTGTGATAATGTGAATTCGGTCCGCGGCCTCCTCTCTGCCGACTTCCTTACCCATCTCCAGCCCTTCTCCACGTGGTCAATTCGTTAGCGATGGAGGCAAGAGGGTCGTCTCTCCTTCCTCCATTAGGCTACACGTCCGTCTTCCAGCCCATCCAAACTTAATTTGATACAGGGACTCGGAGAGAGATGCTCATGTCCAACACAGTATGCGGGAAATTAAGAACTGAGGGTATGAAGAACCATAAATGTTTGCCCTGTTAACTACATAAGATGGGAGATTATCTGAAACTGGAGATAGCCAGCAGTGGAACGTATGTATACATGAATAGCTGAGTAATTGTTTATGAGGTCATATAACATCGATTATCTGTGTATTTGTCTTATTGTTGCAAGTGGAACTTTTTATTTTAGCACAGACCGAAGTGTGACTGCAATCACGGCAAATATCAGTCTTGCAACTGTTTTATGTGGACTCGAAATTATTAATGGTAAATTAGCCGTTTCTGACAAAACCTCAATGGAAGAGGAAATCCTATCCTAACCAAACCAAAAATTAACCTAGGACTTTTTCCTTAACCAGGGTCGAGGTAAGTAGTAGCTCCCGAATAAAAAAAAAGAAATTGGGGGTGTTGTCCGAAAGCGTAGTAATACCTTATTAATATTAATGTGAGTGTGTGGGTCCCAGTATTCTTATTTGACAAGCAAATGTCATAAAATCAAACCTCATTTCTGCTCTCTCTTCTCTTCAGTCTGCTGTCCTCTAGCCTACCGTTTTCTTGGCACAGTCGGAGTGTAAATACCTGTGAGATACCTACGTGACTTAGAGAACAGTTCAGTTTTATTTTAAACATACTGCGACTGCAAAAAAAAAAAAAAAAAAAAAAAAAAAAAAAGGCAACTGCAAGATGATACGCTTACATAAGTACTCGTATTTTCCAGAAGAATGTAGTATTCACAACCTTTGCGTTCTAATGGAAAACAAAATTAGGAAATTGATCAAGGGGCTTTCGACTGTTGCATAAATAAATAGGGAATAGCATGTGAAATCAAATATGAAAAACCGTGACCACTGCTTTAACCCTACGAGATGCAGTTTTGTGTATGAGTGAAAGACTTACAGCTCCTGCCTTCCTCTTTATTTATCGATACACTGTTCGTGTGAAGAATGAGTAGCAAGAGACGTAGCAGGTTGAAGATAACCTCACAGTGCGGAAGTTTGCAAGGAGACGAAGTTTAGAATAATATTTTGAAATATGAGTATGGACAATAAAAATGTTAGCCTGTTCAATTTGGTATCGATTTTTTTTTTTTTTTTTTTTTTTTTTTTTTTTAAATATTTCCAGGTGATTTCCCTCAACTTACTAATCTCTAGTAATCACGGATAAATGAAGCCTATATCTATTTCCTTCAGTCTGATGGCTCTCCAGTGCTGAATAAAATTCTCACACTGAAAAGGTCGGCAAAAGTGAATGGTCAGGATATCCTGGTGGCTAGTGAAACAGGAGCTCCAGCTCTTCCAATCACCAGCATTCCCATCCTCCTTGGGAGTGCCGTTCCGATTGGCTGGTGTTATAGCCTACTTCCTACAGGCATGTGTTAGGAGTGTAATGCTGTATGGTACTGAGACCTGGGCAGTAACAGAAAAGGATATTCATGCGCTCAAACATACAGAAATGACAGTGATTAGATGGATGTGTACAGCGTCGTTGAATATGAGGCCTGGAGGGACTAGGTTTACAACTGAAGTGTTGAGATAAAGGATAGGACTGGAGCGTATTGATGCTGTGGTGAGGAGGGGCAGATTGAGATGTTTTGGACATGTGGAGAGGGTGCAGTAAGTGAAGTATGAACGTCGAGGATAGGGCTGCAAGAGACAGACTGAAAAAGGTCTGAGATATGTCATACAGTATGACCTCAGTGATAAGGGACTAAAGAGTGGGCCTGCTAGAGATCGAGCAGCATGGACAGCCGCCATTAGGTTACCAAGGCTGATACATGCAAGCATGTTGGAGCCTTCAAATTGTAGGAATGCTTAAGTTCTCTCAGGTGAAAATAATCTACTATAATTCATTCTTATTTTTCAGCCCTGATTGTACGTCTTCTGACTGGTAGATTTATCGGTGAGTACGACCCCACCATGGAGGCCGTGTATAGCTACCAGTTCCCACTCCCGGAATACCCACTCCCACTCCAGGTCATGGATACTGCTGGACACGTAAGGTCAACCCCTCAGCTCAATGAAGTCATGTGTGATTAACTCCTTCAGCAGGGTCCCATCTTTTATATTTCATTCTTGTTACCACCAGACATGTGCATTCAGCTAAAGAAAGGCTTTGGAAATGGATAGGTTTACTTAGATCCCTAAATACTAGGCCATCTTTCATACTTCATAGTTGCTACCACCTGACATTTGTAGCTATTCAGCGTAGAAGCTTCGAACTGAAGAGGTTAGATAAAATCCCTTTTTTGACAAGCCATAAAGAACGTCCATAAACTCAAGTTAATTGTCTAGTGGCAGTCTGATGAAAATAAAAATGTCTTGAGACTGAAGCAGCTAAACATGGTAGAAACACAGATGATAGTTAGAAAACCTTAGCTGGTATCATTTTAATTTCAGTCTGTAGTGCCCAGTCAGTTTTAGAGTGTTTTCTTATTAGATCTCACCAGTAAGAACAACTTTTCTTCTGTGACATTAATAGAGATATAGCCCTTAGAAAAACTTCTAGGATCTACAATTTTATCTATTTTGTCCTTCATATTTGTAATGGACTGATTGTCAGTGATTATATAAATAGTGCTACTGTTGTCATGTGTTGTCCAAATATTAGATGTGACAAAGAGTACATGATGCAAGAGGAGTACCGTGAGAACATTATATGTCTATTGCAGGTGGAGGTGGCAGGTGAAGGGCGAGAGCGGCAAGTGTCATGGGGCGAGGGATTCGTACTGGTATTTTCTCTTACCTCCCATACCTCCTTTACTGCACTGAGCCACCTGCGGCATGTGATCCTTGAGCTGACTCCAGGTCCACCGCGTCCAATGGTGCTGGTGGGCAATAAGGCGGACCTGACTCAGGCCCGCCAGGTGCATGATCAAGACATCCATGAGCTAGCTGACACATGGGGCTGTGACTTCTATGAGGTGGCAGCACCTGAGCCCTGGCAAGTGGTGGCTCGGCCTTTCATGGCAATCTATCGTGCAGTGCTTGAAGCTCGTGCTGCACCCTGACTGCTGCATATTAGGTGTCACAACATGTATGAAAAATATTCACTTGCAGTAATGCACTGACATACCATAATAAGGAGCAATATAAGCTCTGATATACCATAATAAGGAGCAATATAAACGCTGAAAACTAGTGACATGTCACAATGGTGTATGTTGGCTGATACCTTCACCATGCTTATAGAAAAAGAGACAATAACTCGTAAACAAAAACAAGACTTCCTAGTATTTACATACTAGTCTATGCTCATGTGGCAGCTACAACACATTTAATCTCTTACAGTCCTTGAGAGTAACACTAACTGTAAATTACCTGTTTCTGTTAACTCACTACTTCTGTTGATTCACTAACTTTACTTGCTTTCTTTTGTCCAGTGACCCATTAAATGATTACTGTCTTACAGTAGGACTTTACAGTATTTTGGCTACCTACTGGTTGTTGTTGAATTACTGTTGACATATACAGTGTATCTTTAGGCCCATTAGCTTAAAATCATTCCAGACTTGTTTGGAGGAACTGATCAGACGATGGAGGGTTACATAGTGAGTCTGAGAGTCTCCTATGACTTAATTATTATCCCCATCATCATTCCCATCCAATTTCCATCATGGGATGGGGACACTTGTAGAAAGACCATTTAATCTCTGAGGGCATGAATCAGGTGAGGAGGAAAAAACCCACGTGCAATCTTCTGTCACTGACTCTGGAGGTTTGAGAATGCGTGCAATATAAGTGTTAGGAAGTAGAATCTCAACATTATGTGGTAGGTGGGGACGCCCACCATCCACGCACTCGATGTAATGCTGCTTTGAGTGTCTGCCCTTTCCTCTGTTCCTCCCTTCCTCTTCTGTCTTTCATTCCTTCATTCTTTCCTCTTCCGTCTGCCTATGTGTGACTACGCTCCCTCTTCAGTCTTTCTTTCCTTCATTCTTTTCTCTTCCTTCTGCCTATTGTAACGCCGGAAAATTTTAGACCACCGCCGCTAGTGCCACCCATGTAACGCAGGAGAATTTGCCACCAGCGTAATGCTGAAAAAAAATTTCGATACCACCTCTAATGCCACCAGTGTAACGGAAGACAGTCACCAGTGTAATGATGAGAAAATTTGGAGATTATAGGAAATAGGGTAGCGTGATCTTATATGAGAGTGCGTGAGCAGAACAGATATTAGTACCCTTTGCTGGCCACTCAGTCTCATCTGTACCACTCCTTAGAGCAGCGTTTCTTAATCTGGGGTGCTGAAATCAATTTTAGGGGATGCTGGAATATGCAACATATATTGGTTTTGCTTAGTATTGGCATCGTTGATATTTTATTTTTGGAGAATGTATAAAATTAACTGTCAAGGAGTACTTCACTTGTCCTTGTAGTAGTGTAGTAAATGTAGCAGTGTAGCAACCGTAGTCCCAGTAATCAGATGTAAGGGGGTGCTGGACTGTGTGGCCTTACTGCAGAGGATGCTGAGGTCGGAAAAGGTTAAGAAACGCTGCCTTAGAGGATAGCAAAATTTAAACGACTTAACCTAAGATTTACTAAACATTAAGAAGTAAAAGACAGATTCTTCTTAGAAACTGTAACTGAAACAAAGCAAACAAAACAATCAGGGTCTGTAACTCCGGAATTATGAATCTTTACAACCTAAAATAATATTCAAAGAATACTGATACACCTGGATATATTAATCCCGTTCAAGGAATACTGATACACTTGGATATATTAATCCCGTTCAAAGAATACTGATACACCTGGATATATTAATCCCGTTCAAGGAATACTGATCCACCTGGATATATTAATCCCGTTCAAGGAATACTGATACACCTGGATATATTAATCCCGTTCAAGGAATACTGATACACCTGGATATATTAATCCCGAGGTCTCAGTTGGACTCTTCGGGAAGAAACCTAAAGATTACCACCAAAGATATTCTCTTAAGACTAAACTAATTGTACAACTCAAGAATCATATACAACTGAATACTGTATTCAAATGGACCAGCCGATATTCACTTTGATTACATGAACTAAGAAAGGGGGGGGAGGTGATTTAGTGTGAGATAAGAGGTTAGGCCGTGGCTGGAACGCTCGATCTGTGAACGATGGAGAGGAGCAGCAATCGCTGTGAACGATTGAGAGGAGCAGCGATCTCATTATTCAGTACAAGTGGGATGAGGGGATATATCACCGATTTAACTCATGAACGTATATGATGACTTACATTACACGAAAAAGGGGGGGAGGGGAGTGAGAGTTCGGGCACTAATCCGTGACCGATAGAGAGAGGAGCGGCGATCTGATTGATTGGCACGGCTCCCTGCCTTTTATACTCATCATCACAGTATTCAGGAATCGGCTAAAACTTTAACTGATTACCTTGTAATATACTGTTTCTATTAAACTCTCCAAAGAATACGAAGAATACGTTTGCACTCGACACATGTAGGAAAAATGACTTACGATGTTTAAAATTTTTGCAACAGGTGTACAGGAACTTTAATCATAATGAAGCCAAATCTATTAGGAATCCAGATAATTTATTTCTATGCTGGTTCATGTGCCTACGTGTCTGATGACACGACCCCAATAACACGGATCTCGCACTTCACAAATGACTAATCATCAACAATCATATCTCAGATAACTCTCAATCCACCATTGCATTGTTCAAAAGGGAAATACTATTAACTTCAGCATGTACATCTCTGGATCAGAATATGAAGGAAGACATTCGCGATTGCTAATCCTCACCAAAACCTCCGCGGCTACATGTCTGTTGGAAACGGCTGGTTCGTATGTAATAAATATTAATCATATTCACACCAGTACTCGACTTAGTACTATCAATAACAGAATCATGTTGTTGGTTAGTTGGCAGCGTCCTAGTCCTTACATCCCGGGTGTGTACTGTACCGTGTGGTCCACAGCGCCCCCAATGGTGGCCTCCAATGCTATGCTACCGTGTGTTCGAAACTGACCAAATCAATCACCAAGGGGAGAAAAAAGTGATGTAATTGGGTGTATAAAAGCCCGCGTTGCTTAGAGGCAAAGCGGGGATCCTCTCCTTGGTTCAGTGGTAACATGCGCGCCTACTGTATGAAGCGCTGGGGCCTGAGACCAAATCTCGGCCAGGACAGTGTGTTTAATTTGTTAAGTTTCAGTTCGGTTATTACAAGGTCAAAATGAGAGAGTTTTCAAACTTCCATTCCTATTCCCTTTAGCCTCCTCTTATGATGCCAAGAGAATATATGGGTAATGTTCTTCCCCTCATATTTTCAGAAATCATCATCATGCCAGCCTCTTTACTCCTGCCTAAAAAGATGGAGTGAGGCAGAATCCAGAAACAAAGAAAAAATGCAAAAGTGGAAGAATTATCAACAGTTACCCAATGAAATGGGTCACACAGTTATTCACATATCATTCATGCCTTCACTCCACCTCATAAGCCAAGCCATCTGCACATATTCTTAATAACAAAAGTACGAGTCACAAAGAGCCACTTCCATAAATTAATGGAATAAAAAGTATTTTTAAAAGTCATTAGCATTTCCTTACCCAATGATCCTGTAACTGAAGTGGCCCTCACATTCACAAAAGCCAGATAAAAGACATCAGTTTCTGTGTGTGTGTGTGTGTGTGTGTGTGTGTGTGTGTGTGTGTGTGTGTGTGTGTGTGTGTGTGTGTGTGTGTGTGTGATTCCACAGACACAGCATTTCTATCTCTGTAGGTATGCTGAGATTCGAGCAGTACTGTATCTACCATACAGTACATCAATCACAAATCAGAAAATGGCTTGGAGCATATGAAATGGCATTAATCCCATTTATTTGCTGTAAGAGGAAGGAAGAAGTTAAGACACCCTCAATGACCCCAGTCAAAACGTTACCCTGGCTGGCAAAGGCCAACGTGCTACCAATGGGTCAGCAAAAAATATAATAAGCATTGTTACGTCCCAGTCCCCTACACTGCCACAGGCTCCAACAGCTGTAGTTCAGTATAGGAAGGCCGTTACCCAGTGAGTTGTTCTTCCTATGGTCAGCCTTTAAGGCCGTTTCACACCGGCTGCGATGCTACGCGAGCCACTCTATGCTGTGGACGCACGCTCGCGATGTTTGCTATCCGAGTGTTCACACCAGAAGCTATGTCTGCTAACACACTCAGTTTCTTGGCTGCAGCGATGGAAGATGGTACTTTGTGGTCCCTTGAGGTGGAGGAGGAGTTATTTATGTTAACTGTAGCCATGAGCAATAAGAGAAAAAAGAAGTGGGTACATGAAACAAATATGAAAAGACTAGAATGTGGTGAATATCATCATCTTGTTCAAGAGCTGGAAATGGATGAAGAGAAATTTAGACTATTTCAGACTGTCTCCCGCTCAGTTCACTGAATTCGCTCTCTCACTCATGTGACAAGACATCAAGAAGCAGGGCACCAACTACAGGAAATCCATCGGTACGAGGGAACGGCTGGCCATTACCTTAAGGTAAATGTTAAACAATTTTACCGGTAAAAAACGTTTATTCATAATTTTATACAAGCCAGCCTACTGTGTATCTCCACATGGGGATGGTAGAGGTGAGGCTGTGTAGTATACCGGGGAGGGTGTGTAAGGTGCTGAGGAAGGTGTGTAAGGTGCCTTCTGTGGTCATATCATATAAGCACGGATCTTTCCGAACCTCCTCTATCAGCATTCAGCTGCTCCATTCTGCATATGGGTCCTCCGACGATACGTCTCGTTCAAGTTCACTTGACAAACAGCAAACTGACAACTGGGGACTGGGAGGGGGGAGCGCGGGGCGGCTGGCGCGAGTCCCAAAGTGACCAAGTGCGCATGCGTGAGCAAAGCTATGCCGGGAAAAATCGCCCGCGGTGCCGCAGGCATCGTTCGCGTAGCTTCGCATATGTTGTAAACTGCCTCATTTAAAACAATGCAAGCGATTGAAAGCCACATGGCTCGGCATCGCCAGCATAACGTGGCTCACATAGCATCGCAGCCGGTGTGAAACGGCCTTTAGGTGTGCAGTACGCAAGATCACCTGAGTCGAAAATAAACACTGGCTCCTTAAAGTTCGCTGTCTTTTTTTATTTTCCAAATAATTCCACTTAATTCTTTCCAACTCTACTTCACTGTTCTCACAAGCACTGGAGCTATTTACACTTTACTAATTGCTGTTACACTTAATGCTTAATATCATTTCACTATCTTCTCAAGTACCGATGATATACAAACTTCAGTAACTCGTCACTCTTTGCCACTGTTTTTACAACTCCCGAAAGTACACAATCTTCACTGACACCACATTGACACTGCACTACACCAAAATCAACTACACTTCACACAAACTGACCTGAAACCCGACTAAACTTGTAATAATCTCCACCCCAGTTTATTGTTAGAGAATCATGTACATTCCACGAGAACAACAGTTGCCAATTCGGAGACAACCAAAACATAGGCCTACCACAGTTTTCTTACATTACATAACACTCTAAATCCTTTACCATACGAACTTAAATTACATAATTTAACAAGCAATCACTTAAATAAAACATTATAAAGAAAAAGAGCAGAAAAATTAATGCATAACTTACGAAAAAACTACGCTCACAAACAACAGGCAAATTGGCAACTCTGATGACTGGTTCTGGAACTTACGGTACAGAAACGTCTCGAAGGTACGAGACTGCCTAACTGACAAATCTCCCTTAACAGCATGCGTGACTGTAAAACATATGAAATGTACCCTATTTTATTGGCGTAGTATGCTTCATATATGATAATGCAAAAAACTAAAAGAAAATTTAAGATTATGTACAGAGCATTGTCAGTCATATGGATAATAAAAATCATCGACTGCATATGGGAGAATTTTTTGATAATCATAACTCTTAAATACCCAACAACACAGTGTGGCAATGGATACTAACCATATATATATATATATATATATATATATATATATATATATATATACAACATGCTGATGTATTACAAACATAAATAAGTCTTAATTTCCCAAAGGGAAGAATTAAACTACTGTATACTCCAGCAAAACAGCAGGAAAGTCCTACAGCCTCCAACCAAAGCATGGATTATATTAGACCCACACAGTATCAGAATGGAACAAAACTACACTCCATGAAAAGTGACATTTTCATGGTAAGCCTAGAAGAAGCAAGTAGGGAATCTAGATTAGGAAGGAAGTGAACAGACACCACTAGCAGACTTTTTTTTTTTTTATGCTGTTAGACAGCCTCATGATCTTCAACCTAGCAGACCAGTTGCATGGAGACAGGCGACCACGTTATGTGGCAGGGTCACGGATTCAATAAACTGTAAATATTTGCTTTTGTTTCACTTATCTAAATATCAGCTAATGTTATAATAAAAAGTGTATGGAGTTGAATGTGATGGAGCATTGTGTAGGCTACATGTGTCATTTATACAGTTATTAATTCTGTGTTTGCATGAGCTAAGTGGTGGAAGCTGGCCCCTGTGTGATCCAGTTACGTCCACCTTGTCTGATTTTTATGTCATACTTCTTAGCTTTCTTTAGATGAAATCTTCGATTTGAGTGGGGGAGTTGGGGCCAGATCTGTCAAAATGATACTGCCATCATACACAGTCTAAGCCTGGCCAGTTCAACAGATTGAAAGGGATTCCCAGGAATGGTAGAATGCATCCGATGCTCTTACTTTACCTAAACCCTGATTTTACATACCTTAACTGTCTGTGGCAGGACCAAAATAAGCCTGTAAATAATGCCTGACAAATCTGGATAAATTAAAGCATCAGCATGAAGATGTGGAAGATGTGCAGATTGGCCTGGGAGGAAGGTAGAGTCCCGGAGGATTGGAAGTCAGGTATAATTATTCCCTTGTACAAAGGAAAAGGGGAAAAAGAAGTGTGTGGTAACCATAGGGGCATTTGTCTTCTTAGTATAATAGGAAAAGTGTATGGTAGGATACTTATAGACAGAGTAAGAGAAAGAACAGAGAAATTAGTTGGAGAAGAACAGGGAGGCTTTAGGAAGGGAAGAGGTTGTGTAGATCAGATATTCATTCTTAGATCTTTAGTGGAAAAGTTTCTAGAGAAGGGAAAGAAGTTGTATGCGGCTTTCATGGATTTGGAGAAAGCATATGACAGGGTGGATAGACAAGGATTGTGGAAAGTGTTAAGAATATATGGAGTAGATGGGAAGTTGTTGAATGCTGTGAAGAGTATGTACGATGGTGCGAAGGCTGCAGTGCGTGTGGATGGTGAACTAAGTGAATTTTTCTCTTTGAAAGTTGGTTTGAAACAGGGATGTGTCATGTCTCCATGGTTGTTCAATCTGTACATGGATGGGGTAATAAAAGAGGTACAAGGTAGGGTAGTGGATGTTGGAGTGGCCCTGGTGAGAGAGGATAGTGTTTGGAAACTCCCTGTACTGTTGTTTGCAGATGATACTGTGTTGTTGAGTGAAGACGAAGGGGAGCTGCAAGGCTTGGTGGATGAGTTTGAGAGAGTGTGTAAGAAACGGAACCTAAAGGTGAATGTAGGGAAGAGTAAAGTGATGGTCTTTGAGAGAGGTGAAGTCAGTGAATGTACAGCGAGGTTGGATGGTGAGGAATTGGAAAATGTGAGTACGTTTAAGTATTTGGGTAGTGTGATGAGTAAGGATGGAGGTTTGGAGGGTGAAGTGCTTGAAAGGGTACAGCAGGGAAGAAAGGTTGCTGGTTCCTTGAAAGCAGTGATAGGAAACAGGGAAGTGAGCATGGAAGTAAAAAAGTTACTACATGACAGTATTGTGATACCAACTCTAACGTACGGAAGTGAAGCTTGGACATTGTTGGAAGGACACAAGTCAAGAGTGAGAGCAGTGGAAATGAGTTATTTAAGAGGAGCCTGTGGAGTCACGTGGAGAGACAGGCTGACGAATGAGGATATAAAGGAACGTTGTGGTGTGGATGTGGATGTGATAGGAAGCGTTGTGAGGAACACACTGAGGTGGTTTGGCCATGTGGAGAGGATGGAGGGTGAAAGACTGACAAAGAGAGTGTATGTGAGTGAGGTGGAGGGTGGAAGAGGGAGGGGGAGACCGAGGATGAGATGGAGGGATGGGGTGGAGAGGTATATGAGAGAGGGGGGTGTGAGTTGGGAGCAGGGCAGTGAAATGGCGGGGGACAGGGCGACTTGGAGGCGATTTGTTTGTGGCCACCCCAAACGGGATTGAGGCGTCAGGCAATAGATAGATAGATAGATGAAGACAGGTCCTTCTTTATTTTCAGGTGTATGATGTTTTGCCCATCCAAGTGAAATATCATCCATCTTTCTATAGCCAGAAACCTCACTCCCATATGAAATGGCCACAAATAAATTGCCTCATGTCACTCTGTCCTCTGCCATCAGGTTGCCCTCTCTCCAACTCACACATCTCATATACCTTACCACCTCATCCCTCCATTTCTTCCTTAGTCCCTCCACCTTACTCACAGACTCTCCTTGTCAGTCTCTTATTCTCCATACCTTCCATGTGACAACACAATCTCAGAGTACCTCTCCTAAGTTTTCTAGCATATCCTCATTATGCAGCTGGAAACAAAGAAGTCTCTGTTCTCAAACTTGTGCTTTTATTCTTCAAAAATATACCCTCCAAACCAACAGTGTTTGGCTGTGCTTCCAGGTTGGCTGCTTGAGCAATCTTTCTTAGAATGCCAGACACTGCCATACTATAAGGAAGAGGGGGATGGGGAATAGGTTTCATTGTTTAAAATCCAGTGATAATATTTAAGGTCTCCATTCTTTGGTACAGATCATACTGCATTTGTTCAGTGTCCTTCTACTTCTTTCTTCCAAATGCTTTTAAATTTGGCATCATTCCTTCACTTCTTCACCAGTTCACTACACACCTGATACAATTTTTCCTTGGGCAGATACCTCCAACAACATTTTCAGTTTTGGATTTTGGCCTTTTAAAAGGATTCTCAGGGGGTCAAAGGTCAAATTACATCTATCTATCTATCTATTGCCAGATGCCATAATCCCGTAAAGGGTGGCCATTTGACTTTGAGGTATTTGTTTTACGGGGAGGGGCACTAACCCTCCACCAACCCACTTGTTGACACGTAGGGAGCACGTATGGTTTGGTTATATGGTTACCACTCAGCGTTGTAAATGGTTTCGTGGCTTACAGGAAACCATTTGGCTTGTCACTCAATGTAAAGCCACCTGTACAGGAAAGAAAAGCAATAAGAAGTGACAGGAAAGATGGGAGAAATAGGAAGAGAGGAGGACAGACACAGAAAAAGAATGATAAAGGCTAAGGAAGTAGGCAGCACTGCATCAAGTGAGTGGATGATGGTCGCCACCACCTACCACTCATAAACACATTTATTTGGGGAGCCACGTTCTGGTGTCCTCATTAATCATCGTTGCAATTTTCACATACGTCATTATGTACCCTTTCACAGCCAGGCTTCTGTCAATATATCTATGCACAGTAGCTATGTGGTCACCATCCTACATTCCAATGGGATGATTGGTAATATTTAATTTAGAAAATACATTTCATATGTCAGTGTTCATAATAAGACAAGAATAAGTGTGTAACATCATTTATAAGTATACTGTACATCACTGAATATATATATGGTTCATTAATAATGTCACACTCCTCTCTGAATAACTCTTTATTATCTTAATGATACTCGTCTTCATGGCTGTGGCTACACATACTTTCTTATGCACTATGGTACCTACTACTGTATATACATGCTAGATATTGTACAATATGTCTGTACAGTGACTGCTATAAAACCATTTTCTTTTTCTAATCAATTTTGACTCTTCAGTCTTCACTGATTCTAGGAGGATTTCAGATTATCAATTACTGCCTTTGATACTTGGTTTAAATTACAGGTACTGCACATCATTCAAGAAAATTTGTATGTTCTCTATGCTGGAATTAATGTGTCTAGTGTCTGTTTCCTCATCTCTGCAACTGTTAAATTCTTCATATGTGAAAATACAGTTTAGCTTACCGACTACACAACCAACTGCCTTGATCTATACTGTATTTGCTACTGCTCTTGCAGTAGTAGGTTAATTATCACTCTGTCTGCAATTTATGCTGACAAATAAATAATGCCATAATCCTTTTTCACCCGTTGTCAGTTGTTGCAGCATCTAGGGAAAACCAGCTACAGCTACATCTAACCACCACACAGCAACATAATAACTGTGAGGGAACCAGTTCAGCCAGCCACAACTATAAAGAGAGAAGTGCTGAACTTCACCCTGTAACATTTGAATATTGTATAATGTTACATCCACGTCCCACATTGCCACAGGCTCCAACAGCAGTGGTTCAGTATAGGAAGGATGTCACCCAGTGAATCGTTCTTCTTAGGGTCAGCCTTTCAGTGTAAAACAGCAGATCCTTACACATGATCAACTTAGGCATAATAACACAGGCTTCTCGCATCCATTGTCTTTATTTTACCAAGTAATTACATTGTCTGCTCCACAACTCCAGAGCTAAGCTAACTAAATGATGCCACAAGTCAAACTAAACTGAAACTCCTCTGTTCTCTCCCCCATCCTTTTATAACCCTCCTTGCTTCTCCGACCGTCTAGGACGTGCTGGTACCTTCTCCTAGCAATTACAGTAACCAAATCAGAAACATCCAAAATATTCCAGAGTTTCCTTACAGTACATAGCACTCTAAACTCTTTAGCAAACAAGCTGAAATTAAATTACATAATTTAACAATCACCAAAATAAAACATTATAGAGAAAATAAAAAGAGAATAAGAATGAATGCATAACTTAACGAAGTACCTCCACTCACAGCAGCAGGCTATCTGGCAACTCTGACTCATCATGGAAAAATGCGAGAATCATTGGGAATTCTCAAGCACTACCTAACTAGCAATCCAGCTTCTTAATAATAGTAATTCCCCATTCACCTGTCATAATTCAGCCAAGGTCCTGTCTGAAAATGCTTTTTTTTTTTTTTTTTTTCCAGATAATGCTGCACTACTCCTGTAATCCCTCTACAGGGGGTATAACCCCTATAAAACCTATACAAGTCTCCCTTAATATCGATGGGGCTTACATGCCTAAAATGGCCACTGAAACCAATTTTTCGATAGCCACTTTTATATATTCAATATGTAATTCTTACATGGCAGTAGGTGGGGGTACTCACCATCCACTCACTCAATGTAGTGCTGCTTTGGGTGTCTGCCTTTTCCTCTCTTCCTTCCTTCCTCTTCTGTCTTTCTTTCCTTCATTCTTTTGTTTTATTTCTGCCTATGGGTGACTTTGCACTCCCTCTTCTGTCTTTTTTCCCTTCATTCTTTCCTCTTTCTTCTGCCTATGGGTGACTCTACACTGAGTGACGAGCTAAATGGCTTCCTGTACACCAGGAAACCATTTACTATGCTGGGTGGTAACCATATAACCAAATTATGGCGCCTGGTGATTAGTGGGTAATTAAGGCACTCCAATCGGACTGAGCCTGTGTAGATTTATATCCAAGGGATGGTTGGGGTTTACTGCTTACATAATGCCAATCAGGGATGAGTGAGGCTGGTCACTATCATCTTAAATGTCAGGACCAATTTGCCTAGCCTCAGGCTCTTACGCTCCTCAAGGGGCAACGTAGGATTGGATGATGGAAGAATGGATGGATAATTCTTACACAGCCACTCATGTGTTATGTTAATGTAATATTAATTTTTAAAAATGCATTTCCTTCATATTCATACCACCATTGGCCTATTTTATTTACAATGAATGCTTGCTTAGCTATAAGCACTAAGAACACTGTTATATATTAAAAGTGAGAGTAAGATGGGCAGATGGAAATAAGCCAAGCCAAAATCAGGCTACTAGCTATGTGAATTGTACAACACAAGGGAGACAGGCAGTGCTGTTTGCATGCATATTTACATAAATGTTTTCTTATTTTCCATGAAGGAGGTACAGGCACTAAGAATATTATGTTATTTATTAAAGGTGAGGGTCAGATGAGTAGACGGATATGAACAGAACCTAAAGTAGGCGACTAGTTACATAAGTTACGTACTACAACGGAGACGGGCCGGTGTAGCGTTATGATCTGTCCCCCTGTCCGCCCCCTACGGCGCATGCGTGGAGTTGCCAGAGGCCGCCACAAATATGCCATTTGTCCTCTGATCTCTATAGGGGTAACATGATCGGAGCCTCTCGCCCTTTGTTTACAAACGGCAAATGGTCATTCCGGCTTCTCTTATCATTCGTCTCAAAACTTTCTCGGGTAGTTTTCGCCCTTAAATTAAATTAGGTTAGGCGTAAAGCAGTAAAAATTCGAATTTCTAAGGTATGAATGAGTTAGGTTGGATAAACATAGTTACAATTAATCAACTGCGGACGAGTTATCTAATCTGTTAGGCGTGAGGATTTCCTTAGCTTTGAATCTTTACAGGAATGAGTCAAGCTCGTACTGTCCCGTGTATTAAACCATTTTTATCATACATATCCTTGAAATTATAAATAGTTTTGGCACACACTACCTCATTCGGTTGTGCATTCCACTGATCAATTGTCCTATTAGGGAAACTGAATTTCCTTACATCTTTATCAACTCTCTTTTTATGCTGTATTTTGCAATGTCCTCTTGCTGATGCTTCACACATATGATATATATTCATTTATGTCTATTTTCTGTTCCCCTGATATGCATTTATATAGCATAATCATGTCTCCTCCTCCTCTCCTGCAGCGTTGGTAAATTCAATCTTTCCAGTCTTTCTCAGTAACTTAAATCCCTTAATCTTGGTACCCATCTTGTAGTGGCCCGTTGTACTTTTTCAATCTTATCTGTGTTTTTTGAGATGAGGATTCCAGACTACTGTGATGCATACTCCAGAGTTGGTCTGATGAATATCTTCCTCAGCATATCTTCATTTATATATGTGAATGGTATTCTCATATTAGCAAGCAATGTATACATGTTTCGTACCTTCTCACTGATGTGATCATCAGGAGATAGTCTGTTACTGATAATTACTCCTAGGTCCTTCTCCTTTTCTGATATGTGTAGGGTTGATCTTCCTAACTTATAATACCAATCTGGTCTTTTCTCACTTTTACCAAATTTTATTACATGACACTTATCCACATTAAATTCCATTTGCCATTTATTGCTCCATTCATGAAGCTTGTTCAATTCCTCTTGCAGCTCTTTGCAAGAATCTATGTTAGTAATTTTCTTTTGAATTTTTGCATCATCTGCAAACATATTTAGATAGCTTCCTCTCTGCCTTAAATATTCACTTTAATACCCACCCAACCCCTTTTAAATGCCATAGAGTCAATAAGTGGCTTGATGCTAGCTTTTCCTTTTCCTTTTTTTCCAATTATCCAATCCAATCCCTTTAGTTTTGAGAAATCTTACATCTCTCTTTAGTTTTGAGAAATCTCACATAAGAGTGTTAGGCTAGTCCAGTATAGTTCAAGTTCAATGTGAAATAAAAATTAGCCTCTAAATTTCATTTATGGAAAAGTACTTTTAACTCCAAACACTATGAAAACAGTATGCACTCCAGCAGGGTATGCTTAGTGAAGTTTCCTGTTCACACTGTTACAGCACTGCTACTGATTCAATGGATAATGATAAAGTTAAGACCCTTATCAGTTACGTTACTGAGATCACTTCAGATACTAGTTGTTATGGGAAATTTAAAAAAAAAAATCCCAAGTTAGGTTATTCAGCACATTGGGTACAGTACTACAGACCACTGATTGGCATATTTTAATACCAAATCGTTTATTTAAATCTGCACACATGTGCAGTAACATAACCCTGTCGTGTCCAGTAGCACAGGATATATTTATATACTGTGCTATCAATGGAAATGCATTGAATAGTAATAATAATAAAAAAAAAAAAAAAAAGCAAAAGTTAGCACCAAGCAAATGGAAATATGGCACTGAGGTGGAAGGGGGTTGGGTGGTTATTCAAGTGAAAATATAAGGCTGAGAGATAAGACATGAAGTACAAGAGGAGGTGAATAATAAGCACCAGTACAAGCTAAAATAATGACTACATGGCACTATAATGGAAGAGGGTTTGGTGGGTATTAAAGTGAAAATGTAAGGCAGAGAGGTAAGACAGATAAAGTACAGGAGCAGAGTGGGAAGAGGGGAAGGATGGAGATTAAAGTGCCCCTTTTGCCACAAGCAGGGCTACTGAGGAAGTAGTCTGTCCTCCCTCCCCAGAGGGGTACTATCGATGGAAACTAAGCCAGCTCCCAGTCACGGTTATCTCACGAATCCTTTACCCTCAGGGAGGGGGGGATAGAATACTTCCTCAGTATCCCTGCTTGTCGTAAAAGCCGACTAAAAATCCTTCCCCTTTTCCCCCTCTGCTTCTTGTACTTTATCTGTTCCACCTCTCTGCCATATATTTTCAATACCCACCCAAGTTAGTGCCATATAACTTAGTCATTGAATGGAATGGAATATTAAAAAAAAAAAAAAGAAAAAAAAAAAAAGAAAAGAAAGGAAAGCGAGCACCAAGCCACTCAATGACTATATGGCACTACAATAGGAGTTGGGTGGGTATTAAAGTGAAAATATAAGGCAGAGAGGTGGGACAGATAAAGTACAAGAAGCAGAGGGGGAAAAGAGGAAGGATGAAGATTAAAGTGCCCCTTTTAGACGGTGTTTCGACAAGCAGGGATACTGAGGAGGTATTCTATCCCCCCTCCCCAGGGGGAAACTTCGTCACTGAGTGGCTTGGTGCTCGCTTTCCTTTTTTTTTTTTTTTTTTTTTTTTTTTAAATTATTCCATTCCATTTCATTCCATTCCATTCATGAGTCCTTTACTCATCCCTCTTAACCACCTGTGATGTCTACAAATACCTGTACACTAGTCAAATTTAACACAATGAGAACACAGTAACTACTCAGCTACAGACCAGTATCACTGACCAGTGTTGTAAGATACTAGAAAAGCTGATAAGGGAAGTTTGGGTAAAACATCTAGAACATGGTATGATAAGAGAGAGGCAGTTCGGTTTTAGGAAGGGAAAATCATGTGTTACTAATCTTCTAAGCAATTATGACAAAGTTAGAGAAACATTACAGAAAAGAGAAGGATGGGTGGACAGTATCTGTTTAGATTTTAAGAAAGCATCTGACAGAGTACAGCACCAAAGACTTTTATGGAAGCTGTACTATCAAGGAGGTATCCAAGGCAATCTCCACTGCTGGATGCAGGATTTTCTCAGAAAAAGGGAAATGAGAACAATATTAAGGGGAAATTACTCATCATGGAGGGAGGTGACCAGCGGAGTGCCACAGGGCTCAGTTATGTTTTTAGTATATATAAATGGCATCGATAGTAATATTGGAAATGGAAGCTATCTAAATATGTTTGCAGTTGATGCAAAAATTCAAAAGAAAATTACTAACATAGATTCTTGCAAAGAGCTGCAAGAGGAATTGAACTAGCTTCATGAATGGAGCAATAAATGGCAAATGGAATTTAATGTGGATAAGTGTCATGTAATAAAATTTGGTAAAAGTGAGAAAAGACCAGATTGGTATTATAAGTTAGGAAGATCAACCCTACACATATCAGAAAAGGAGAAGGACCTAGGAGTAATTATCAGTAACAGACTATCTCCTGATGATCACATCAGTGAGAAGGTACGAAACATGTATACATTGCTTGCTAATATGAGAATAGCATTCACATATATAAATGAAGATATGCTGAGGAAGATATTCATCAGACCAACTCTGGAGTATGCATCACAGTAGTCTGGAATCCTCATCTCAAAAAACACAGATAAGATTGAAAAAGTACAACGGGCCACTACAAGATGGGTACCAAGATTAAGGGATTTAAGTTACTGAGAAAGACTGGAAAGATTGAATTTACCAACGCTGCAGGAGAGGAGAAGGAGACATGATTATGCTATATAAATGCATATCAGGGGAACAGAAAATAGACATAAATGAATATATATCATATGTGTGAAGCATCAGCAAGAGGACATTGCAAAATACAGCATAAAAAGAGAGTTGATAAAGATGTAAGGAAATTTAGTTTCCCTAATAGGACAATTGATCAGTGGAATGCACAACCGAATGAGGTAGTGTGTGCCAAAACTATTTATAATTTCAAGGATATGTATGATAAAAATGGTTTAATACACGGGACAGTACGAGCTTGACTCATTCCTGTAAAGATTCAAAGCTAAGGAAATCCTCACGCCTAACAGATTAGATAACTCGTCCGCAGTTGATTAATTGTAACTATGTTTATCCAACCTAACTCATTCATACCTTAGAAATTCGAATTTTTACTGCTTTACGCCTAACCTAATTTAATTTAAGGGCGAAAACTACCCGAGAAAGTTTTGAGACGAATGATAAGAGAAGCCGGAATGACCATTTGCCGTTTGTAAACAAAGGGCGAGAGGCTCCGATCATGTTACCCCTATAGAGCTCAGAGGACAAATGGCATATTTGTGGCGGCCTCTGGCAACTCCACGCATGCGCCGTAGGGGGCGGACAGGGGGACAGATCATAACGCTACACCGGCAGTGCCTGCGTCCATATTTGCAATAATATAATATTTTCCACAGAAGGAGCTACAGGAACTAAGAATATTTTATTATTAAAAGTGAAAACGAGATGCATAGATGGATATGAGAGGAACTGAAATCGGGCAGCTATCTACAGTAAAACCTCGATAAGTTGACCCTGGAGAAGGCAGAATTTCCAGGAAGTCAAACTCAGACCGAGCCATGCCACTTTGTGGGCATTTCCAACAAATATGTGGGAGAATTGGCCTTTCGTGGGAACTTTTGTGGGTTGACATTTCAACCATTAAATATGTGGGAATTTTTTGTGAGAATTTTATCCTCATGTGGGAACTCTGTGGATATTTTATCTCTTGTGGGAATTTTTTGGGAAAATAAGCCTGGCAACGTTGCCCTGATGCTCGGGGCTGGTAGCCTACTGAAGGCAGACACACAGTCAGTCTGCATCTGACTGTCATGGGTGAGGTTGCACCATTCTTGCTCTGTTGCCTATTTGGACTGTTTCACTTTTGCATTTAGTTTATTACATTCCAAATGGTACATTTTAGTTCATTATATTCCAAGTGTTACATTTTAGTTTAACTGATTGTAAAGTGAAGTAAATAAGTGCAGAACTTTACATAATTAAGAGATTGTTGCGCCTCTCCACCTCCATCTCTAATACAAGCTGCCTAACCTATGAAAGATCTTCACACAGACATCTACCAGTTTAAGAACTGAAATGTGCTGAATTGTTTTCTATTGTTTATTTATATCATTCTTTGGATGCTAATGCCTACACTGTTGGTTTTTGCTCAAAGATTCATATATGGTACAGTACTTCCCCAACTCTATCTGTCTAGCCTAGCCTAACCTAGCCTTGGCTATGCAACCTGCAACTTCCTATCCTAGCCTAGCCTATGACATGCACTGAATTGTTTTTATTGTTTATTCTTATTGCTTTATTAATGCTTCTTTAGTTTAATGTTAATAAACAAGTAATCACATATAATTTCCAAGTATTGTGGGAGATAATATAGGGTTTTTCTGCACTTATTTCCAGTTAGTCAGAAAATCTGGTAAGTCGAACTACCCTAGTGCCTCATTTACTTCGACTTATGAAGGGTTTACTGTACTTAGTTACATAATTCAAAGGAGACGGCCGGCACCACCTGTATGCATAGTTATGTAAACGTCATATTATTTTCCACAGAAGGAGCTAAAATGCACTAAAAATATTTTTTTCTTTATTAAAGGTGAAAGTGAGATGCAAAGATAGATATGAGTAGAACCAAAATTAGGCAACTACCTACTTTAGTTAGGTAACACAATGGTAGCTTGACAACATCCCTCCTATGCAGCCACACACCACATTGCAGCTCCTGACACAACACTTTTGGGACCACAGCGTGGTCCTTTTGTTGGCTGGCATCATTTGCCAAGGGCCCCCTCAGCCAAGACTTTCCATCCTGGCATCATTTGCCAAGGGCCCCCTCAGCAAGACTTTCAATCCTATATGTGCCCCCCCTTCCCCCTCACCTAAAAAAAAACAGCAAAACAGTGCCAATCCTTAATCTGTCTAACCTCAAGTTCACCATGGGCCTGAAATTTGGCATGAATACTTATGTTGACATCTGGCTCTATGTCTGTGTCAATGCATGGCTAGCCACCATAAAATTACAAGGTGTGTTCTGGCACATAACCATTCATTTATAATTCCAAAAGTTGATCAGATTCAAAATGGGGGACCAAATACACTAGTTCAGTGCATAGCCTTTTGGCCTCTAGCCTAGCAACCATCGTCCAAAAGAAGCTGACAAAGTCCGGAGAAGAATTACTGTGCTGTCTTGATGTCTGGCTGAAAGGTATCATCCCATTCAATGCAGAATGTAAGTCAACGATATCGTACATTCTCCATCTCACAAGAGTTTAAGGGTTCCTAGTCAACATGGACAAATTTCGCCTGCACCCAACCCGGTCCTTAGAATGAATGGATAACCTCTGAGACACCTGACAGACAATCTGACTACCATCAAAGAATGTCATCACCATCATGAACAATGAATCCTCTGGTCCAAAACATAAATTTCAAATAATGCAAACCTGCATCCAAGGAATAACATTAGAGTGTGGTGCACTCAACTAGGAGACTGACTCACCATAAAAGAATAGTACCAGTCCTGGGCCTCCAGACTTCACTGGTGGCCAATGTATGGATACCAAGAAAGCACAAGTTTTGACAGTTCTTAAGCTTACGTGAAACCAAGGAGAGTTTCAAATGATGACTTAATGAAGTTCATGGCACCTATTGTCTCAGCTGTTGACTGAATGCAGATGTTTTCCCTCAACCCTACAGTGTTCAAGATGGTTGTATGCAGTTTCAAGCTAACTTTCTATTTGAGACCACAGTCATCTGACAGAAGGAAATAAATTATAATAATAATCTCCCTACTTTATCATATCTCTTCATCTACTGTTGATACATAGATTATCATCTATTTGTACCTACTCTCTACTTCCAATCTGCCCTTGAAGAACAATAACATCATCTCCAGCTGGCAGCCAGAGACTTGCACCCTCTTCCTCACCTACTGTCTCTTCCCTTCTCTGCACTCCCTGGACTCTGCCCTCCTCACTCTCCAGCATGACTTGTACCACCTCTGCTTCCCTGTTGCTCTCACTGTGGTGTGCCCGGATGTGATTTTTGAGGTGACCCTTCTGTACAAAGCGATTAGAGCAATAGCGACAGGCGTAGGGACGCTCTCCAGTGTGGATTCGGGTGTGTCTAGTCAGGTGGGAAGGGTAGAGGAATGCTTTGCCACAGGTCTGGCATACATAACTTGGCTCGGCTCCTCCCTGTAAATAATTAAATATTACTGTATTATATTGGTTATATAATTCTGTGAAACACAAATTATTTAAAACGACTACTCTAAAAAACAACTACTGTAAGCAGGCAAAAGTACTATACAATTGAGGATATATTCCAATACTACAAGTAGCTTTTCACTATATGCAATACAGACTGTACAGTATTTACAACATAATCAATGCGCAATTTATTGTGTTGGAGTAAAGTTTTCTTTGCATATAGAACTACAGATCAAGTTATATACTACTGTGTCCATAGCACCATCTATCAGGTAGGTTCCATCAAACCTACAGAACCTCATTTCTGTTTTAGGTGTGAGTAATTCAAGGTTCACCAAAATGACAGGATTAATTTTTCAGAACCTCTTATATTTGAAGCATGCACACTCTCACAAGAATGAAGAGGATATCTCCTCAATCTAGTTACAAACACTAAGTCTCTGGCAGTTTATCACACAACCCAGTCCTTCAACCTAGCATGACTGTTGAACAGTGAGGAGTGCTATCACCACTATCACCAAACCTCTATGGTCTACTGCCTTGGGAAATAGTAGCAGTTATTACTATATATATATATATATATATATATATATATATACATAATCATCATCATCATCAGCCGTTAACGTCCACTGCAGGACCGGCCTATCCCTACTGAAGCAGGGATGATACAGCCAATGTATCTCTACCCAGTGGCTTAGACTGTCTGGTAGAGACTGTATGTAGGGTGAGAAGTGCTTGTGAGTGTGATTGTAGTGTTGTAGTGGCTTTGGATGTGTGTGTAGTCTGTGAATCAAGTGTAATCGGCCCTCCTTAAGCCGATTGGGTGCAAGCATACTAGTATGTGACACTGGTTCAACCATAGCACCTCTTGTGTCCACCAAAGTAACAAGTGGCTTGATAAACGCTTCCTTAAGTTTTTACAACTCTGGCGGGAGGCGAACCTGCGCTCACCAGTGTGCGAAACGCACACTCTACTACTATACCACAGAGGCTCCATATATATGTATAGTAATCCCTCATTTATCCGGACATGCAGTATCCAAACCTGTTCATTATCCGGATACTGGACTTTGGCTCTATTAAACCATTATCTGAGTTTACTTGCTATTATCCAGATGTAAAAGTCTCTGAGAACTTCATCCGGCACTTTCAGACTCAGTATTGTGGCTGCTGGGCTTGAGCCGTGAGCGGGAAATAGGCCATAACCCACAACCACAGCTAAAATGTCCATCCACCCCTGTACTGAATGGTCAAAGTCATGCACTGGTCCAATCACTTCCAACAAACCTCCAGCACCCAAGTAATACAAATGTAACCCACAAGTGATGTCAAAACATCAGTATGTATCCCCACCAAATGTCCAAAGTCACGTGGCCACCAGGCTAAATCTTTCCCAACTGCCACCTTGCATCAAACACAGACCACAAGTCACATGTACATGTTCAGTGACAGCGGCCGTCCCCCTCTCTACTGAACGTCCAAAGTCACCCAGTCACCAGGAGTTTTGTTTCCAAATGGCCAACATGCGTCTAACAGACCACAAGCTACGAGTAAATGTACGGTAAAAGTGTCCATCCGCCTTGTGACAAAAGGGTGAAAATCCTGCCCCCCTTGCTTCTCCCCCCCCCTCCCGTCCTTCTTCCATACCCTTCCAGCTCCCCCCTCACTCCCTCTGACCCTCCCCTCCCCTCCTTTACGCTGATAGCACTGACTCAAGACCTTTTAAAGTTTTTTGCAATTTATTCTAATACTATTGGTCGTATTGAAATTCCGCAAAATCCATGAGAAAGCTCAAGAAATTCTGTATCTAGACGTGCTTAACTCTTGGAGGATGTTGGCAACATTTTGCATTAGGATGATGGGAAGTCATATGAAGGTAAGTTTTACTCCTGAACACTATTCTCACTGGATTTCCATACTTTTACTCATCAGTTTTTATTAGCTTATCTTACAGTATAAACACCAGCAAAGATGATGGTATACCATTTACACCAATTTGACTAATTTCCGGTGGCATATTTGACCGTGGAATGTTTTTGTGACCCGGTAGCAGTTATCACTGGTGTCAGATAACTGATTTTCCAACCATCCTGAGGTTTTTTGTGGATGAATGTTGTTTATGCATCATTTCCTTGGTGTTTAGCATTGATATGGATAATTCTATGTTAGTTTGGATGTCTAAGTATGGCAAATTGACCTGAAAACAGTGCCAAAATTAGAGGGGTGCTGTACAAACAGTAGTGTATAAGCAGGGTGTTTTTTGGTTTTCAATGTTTATTTTTTTTTTTCCATGATTTTCTTGGTGTTTGACATTACTTTGGATATTCCTATGTGTGTTTTGATGTCTAGATATGGCCAATTGACCTGAAAACAGTGCCAAAATTAGAAGGGGTACTGCATATACAGTAGTGTATAAGTAGGGTGTTTTTTGGTTTTCAATTTTTGTTTTGTTTTTTCATGGTTTTCCTGGTGTTTGGCATTACTTTGGATATTCCTATGTTTTGATGTCCAAATATGGCAGACTGACCTGAAAATGGTGCCAAAATTAGGAGGGATGCTGTACATACAGCCGTGTATAGGTAGGGTGTTTCTTGGTTTTCAGTTTTTTTTTTTTTCATGATTTTCTTGGTGTTTAGCTTTACCTTGGATATTTCTATGTGAGTTTTGATGTCTAAATATGCCTGAATGACCAAAAAACACTGCCAAAATAAGCAGAGGTACTGTACAAATAGGTTTGGTATAGGTTGGAGGTTGGGTATAGGTAGGGTCTGGGTATAGTAGGGGGATATTGTTCATTATCTGGACAGTGCCACTACCTGGGCATGCCTTTGTCTCCATTACATCGGATAACTGATGGATTACTGTATATATATATATATATATATATATACACAGTACCCTCGCATCCAGTACACAATTTTCTAGTACTATTTTCGTCCAGTACGGTCGGCAAAAAATCTAAAAAAATTATTACTGTACTGTAATACGGTTTTGTTGGGCTTGTATAGATTGGCCACACAAAGTGGGCCAAATCCAAGGAGTTCTTCTCTAGTACTGATGTGCTGCATCCCGCACTGTTGTCACCGCGCGCGCGGAAAGATTGCCAACACCGAGTAACGTTTCCCTAGTATTACCACTTCAGTCCGGTACGCCTTTCTTGTGACTCATTATGCGTGCCAGTCAAATTGCAGTACAGTATTGCACTTCCCCCTGATGATGAAGACAACAATGTGTCAGTGTGTGACTATGAGGGATTTATGAGGGAGGGTGAGGCAGAGAGGCCTCCTCAGGATCCTGAGGGCCCTCCTCCAGGGGGTCAGTAGAACCTCCTACACCCTCGGAAACCCCTCTCCCTTCCCCCCCAAGCCCATCACCACTCACCTTAAAGGTTGGTAAAATCTTAGTTGTGTCAAAATGTAGTTAAACTGACTTTTTGGGGACTTTTTCAAGGCTTGTCTAACATTATTCATTTTTCTCATAATGTCTGTTGTTTGTCCAGTACGGATATAGTCCAGTACGGTAATACCGTCTGACAAAAATACTGTATGGACACGAGGGTACTGTATATATATATATATATATATATACTGTATGTACAGTATAAGGTATACCCCACTTGAACGATGCAATTGGTTAATTAAAACCCATCGCTAGGTAGGGTATCGTATATTGAGGTAGATTTAACTTGTAAAGTATAGGGATACATTTTTGAGCCTTGAGTTTCCCCCAACCAAGTCCTAAACCCACCATGAGTCCAAAAAACAAATGTCTAGCTCACCTAAACCCCAAAATAACTTTAAAACAAGCTAAACTAAGCCTAAAAACAGTTTATAACTCACCTAAACCCAAAAATAAAATCTGAAAATTGTCAAATATAAGTCTGGAAAAATCAAACTTAGTAAACTCCATCCCAAAATGACAATGTTCACCCCACCTATGACTAAAACACATTAATATAAGTCTAAAAACAGTTTATAAATCAACCTAAACACAAAATTTAAGTCATAAATATCATCAAAATTGGTACAAAAAATCTAAACCCAATGCTAAACCATGGATTGGCCATTGTTAGGTGGGTTTGGTGGTATTTCTACCCCTATCGCTAAGCCGGGGTATCGCATCTAGGGGTATCGTATATTGAGGTAGACCTGTACATATATTCAGTATTTCAACTGAACCTCTGTTCATTAACCACTCTAGCCACTTCCCATTTTTCTCCACTGCTCTGTTAACCTCTTCATCCCACCATGCCATACCTTAAATATTTGTTGTCGCTCTTGCCACACCACACACTGCTTTAGCATTCCTGACTAAACAATCCTTATATGCATTCCACAGGGTGTCCAGATCCATTTCATTCCAATTCACTGATTCCAGTAAGAAATGAATATACTGAGACTATGTAAACAGACTAATGAAGAGGAAAAAGGAGGAGGTAAATGATCCATCCATCCATCATCCAATCCTACTTTGCCCCATGAGAAGCATAGGAGCCTGGGGCTAGGCAGTTGGTCCTGACATTTAAGATGAGAGTGACCAGCCTCACTCATCCCTGAGGGGCATTACATGAGCAATAAACCCCAACCACCCCTTGGATATAAACCTTCACCGGCTCAATCCGACTGGAGTGTAATAATTACCCACTAAACCACCAGGCGCCAAATTTGGTTATATGGTTACCACCCAGCGTAGTAAATGGTTTCCTGGTGCACAGGAAACCATCTGGCTTGTCACTCAGTATAAAGTCACCCACAGGCAGAAGGAAGAGGAATGAGTGAAGGAAAGAAAGGCGTAAGAGGGAGTGTAAAGTCACCCGTAGGCAGAAGGACGAGGAAAAACTGAAGGAAAGAAAGACAGAAGAGGATGGAAGGAAAGAAGGATAGAGGAGAGGAAAAGGCAGACACCCGAGAGCAGCACTACATCAAGTGAGTGGATGGTGAGTGCCCCAACCTACCACAAGAGGTAAATGATGATCTAGGAAAAAATGAATGCAAACTACTCTGAAAATAGGAAGTTATTCAGGAAAGAAGTGCGGAAATGTAGAAGTGACAGCGGAAAGAAATGTGAAAGTGTGATGGATGTAAGTCGTAGATTATTAACCCGCAGGGATGAAGTAAGGACCAGATGAAAAAAATATTTTGAAAACCTGATGAATGGGAATAGGGAGAGCAGAGAAATGTAAACATAACTGGTTTCGGAGGTGTGCAGAGAAGGAATGCAGTGCCAGGAAACGTGACACTTGCACAAGTGAAGAATGCTGTGAAGCAGCTGAAAAATGGGAAAGCAGCTGGGGTTGATGAGGTGTATGCAGAGATAAGTAGCACAGTGTAGAGAGCAGAATGAAGTGCTTGTTGGAGATATGTAAGAGGCCATGGATGAGTGAAACTGTGCCAGCAGAGTGAAAAAAGACAATGATTGTACCCCTGGACAAAAATAAAGGTGAGCAAAGTGAGTGCAAGAACTCTCGTGGCATCATTTGTTATTGAGTGTTGTAGGGAAGGTATATGGAAGAACTATTATAAAGAAAGTAAGAGAGATATCAGAAGTCCTAGTGAGTGATGAACAGGATGGCTTTAGGAGTGGCAGAAGATGTGTGGATCAAATATTTGCAGCGAGACAGATAGTGGAGAAGGCTTGTGAGAAGGACAATAAGGTGTTTATGGCATTCATGGATCTGGAAAAAGCACATGACAAAGTAGACAGAGAAGGAATGTGGAAGGTTTTTGCGCATGTATGGTGTAGATGGTAAGGTCAGGTGCCGTCAAGAGGTTTTATGATGGTAGTGAGCCATGTGTAAGGGTAAATGGGCTTCTAGGTGAATGATTGGCAATCAACATGGGCATGTGGCAGAGTTGTGCAATGTCCTCATGGTTGTTCAAAATGTATGTGGATGGGTTGATGAGAGAAGTAAAAACACAAGTAATGGAGAAAGGGATAGTGTTGGTAAGGAATGGTGATGGATGGAATATCTCAAATTTGTTGTATGCTGATGATGCAGTGCAATTTGCAAATTCCAGACAAGAGCTTGGTAGTCTAATGCAGAGTTTTGCTGATGTCTGTGTGTGTCATGCCTTGAGAGTAAGTGCAGAAAAGAGTAAAGTGATGGTAATCAAGTGAGGAGGTGACTCCCAGTGTGATGTTTACAGTGAATGGAGAGAGACTGGAAATGGGGAGAGTTCAAATACCTGGGTACAGTAATGGAAAAGAGAGGAAAATGTGCAAAAGAAGTGGAAAGTAGGGTGACAAAAGGAAGGAAGGTAGCTGGTGCAATGAAGACCTTGATAAGACAAGAGATTGAGCTGGCTGGATGAATGTTGTGAGAAGAAGTGCATGATCGGAGATTTGGCATCCCTTTTTAACAAGACAGCATTCGGACTGACAGGTTTATGTGAAGCTACAGAATGTGGTGAAAGTTTTTGGCATATCAGATAGAGCCAGGATTCTGCGGGCTTGAATAATGAGTGAATGGAAGCGTGGCCCATTGGACTGGGCAAACTTGGGCCCTCTGGACATTGCTACTCCTCACCCTGCCCTAGAGTTGGAAAGGAGGTCCAGATGATGATGATTATATATATATATATATATATATATATACAGTATACTGTATATAGATAGATAGAGAGAGAGATTGATAGACAGATGGATGGATGGATGGATAGATAGAGAGATAGATTGATACAGTATATATAAAATTTTTAAGGTATTTTTCTTCCTTTTCATTATGGAAGAGAATATGTTAAGTGTGAATATGCATATGTAAAGCCAGTATTTCTCATGTTTTAACTGAAATGAATTGATCTTTCAAAATTTGTGTTATCATCATCATATTAGGGAGTAGGATGTGGTCAAGTGAGTGGGCTTGGGTCACGGAATCCTAGCAGCAAGTGACAAAAGCACAATGCACAGGCTGTAAACAAATGCAACCATCTGGAAATCAGCCACCTAAATGCACCCATTTTGTTTCTTCCACTCAGTTGAGTGATATGATTGTGTTATTAAATAATAAAGGGATTTAGTGGTAGGTGGGGGTGCTCACCATCTATTCACTTGATGTAGTGTTGCACTTGATTGACAGCCCTTTCCTCTCTTCTGTCCTTCTTTCCTCTTCTGTCTTTCTTCCCTTTATTCTTTCGCCTTCCTTCTGTCTACACATGACTACACTCAGTGACGAGCCAAATGGTTTTCTGTACACCAGGAAACCATTTACTATGCTGGGTGGTACCAAATTACTGCACCAAGTGGTTTAGTGGGTAATTACAGCACTCCAGTCAGATTGAGCCTGGGCAGGTTTATATCCAAAAGGGTGGTTGGGGCTTATTGCTCTTGTAATGCCACTCAGGGATGAGTGAGGCTGGTCACTCTCATCCTAAACATCAGGACCAACCTGCCTAGCCCCAGGCTCCTATGCTTCTCATGGGGCTATGATGATGATGATGATAATGATAAATTAGATGCTCATGTTATTATAAGATTGTTACTTATCTGTCTTAAGTCACGACTCTACTGTACAGCATACCATGTGAACACTGTTTCAGCTCTTTGGGGTTGAACCACACTTACGTCACTTCACCACCACCTGGACTGGTTCAGTGTCTCAGTGAGGCCTGAGAAAATGCTATGATAAAAGTTGCAGGTGTTCTTTTAAATTTTCCTTAGTGTGCTTCATAACTGATTCTCAGATTCTTGAGTGATGCTCCTAATATAAAACTTTTGGTAATCTTAAGACCGAAGTTTCCCCTATGGTATTTGTCAATCTCCTGATTTCTCGTATAATGGACTCTTGTATAAGGGAGCCTTACTATATACCACAGCAGCAACCACATCTCCTGTGGTACCATTAGGATGGGCTACAGTCTCTGTGCACTGTTACATACACAATTAGGAGCACTGTCATTGTCCAAGTGACAGATTCACCACTCCTCAAAACACTCTGGATCTCCACCAAGTGTAACCAAGGGGGTGGTGGTGTCAACGGCAAAGACCACAAAAATCCAAAGCAACCACCAATAAGGCTTGAACCTGTACCTCCATTTCTAGGGCAATAAGCTAGTGACCATTACACCACACCATCACCAAGACCTCCTTTTCTGCCATTCAGAAGAACTACCATCTCCAAACATTGTTACCTATGTTACAAATTAAGGATTAATTTTGCATTTACCGATATTTGTTTATAACCAGGGTCATACATACATGTGCGGTGGGCTTATTGTCAGTGAGTAAAAATAATCCAAGATTCACTTTATGTGTAGTGACCCACTTCAAAACTGAAGTCTGGCATTTGATCATCTTATCTATCTAAAAATTCATCATCATCATCATCAATCACCCATGCATAATATCCTCTTATCAGTAGTGCACAAGCAAATTATCAACAGATAGCAATCCTATCTACAATGTCAGTAGCTTCTGGCTAGCAAAATCTGTCAACTGTAAATATTTTGGACCAAGCACATGATAAGACCAGCAGATAGAATCTGAAGGAATAGAAAGAGCACTTGACTGGGATGATGTCTCTCTAATATGTTAATCTACCACCATGCTCTTATCTAATTTCCTACAGAGGTAGCCTCAAAATTTCCCTGTGTAAGTATGAACTACAAATAGAATCATCAGCATAACAAACCTCACTGATAAAGCCTTCCATTGCTGACGAGAGCTATACACACACAGAGTGAATACGAAGGACACAAACACTGATCACACTTTGTTAAAGTTGTTGTCATCATGTTGAGTCAAAGCAGGAGCCAGAAAAAAGAGACAATGATGTACAAGGTATTGGTAACCAAGTTTTTCCTTATCTTTTAAATATTAATTACTTATGAATAATTTTCATCATTCTTCAACCTCCATCCAATATCATTCAGCCTCTTCTGGCACATCCAAATGATTCGTGATGTACATACAAGATCTATCATTTTCCATGCGTCCTGGCACTGTGGCGCATTTATCACAGGTTTCTTCAAGTCTGATTTTATCAACTGCCTCCTATGCTGAATGCAGCTATTTGTAGCTGGTTATGATTTTTTGGTTGATTGCAGCATATCACAAGACCCACTGCACAACTGCCCTTCAACCTACCCTTCACCTTCCTCACCTTTCTTTGTGCACACTCATCTCACCAGTGGCCTTCCCCTCCACCTAATCCCCACCACACAGACATTTTGGGGACACAATATTTATTCCATGCAAATGGTTTCAGTATCAAAGAAATTAAATGGCATCATTCTTCATCACCATGGTAAAAAGAGTACAGTATCTTGATATCATTATGACATACATACATACATACATACATCATCTAATCCTGTGTTGCCCTAAGAGAAGAGCTCGAGGCTAGGCAAGTTGGTCCTGACATTTAAGATGAGAGTGACTGGCCTCACTCATCCCTGAGTTGCATTACATGTGCAACAAACTCCAACCACCCCTTGTATATAAACCTGCACAGGCTCAATCAGATTGGGGTGCCTTAAATACCCACTTACCCACCAGGTGGTATAATTTGGTTATATGGTTACTACTGATAAAAATCTAGAGGTAACAGCATTTGTCCACTCACACAGTACCACACTTATTGCAGTGATATGAAAACAGTTATTACATACTACTATGGTCTAAATTACTGAAGTATTCATTTTTACTTATATGTGAACACAATACAGCACTGCATAAGAGTTTAGGTTTCATATGAAAACAAAAAAAATTGTTTAACCTGTCTAAAAATAACAACTTTCCTCATCACAACATGTTTCAAGGTAAAAAATATTACTTTTATGCATATATTTATGGAAAAATGTAAGCTACACCATTCCTTATCACAAAAGTAAATACCAGAACCTAGAATGTACAATGGATGTAAGAAATTCTACTGTGTCCAGCCAGGATTAGTCATTTGGGCAATGAGCATTCAGTCACATATTCTGTTATACTGTGAAGGTTTATGCTATACAAATGCTTACTTAGAAATTGATAGTTCCTGATCACAATGGCACAAAAACTATTCAGATATTGTTACAAGATTTCAAGGTACTGACAAGTGTATAAATATACAGTATTTCAATTCAAATATTATAATATATACAACAGTGAGAATGTGCTCATATTACATACTGTATTGTTAACTCTTGAAGCTACTCCATTCTTCAGTGATCAGCAGTTCTCCTGATCTCAGAAAATCCTCTTGCAACGTCTTCCTCTCCAGAGACATTGTTGTGGAGTGATCGTATGTGACTCTTGAGGTGGACTTTTTGCATGAAACGTTGAGGGCATAAGTGGCAGGCATAAGGCCTCTCACCTGTGTGAATGCGTACATGTCTAGCAAGGTGAGAGGGGAAGCCAAACCTCTTGCCACACACCTGACACACGTACTGATGCTCCTGTCCCACAGCCCCACACACCTGCAGGAGACCAGAATGTTAGAACTTCATCAAAGCTCTTTTCCACTGCAACAGAGGAAGTGTGGAGTATACTGTATTACACTGTAATTTCTTTTCTACACTCAACAAGGGAGACTCTGGGATCAAAAGTCCCATTTCCGCTTGCACCACACCTCACCCCCCTTAAAAAAATAAATAAATAAATAATAATAATGACCTTGCAAATGTACCATGAACCTGTGTAGGACTCTATAAAACCAGACAGATACAGTTACAGATACAGTGTTGTGGCTAAATACTCACAGAATAGAGATGGCATTCAGGCAATGCCAATTCAAACCCAGTGTAACCAGATGATACATTGTGGTTCAAATTCAGTCTTTTCATTTAGTTTCAGTACTTTACTATAAGCTCGCCAAACATACCTTGCTGCTATCAGTATGCCAAATTGCATGAGTTTCTCAAATCTCTTGAAATGAGGTGAGAAAGCACTAACAGCTCATTGCAAGGTGAGAGAGAATGAAGTACCAACATTAACTCCACCTCTTGGAGCACCATGAAAGCAAGGCTTGCCAAGTTTCATGGAACTGACATACTAGCCCATACCCAGGGTTGGATTAAAATAATAAATAATAAGTACTGCACAATTCCCTGCCTTTTTCATTAAAAGAATATATACTCTATGTACATAGAAAAATAAATGAATAAATACAAAGGATTCAAAGTCCAATTTTAAGCACTTTAAAGACGTAGTGTCACTGTATTTTGTGGAGAGAGAAGCTGTTGTTGTGGCCCCTAGCTCACACAGATATTAACATTACTGAATGAAGAAAACCAGTCACTCCAGTCAGGCACTCCCAGAGAAAATTCGTTCATACAATGTTGAGGGATTGCCTGTTGTGTAAATGATGTACAGCCATGAGCGCAAGTTCACCAACAGTCCTCTGCCAGCATTGTGTTCTTCATTACATATTGCACATTTCTCCTTAATCAAGAGGGAGTATTCTTCCTTTTCATACTTTCGTGGTATGCTTCATTTTGCTATCACATACAAACATTCACATAACTCCTTCAATTGCCACAGCTGGCAGAGAAGTTTAAAGGAGTGCAAAGCAATGCAAGAGACCTATCAGCAATTTTTGTTCATGGCTGTTGTACACTCGATCAAAAAACTATCTATACTTCCCTCTGTCCTTACATTTTGAAATAGTGGACAAGACAGGAAAATATTCTTCAGTAACTACTCAGAGCTAAATATGGCTAGTAATTCTATTAGTATCACAAGAAGAAAGAGCTTTATACAAAATACAAAATTAACATAATTCAAAAATATTTGTCTATCTATCTAGCTATTGCCAGACGCCATAATCCCGTTAAGGGGTGGCCATTTGACTTTGAGTTACTTGTTTTACGGGGAGGGACACTAACCCTCCACCGACCCACTTGCTGCCACGAAGGGGGCACATGTGGTTATATGGTTATCGCCCAGCGTTGTAAATAGTTTCTTGGCTTACAGGAAACCATTTGGCTTGTCACTCAATGTAAAACCACCTGTAAAGGAAAGAAAAGCCATAAGAAGTGACAGAAAAGATGGGAGAAATAGGAAGAGAGGAGGGCAGGCACAGAAAAAGAATGATACAGGCTAAGGAAGAAGTAGGCAGCACTACATCAAGTGAGTTGATGATGGTCGTCACAACCTTTGTCTAAAGAAAACTCTGATAAGCAACAGCGCTCAGTTTGAAACCACTGATCACCTGTGCAAAGATAGTTTTTTAACTGAGTGAACACATGGTAAGTAAATGAGTTGAAGTGTGAGTATGGAACTATGGTGACAACTGATGTGAGAGTCCTTCACATGGCAGAACTAATAAGTCTGGAAAGTGGTAACACTGACTGGACATGCACGTGCTCTTCAACACACACTGCATCTGCTGAAAGGATAATGATGGACTGTACTGGTGGCACAGATTTTTTCAGTGTTGTATGAGAAAAGACACAATATTATGAACATACTTTATTAATGTTTGATACAAAACTAAAACACAATATCTGGAATATAGGTCATATTTATGGTAGTATAGTATAGTATTAGGCACACTGTACTTCAGCAGCCATTTTACACATTTTATTAATATAAAAGTATAAAAAACTTCAGACTTAAAATATAAGACTTTACCACAATACTCCAGACAACAATGAGCAGATTGAGCCATACCAAAACATAACAGTATCCATTCAACTGTAAACATGACTCAGACTGAAGAAGTTGCATTGTCCACTGTTCAAGGTGGGTGGGTGGGGGGGGGAATCAACCCTTAACCTAAAGGAAACAAAACAGGATAAGGGGAGAAACAGTTTTCCACTCTCTGGAGTCAAGCTCAAGCAGTATGGTAGCGGTACACAGGAGATGGCAATGTTCCACAGCCATTAGAAACAAACTTGTTTTTTTCTCTTCACTGCACTATACATGATAATATTCCAACCATCCATCATCCAATCCTGTGTCGCCCCATGAGAAGCATAGGAACACGGTGCTAGGCAAGTTGGTCCTGACATTTAAGATGAGATATCAAAATATATAATCAGATCCTCATCCATAGTCACAACCACAAATGCAATAATTGAGTAAGTCAGGCTGTGATTATAAATAATATAATGTAAAGAGAGTACATAATGGCATCCATGTAAGTGAAAATAATGTACAGGATATAAGTAAATGAACTGTAGCAATCATCAAGCACTCACTTGAAACAAGAAATATACTATACACAGTCAAGATAATCAGGTTTGGAAGGATAACTGATCCTTAGCAAATAGATAAGTGACTCACCTCTACCCAGGGCTATAAGCATGGGCATAGGTGTGAGACACTGCAAGTGCAGGGTAAGAAACATATGCTGAAGCATGTTCTGCTGGGGTGGCAGTGTTGTGAATGAAATTACAGATTTTGTATGTTTATCAAGGACACCTTGACAGGGTTCAAACATGTGAGAACTCATGTATGGACTTACTGCCTCACCCCTACATGTGTTCAGTTCCCCCCACTGATCTTCCAGGTAAGACTGAAACCAGGTTTAGATGATTCACAAACACTCACTGCACATCTCAGCAACGATGGCTTCCCTGCACAAGATAAAGAAATACACTGGTACAGTATGCACATGTGAGCGGTGGGATAACAGACAAGCAAGGAAAGAGAATGAAATTATTCCATAAGAGCTAAGGGAAATTGGTGATAAGAGTGGCGTCCCTCTTCACATCACTACTGCTAAGTGATCATGGTAAAAGACAACAGGAACTCGTACTTCAGTTAAACAGAATGTTGTACAGTAATAAGAAATCCAGGTCAGTGAACTGGAAAAGTCAACACAACCTCACTTACTTTTCCTTAATCCTTAACCCGTGGATTGCACAACAGCCCTTTTTGTCCCACCCCCTGGTGTGCAAAATATGATTTTTTTGTTTTTAAGTTTTTGATTAATATAATTCCATCCATCCATCATCCAATCCTACTTTGCCCCATGAGGAGCGTAGGAGCCTGGGACTAGGCAAGTTGGTCCTGACATTTAAGATGATAGCGACCAGCTTCAATCATCCGAGTGGCATTACATGAGCAATAACCCCAACCATCCCTTGGATATAAACCTTCGCCGACTCAATCCGGTTGGAATGCCAAAATTACCCACTAAAGCACCAGGGACCATAATTTGGTTATATGGTTACCATCCAGTGTAGTAAATGGTTTCCTGGTGTACAAGAAACAATTCAGCTTGTCACTTAGTGTTGAGTCACCCCAAACAGAAGGAAGAGGAAAGAATGAAGGACAGAAAGACAAAAAAGGGAGTGTAAAGTCACCCATAGGCAGAAGGGCACGGAAAGAATGAAGTAAAAAAGGACTTGAAGATAAACATCCAGGGCATCATCTGGTGAAAAAAAAAAAAAAAAAAAAAAAAAAAAAAACTCTCTCTCTGTCTTTGCATAGAGATTCCCCTACCTGCCACTAGGGTTAGTGGGTGCTTACTGTGGAGGGGACTTTTGTGAGAAATTTTTAAACTCAGTACAGCCTCAGCTGTGGCTCATAACGTGGTCCTTCCCAGCCTGAGCTGTGGCTCGCAATGCGGTGCTTCCCGGGCTGTGGCTCGCAACACAGCGTTTCCCAGCCTGAGTTGTGGCTTGCAACACGGCACTTCCCAACCTGAGCCGTGGCTCGCAATCCACGGGTTAAATACCAGCTTCCTATTTGTCCTCACACTCCATGTATATAAAAATAACAAGAATAAAACATTCTTCAACCAAGAACTGTGATTAAGGAAAAATCTTCTATGCTGTACTGTATTGTTAATCAAATAAATAAAAAAGTTTGTCCATCTGACTTTTTGGTCATCCTGGCACCCAGATAATGTGGTGAAGTACATGTGACAATGTTTAGGTTAATATGAGGCATAATTTTGCCAGTATATGTTCAAAGGCTACCTATTGTTCAGCAAACTGAAAAAATTTCAAAGACAAGTTTTATGGATATAAGATAACCAGGAAAACTGGGTGCAGTGGCTAATGTTCTACATGCTTCCATAAGATGTTTCAAATCGTCAGTTGCCTATTCCTACCAAATTAAAGCATGGAGAATTTAGTTTTCAGCTCATCTCTCAAGATGCATTTGCGGGCTTCCTCAGGACATCGAAGATGTCACAGTTCTTAGGTTAATATCCGAACACATATAAAACCAGAGTTTAAAAAGATATAAATAAAAGTTGTACACTTATCTGAGGGTGTAATGCCATGTGATTTATCTCAAATGATGATAACAAATACAGTGGAAAACTTTAAATCATCATATGATGCAACCCCGGGGACACTTAACACATAGTGTGGGCAAAAGTGTAAGATGTATATCATGCTATAGATTACCCTTAAAGGAGGAGAAAAACAGAATTTTAATTAAAAAATACCAGCATACAGCTACAAAACCTTTCATATTAACAGCACTTTATGCATAAAGGGATATTTAGGATACATGAAAACACAGTAGTCAACCACAGATGAGCAAATGAACTATGCAAAGAACAAAACAGAGCAATGAATAGCCACATTACATAGCAGGCTAACAACCACAGATCAGTGGAGAGAGTTGAGAAAGACCTTGTCCTGCTGTGGAGTTACAAAGGGTGTTGAAAATGACAATAATGTAGGACTCCCAGCCAACACCCGTGATCAAAAGTATTGAGTATTTCTTAAATTCACATCATCATTATGTTCTAAATATACTGCATACACCTCTCCCATGAAATACATAGCTAATGGGTTAACCTGGATTGTAACTTATCTGGAAACTGCATATCCCAGCTCCTTTAACCCAGCACAACAGAGATAATGTGTTAATCAAGTCTCAAGCCTAATTACACTTTCCTACCAAACACTATTATGACCCCTATGTGTCTACTGTTAGGCTATGTAAAGACATACCCAACTATATATACGGAAAACAGGGGTAAGACAGTGACATTATAGATGGTTAAAACAATAAATACTTTCATGGCAGCTACTGTCACTATCACTACTACAGCTACCATCACTACCTTTATTACACCTACCATTACTACCACTATTACTATCACTACCATCACTACCACTGTCAGAAATATCATCACTACCACAACTACCAACACCACTACCCAGTACCATAATTACCATCTCTGCCACTATTACAACTACCATCACGACCACTATGATAGCTGTAATCTCTTTCACTACTGCATTTACCGTCATTACCACATCTACTACCAATTGCTATTACCACAACAACGGCTACCATCCCTACCACTACTACAACTACCATTATTGCCACTACAACTACCACCACAGCCACTACCACAACCACCACTATGTCCACTACATCTTGGGTTTTTTTCCCTCACCGAGCTTAATTCACATACACGAGGACAGTACCATTTAACTGGAAAATAGGTCATGACTGGGTTGACCACACATCTGGAAAAAGCATATCTTGCAGCAGTGTATCCCTGGGAAGAGGTGTGCCGTATCAAAAAATTTAGCTTGCCATAAAAAACAAAATTTTATCTCAAAATGCTTTTAGTGAACCACTGTATTTTAATTTACAAGGCATGTTACTAATTTTAATCTTTTACAACTACAAATAAGGTAGCTTGTATTCTTAATCATTACAGTAAATACAGTGAAAATACTACAAATATAATTACCAGTATATATGTATGCCACAAAAGAGCTACTTATTTCCAAAATAAATTATTTAACATGGTATAACTAAAAAACTAAAAATTCAACAGTTTTGCTTCTTAATACGTATGAATTCAGATACTTCATTAATTTACATTAAACAGTATCTTCGAAATCAGAACATGGTCAACAATTACATATACCCTTGACAAGCCACTGAGCCATGATTGGTCCTTATGTGCATGACCAGGTTGGACTTTTGATTGGCTCGATGGCTGCAGTATGGGCAAGGGAAGGGTTTCTCCCCAGTGTGAATCCTCAAGTGGCGGGTTAGGAGAGAATGGAAGTTGAACCTCTTGCCACAGATGTTGCATATGTGACTGCCCTCATTGCCCACCTTGGTTGTTGCCTTCAGTGGGAGTTGCATCACATTCGGGGAGGGAGGCAGGCAGTGAAGGTCCTGTGGAAAGACACCAGGGTCAGGGAAGCTGAACGGCCTGATCACTCACCTCACACATCATGAATCACCTCAAGTGTGTCACCTGATGAAAAATATCTACTAGGAATGTAAGTGAGTCTAACTCAAAAGTACTATAATATTCCTGAGATTTTCTTTTCTATTAATACATATATGTAATGAAAAAAGGCTTTTAAGAGGTAAACTGCCACTTAACTTGCACATAACAGTAAAATCAGTATGGGTATGGGTCATTTCCCATATACTTTTTGGATGAAAAGTATATGTTCAGCTCATTGCACCACTGAGTTCCAACTACTGTACCAATTCAGAACAATATACATGTCAGCCTATCCCATAATACCCTCCTTCAAGGTGTACAGGCCCAAGATTAGGCTAAGCAGTCCAGAACATTGAAGACAGAAGACCTACATACAGCTCTGGTAGTACATGAAGAAAAAACATTCAGTCAACGTAGGTAGATCTAAAATCTTTCACACAAGGTGGCCATCACTCTCAACCAGTGTCTTATACTGCCAGAGTGGCCTATGAAAGTAATGTAGCTGGTGCTGAAAGCCTTTGTACTGAATATATGAGAGCTGATAACAGTGGCTGCAAGATTGTATGAAGGGGTACTTGTACTCTCACTTACATATGTGTGTGTGACTTTGGAATGATTATAAATATACACACATATATATATACATACATATAAATATTCATTCATTCATTGCCAGACACCATGTATCCCAAACGGGGTGGCCAACGGCTCAGAGTTAATTGTTTTACAGGAAGGGGCACTAATCCTCCACCAACCCCACTTGACACCCAATCCATCCATCATCCAATTCTATGTTGCCCCATGAACAGCGTAGGAGCCCAGGGCTAGGCAAGTCGGTCCTAACATTTAAGATGAGAGTGACCAACCTCACTCATCCCTGAGTGGCATTACATGAACAATAAACCAAATCACCCCTTGAATATAAACCAACAGGCTCAATCTGGTTGGAGCACTTTAATTACCCAGTAAACCACCAGGTGCCAAAGTTTGGTTATATGGGTACAACCCAGCACAGTAAATGGTTTCCTGATGTACAGGAAATAATTTGGCTTGTCACTCAGTGTAGTCACCCGTAGACAGGAGGAAGACGAAAGAAAGAAGGAAAGAATGACATAAGAGGAAAAAAAGGAAAGAAGGAAGGAAGAGAGGAAAGGACAACCACCTGAGAGTAGCACTATATCGAGTTTGATATATACTGTATACAATATATATATATATATATATATATACCTGTATATATATATATGTACTGTATATACATACATATATATGAATGGTGAAAGAAGTAGAAATGCAGACATTAAGGAATGTACGTGGGTTGTACTGGTCTGAAAGGATAAGAAATATAAAGATCAGAGGGAAGAAGACAGCTTGTCTAGATGGTAGGGTCATACAGATAGAATGAACGTGAAGTTATGATGACGATGATTACGAAAATGATGATGATACCATACTCCTGTTATTACTGCATTTTATTTCCAAGGTTTACGAAATCCAAATACAGTTCTTAATGAAGAGGACAACTGTAGTATAGTACTGAACATGTTGCTATTAGACGTGATTAGTGCACTTAATTTGGATTTAAACATTGCACATAGAGGATACAATAATCCTTACCTATAAATACGATTACACACACACACACACACACAGCAGCACATCAACACTACCATAATACTGTATTCATGACCAGACAAAATGACTGCAGTTGCCCATGTTGTGATAAAATATGAGCAGTATACTGTATGCAGTTCATGCTTACTACCAGTCCTGTATTTCTAAATCAATACAGTACATGAAAGCATGATTCAACCAGTAAGGATATCAATGCAATTTCTAACTTATTACTGATAACCATAATGATCCATCCATCCATCATCCAACCCTACATTGCCCCATGAGGAACGTAAAAGCCTGGGGCTAGGCAAGTTGGTCCTGACATTTAAGATGAGTGACCAACCTCACTCATCCCTGAGTGGCTTTACGTAAGCAATAACCCTAACCACCCCTCGGATATAAACCTTCACCGGCTCAATCCGATTGGAGCACCATAATCACCCACTAAACCACCAAGCTCCATAATTTGGTTATATGGTTACCATCCAGCATAGTAAATGGTTTCCTGGTGTACTGGAAACCATTCGGCTTGTCACTCAGTGTTGAGTCATCCACAGGCAGAAGGAAGAGGAAAGAATGAAGAAGAGAAAGACAAAGAGGGAGTGTAAAGTCACCCATAGGCAGAAGGACGTGGAAAGAATGAAGTAAAGAAAGACAGAAGAGGATGGAAGGAATGGAGGGAGGAGAGGAAAGGGCAGACACCCGAGGGCAGCACTACATCCAGTGAGTTGATGGTGAGCGCCCCCACCTACCACCAATTCCAGTACCACAGTGTGATATTGTCAGTATGACACTACAATGTAGCTTACAATGACACTTCTAATATTCACTTTTATATTCAACATATAAATACTATGTTGTATATAGTAGACTTTATCAGTTATCATATGTACACTAGTGGAAGTTGCATATTACAATTCTCAACTTTCTAAATCCATATTCAGCACATATAAACAGCTCCCTATTATTGACTGATCTAAATGTTCTCTATGTAAGGTATATGCACTGATAAAGGAAACTAACTCTGGCTATATTACACAGAATATATGATTCGGTGAAAACAAACTGATGGATACAAATTCTGTGCAACATAGGATCCCATGGCAATGTTGTATTCTTCTGTCAATGTGATACATGAAAGGACTTGCACACATTACATAGATATCAAATTGAATACAGTATTATAGACATGGAAAAAATCCATTAACAGAACCTCCATATCATTACACTACTAATCTGATAGCTCCCTTCCTCCTCTCACATACTTTCACTGACCTCTCAAGACCTGATCTCTGGCTGTTCCACTCTCCTGGAAGACCTCTGAGGGATGGTAGGAGCCCAGGTGACGATTGAGATACTCTCTGCGTGTTGTGCGGTAGGTGCAGTGGGGACAAGGGAAGGGCTTCTCTCCTGTATGAGTCCGGTAGTGTCGGGCCAGCAGGTAGGGCCACTTGAACACATGGCCACAAACTTCACAAGCATAGGATTTGCTACCACAGCCGTTGGGCGATCCACTCAACGCACTTGCCTGCAGAAAGGAGCCCATCCATTACCCATCAGATCTACTGTCATACCCAAACATAGCCAATTCCAATTCCTAACAAGCTAACCATGTTGGTTTTCATGCATATGACCATATTTCCAAGGTAGGACTCATTCTTTGGATTTTAGCATTAATGTTATGGCTCCATTTTTGCTGTAAAACTACTGCACAGTAATGTGTTGAGTAAAACAACACAAAGTCCATGTGTGAGGGAAATACTGTACAGTCTAATACATCATAGCTGCTCTTGACAGAATAAACACAGTACTGTCATAACTTACTTCCTTATTCTTTTTGTACTGTACAGGAATACTGCACAAACCTTAAGAAACTGTGAACTAATCAGTTTAGGTACTCTGGTAGTGAGAATGAGCAGAAGTCAACAACCTGCTGTATGAACCCTACAATCCTACAATGCAACTCAGTCAGCTATGCTTACATACAGGTATCCATATACCATATTAAACTGTGTAGGTTTATATCCAAGGAATGGTTGGGGTTTATTGCTCATGTAATGCCACTCAGGGATGAATGAGGCTGGTCAATCTCATCTTAATTGTCAGCACCAACCTGCCTAGCCCCGGGCTCCTACGCTCCTCTTGGGGCAACATAGGATTGGATGATGAATGAAAAGCAGTACTTCCACTTACTCTCTCCTCAACAAAATATTCATTGTAAATAAAGTATAGCACTGCAAGTGTGGTAACAATGACAGTCTGTTTTTTCAGGCAACTAAAACACTTTTAAGAAATATTAAGTACCTTTACATTACTGATACTTAATGTCATTTTATACATTTTAGATAATAATCTAAGAACAAATTATTTCACAAACAGGACTTATCATTTAAGTACAGAAAGCATTTAATAAAAGCAGCTGTCATTCTCAATATATATCTCTCCTAAAGGAGAGAGACAACTTGCACCAGAAAATATTTAAGATTATCTTATAAGTTTCAATATATAGGGTAAGAACAGTAGTCAAATCGGCGGAATTCCAAATGAGATTCAGATAAAGCACAGGATCTAATACTGTAAATCAAATGAAATCCTGTACTCAGTTACAGAAATCATATCATGTAGGCATGTAAATTAATACAGTAGTTGTAATGAATTTTATTTTATTATTATACACACCCATAAATAAACATGAATCATAACAAGGCTGCAGGAATTGAAACAAACCAGATGAACTGCAAAATCAGAAAAAGGCTGAAAAACATACTAAGTTCAGGAGGTAGTAAAAAGCAGTCCATACAGCAACTGCACTGACAAAGCCAACATATTTCCATCATAATGTAAATTATTTAACTGCATTATCAAAACTAATATATTTCCTTTACAGATTTTCTATTCATTATGAAGGGTATCAGCTTCCACATTTATCAGTGTAAGAGAGTCAAAAACAGATGGTAACAAAGTGAAAAGAAACATCCCTCCTCTCTACCTGTGTTTTAACAGCAGCACTGTTGACAATCCCCAAATGAGTCAGTTCTGTGATCATAATACTGTACAATAAAATCAGAAAATGTCAAATACTCTGCTGACTTTCATGAGTATACTGATCTTGACACAGAATCAATGGATATACAGCCCATGAGATAAGGGCATACATACATAACGTACACATACAGTATATCAGTACTTTTGCAAATTTATATCTGCTTACTCAGATAAACCAACACTTGTCAACAAGGTTATATCCTCACATTTTCACACCATTATAATCTCAATGGATCACTTAAAACTGACAAACACATGATGAAAGAAATGTCCAGAAAGTACAGCCCCTATTGTGGTTGCAGTTGTGTGGTAGCTGTCTTGTGGTGGCGGTGGAAGATATGGCTACGTATCATCTCCTTGCGGTTGGCACGATATGGGCAAAATGAACAAGAAAAGGGTTTTTCACCAGTGTGAGTCCGCATGTGGCGCCTGAGCAGCCACTCCCACCGGAACCTGTGGCCGCAGATAAAACACTGTGCTTCTTTAGACTGTTTCTGGTGGGACGGTGGCAGGGGGTGCGGCCCACCCCCAAACAGCAAGTCATTCATGGCCATCTGTGAGAGGAAAGACCACCATCAGTAACCTAACACCATCACCACTACCACTACCACCACCGCCAGCTACCAACACATCAATCAAGTACCACACAACACATCAAGAAATGCACCTGGAACACTGGATGGTAGTGATTCTAATACTTATTACTAATATACAAATAAACTGAAGGTTAAAGAAAACTCCCAGTTCATATGTTACTTAAATACTGTCATGATTTATGTGTTCAATATTGTTCTTACATTTTTTTTTAATACAAAAATCATATAACGAAAATATACAATGTACAGATTTACACAACTTTGTATACAGTATATCATCATCATCCTAACCCAAGACTGTAGACCCTCCTTCTTCACACCTTCAGTATTAGCTAATACGATTATTCAAAAGTTAATGAACTATCTCAAAATGCACTAGTTTCATGTGCATATTGGGAAAATTTATAAACCTGTGTTGTTAATACATGACTGCAGAAGCCCAGTTTAGGGGACAAAATTATCTGTAGATTTTGCCATTCACAGTGGTGCAATGTTATGTATTTCCCACGTACATGGAGGGAACAACCAACTGTATCAGACAATCACATGGGGTGGAAGATCCAAAGCACAGCTCTTAAATTTCACTGGAGGTGCAAATCTGAGAAAAGAAGCCTGAAATATTATCTTTCATCAGTGCTAAAAGAAATACAAAACTGTTTACAATGCAGGTGCTGGGCTGTGGACTTACCACATCCTTGTGCCAATAAGATGAGTCAGTTTCCAGGCCTCATATCCACCTTGTTTAGCTGCCTCTTAGAACACACTACAAATGTTATAAATGGGTAATATTTCAGCAAGAAAATTCCATACGCAGTACATAGTAAAACAGAGGTAACGTAATGCTATGCATGGAAAATCCACACAGAGGGGTGGAAGATAGAAGCTGAGCCCATCCCCTGGTAGGCCTGAGTTTCAATCTTAGAAGATACAAAAATAAATTCATGGTACAGTGGTCACATGAATTATTAATGCAACAGGCTGAGAATATATAGCTTTTTAATCAAGTTTCTATCAAAAAATCACCACTGTTTAAAATATATATATATATATATATATATATATATATCTCATCTCATCTCATCTCATCAGCCATTTGTGTGTCCACTGCTGCACCGGCCTATCCCGACTGAAGTGGGGACGATGCAGCCAATGTATCTCTACCGAGTGGCTTAGGCCGTCTAGTAGAGATTGTATGTAGGGTGAGAAGTGATTGTAAGTGTAATTGTAGTGGTGGAGTGGCTTTGGATGTGTGTGTAGTCTGTGAACCAAGTGTAATCAACCCGCGCAAGCCGACTGGGTGCAAGCATACTTCATAAAATGTGACACCAGTTCAACCACAGCACCCCTTCTGTCCGCCAATGCAGTACGAGGCCTGAAGAACGCTCCCAAAGTTTGTTACCTGGGCGGGGCTTGAACCCTCGTTCTTCAGTGTACAAAAACGCACACTTTACCACTGAACCACAGAGACTCCACATATATATATACTGCATATATATATATATATACTGTACAGTAAAACCTCGATATAACGGACTTCAATAGACCGGAATTCGCTTTTATCGGACTTGAGGAGCTACCGGACTAAATTCCTATATATTGGAAAAAGTCCGATAAAGCCAGAAGCAGTCCAGAGTGTCTGACCATTTCAACTATGTTCACCACAATAAGGTAAATAAAAGACATGTTTATCAGTGCACAGTACAGAATTATTATACATATTATACCATATGATTAATGTAGTGAAGTAATAACACAGTACAGTAGTGCTGTGGTAGTCAAAACAGTTTAAAAACCGTTCATGCGATCCAGACTAATGTCTGATATATCGGAAAAAGTCCGGAATAGCAAGGGAAAGTCCGGATGTTGCTTTTATCGGAATTTTGCATTTTTCAGAATGGTTTGGGCCCAAATTAGTCCGTTATAGAGAGGTCTTACTGTGTGTATATATATATATATATATACAGTAAAAGTCCAATTCTTCGGCATCCAATTCCCCGGCAAATCTGATATTTCGGCAGTTTTGAGAAATAGTCCCATTTACGAAAATCTCTGATCATTCGGCAGATTTTCCGATTTTTTTCGTCAGTTGAAATTCTCCATGAGTCCTTAGAGCCTGTTGCAGGACCTTCTACTGCTGGGGACTTCTTCCAGCAGTAGCAGACTCCAATCAACCCCTTCTATTGTACATATGTAAATAAGGAACCTACTATAAGTTTAGGTAAGTGCATGTGAACTTGTAGGCCTACTGTACCATTACATTTATATACAGTATGTTCACTAATTTCTTTATTTTTCATATTCATGTATAGTACTGTATTCATTACAGTATTGTACAGTATCAAACAGTATACAGTACTCTCTCCAAACACATTTGTAATGAGTAGTGATGATAGTGTTCACCGAAACATATAAGGTACTGAGTGGGTAGGGTTTTTGATAATTCGGCAATTTTGATTTTTCGGCACTAGCCTGGTCCCATAGATGCCGAAAAATAGGACTTCTACTGTGTGTGTATATATATATATATATATATATATATATATATATATATATATATCATCATCATCATCATCAGCTGTTTGAGTGTCCACTGCAGGACTGGCCTATCCCGACCGAAGTACGGACGATACAGCCTATGTATCTCTACCTAGTGGCTTAAGCTGTCTGGTAGAGATTGTATGTAGGGTGAGAAGCACTTGCAAGTGTAATTGTAGTGTTGGAGTGGCATTGGATGAGTGTGTAGTCTGTGAACCAAGTGTAATCGGCCCACGCAAGCTGACTGGGTGCAAGCATACTTTATAGTATGCGACACTGGTTCAACCACAGCACCCCTTATGTCCACCAAAGCAGTACGTGGCTGGAAGAATGCTCCCAAACTTTATTACCCTGGTGGAGTGCAAACCCTTGCTCTTCCATGTACAAAAATGCACACTTTACCACTGTACCACAGAGGCTCTCTCTCTCTCTCTCTCTCTCTCCCTCAGTATATATATATATATATATATATATATATATATATATATATATATATATACAGTGGAATCTCCTAAATCACATATTTCAAAGCAACAAATTAATCAGCAACATCATGCAACAGTTTGCCAGATCAGTAATTGGCAGATATTATACATAACTCGCGATTGCAACCTTGGAAGTGAAGGTTTTCAGATGTAATTTTGAACATCTATTATGCTATGTCTGCACAAATGGTGCGTACGTATGTACATACATTGTGGTGTGTGTGTGTGTGTGTGTGTGTGTGTGTGTGTGAATAAATACTTCACTAATTTTTTTCCCAGACTGTTGGAGTTTGCTGGTGACCAGTCTGATGTCGGTTTAGGGGCAAGGGGGGCAACTTTTCCAGAATGACATGCTCATAAGTAATTTTTCCCTTAAGACTAGTTACTTCCAAATCATGTAGTTCTCAATTTGCGGCATGTGCCCAGTCTCACTCACTCAATGTAGTGCTGCTTTGGGTGTCTGCCCTTTTCTCTCCTCCTTCCTTCCTCTTCTGTCTTTTTTTTCTTCATTCTCTCCTCTTCCTTCTGCCTACAGGTGACTTTACACTCCCTGTTCTGTCTTTCTTTCCTTTATTCTTTCCTCTTCCTGCTGCATACGTGTGACTATACACTGAGTTACAAGACAAATGGTTTCCTGCACACCTGGAAACCATTTACTACAATGAGTGGAAACCATATAAACAAATTATGGCGCCTGGTGGTTTTGTAGGTAATTAAGGTGGTCCAATCAGATTGAGCCTGTGTAGGTTTATAGCCAAGAGGTGGTGGAGGTTTAATGCTCATGTAATGCCACTCAGAGATGAGTGAGGCTGATCACTCTCATCTTAAATGTCAGGATCAACTTGCCTAGCCCCTTGCTCCTACATTCCTTGTGGGACAATATAGGATTGGATGATGGATATAAACAGGTGTGTATATATATATATATATATATACATAGTACAAACTCGATAAGTCAACCCTGCAGCAGGCCGAATTTCCGGTAAGTCAAACTCTGATAGGGATGTGAGTTAGTGTTTATTTACAGGGCTACATTTTAATTTATTATATTCCAAGTGTTACATTTTAGTTTAACTGATTGTAAAGTGAGGTAAATGAGAGCAAAACTTTATGTAATTAAGTGACTGTTGCACTTCTCCACCTATGCAACCTCCTATTCTAGCCTAGCCTATGACAGCCACTGAATTATTTGTAGTTTATTCTTATTGCTTTGTAAATGCATCTTTAGTTTAGTGTTAATAAACAAGTAATACAATTTGCAACCATTGGGAGGGTAACATAAAATTTACTGCAACTATTTTCAGTCACTCGAAAAATCTGGTAAGTTGAACTACCCTACAGCCTTTTATAGTTTGACTTATGAAGGGTATACTGTGTGTGTATATATATATATATATATATATATATATATATATAAATTTTGTTTGTCATTCACTCCATAAGAAAGGAATTTTTGGTAATCAAGTATTCCACATGGGATTTCACTCTATATATGACTGAACAGTACAGTACTGTATACATTAAATACTGTATATTCTATCTGTCTATCAATTGCCAGACGCCTTAATCCCATATGGGGTGGCCACAAACAAATCGCCTCGACGTCACCTTGTCCCCTGCCATTTCACTGCCCTGCTCCCAATTCACCCCCCCCCCCTCTCTCATATACCTCTCCACTCCATCCCTCCATCTCATGCTTGGCCTTCCCCTCCCTCTCTCCCCCTCCACCTCACTCACATACACTCTCCTCATCAGTCTCTCACTCTCCATCCTCTCCACATGGCTAAACCACCTCAATGTGTTTCTCCTAACATTTCCTATCACATTCACACCACAACGCTCCTTCACATACTCATTTGTCAGTTTCTCTCTCCATGTGACTCAACAGGCTCCTCTCAAATAACTCATTTCCATTGCTCTCACTCTTGACTTGTGTCCCTCCAACAACGTCCAAGCTTCACTTCCATACATTAGAGTTGGTACCACAATACCGTCCTGTCATAACTTTTTCACTTCCATGCTCACTTCCCTGTCTCTTTTCACTGCCTTCAAGGATCCAGCAACCCTTCTTCCTTGTTGTACCCTTTCAAGCACTTCACCCTCCAAACTTCCATCCTTACTCATCACATTACCCATGTACTTAAACATACTCACATTTTCCATTTCCTCACCATCCAACTTCACTGTACATTCACTGACTTCACCTCTCTCAAAGACCATAACTTTACTTTCCCTACATTCACCTTTATATTCCATTTCTTACACACTCCTAAATTTATCCACCAAGCCTTGCAGCTCCCCTTCATCTTCACTTAACAACACAGTATCATCTGCAAACAACAGTACAGGGAGTTTCCAAACACTGCTGTCACTCATTAGGGCCATTCCAACATCCACTACCCTACTATGTATCTCTTTTATAACCCCATCCATACAGAGATTGAACAACCATGGAGATATGACACATCCCTATTTCAACCCAACCTTCAAATAATAAAACTCATTCAGTTCATTATCCACACATGTTGCAGCCTTAGCACCCTCATACATACTCTTCACAGCATTCAACAACTTCCCATCTACTCCATATAATCTTAATACTTTCCATAATCCTTGTCCATCCACCCTGTCATATCTCTATCTATCTATATACCTAGGCTGCTTCCCCCAAGAAAAGGGAGGTAGCCGAGACAGGACGACACACTCCCCATTTACTCATCCATTCAAACACATTCATTCGCATCTTAGCCCCAAAGGGGAGAACGAACAGATCCTCACCACACCACACCGCACAAGGGTCAACTGCGCAATGCAATCAGTGACATCTGCAGCAGAACTGGTTTACCCCTGCCACATCATAACAGACCCATCCCCTTACCCGCACCTGACCTAAGTAGCTGATCAGACCAAATGCTGGAGAATATCCCCTCAGGGCTGCGTCATCACTTATTCATTCACAATTTCTCTCCATTTATTTCTGTCACGCACAGCCACTCTTCCTTGCTCAACAGACATCCCTCTCGCATCCAACGCTCTCTTCACACTGTCCATCCATCCTATTCGTGGTCTTCCTCTCAGCCTTACACCTCTCACATCAGATCTAGTTATCTTTTTCACCAATCGCTCATTATCCATTCTCTCCATATGCCCAAACCATCGCAACACCCTCTGCTCAACTCTACCAGCCATCTCCCGAACAACTCCAGTTCTCCTTTGCACTTCATCATTTCGCACCCGATCCATACGCGTGACTCCACACATACTCCTCAGACACCTCATCTCCATTACATTCAAACTTTTCCTCTCTGCTACACCCATATTCCATGTTTCAGCCCCATATAACGCAATTGGTACCACAACACCCTCATACAGCCTTCTCTTTACATATGCTTTCTCCAAATCCATGAAGGCCACATACAACTTCTTTCCCTTCTCTAGAAACTTTTCCACTAAAGATCTAAGAATAAATATCTGATCTACACAACCTCTTCCCTTCCTAAAGCCTCCCTGTTCTTCTCCAGCTAATTCCTCTGTTATTTCCCTAACTCTGTCAGTAAGTATCCTACCGTATACTTTTCCTATTACACTAAGAAGACAAATGCCCCTATGATTACCACACACTCCTTTTTCCCCTTTTCCTTTGTACAAGGAGATAATTACATCTGACTTCTAATCCTCCAGGACTCTACCTTCCTCCCAGGTCAATCCACACATCTTCCACATCCATTCTACTACTATTTCTCCCCCATGCTTCAGCATTTCACCACACACTTCATCAATTCCTGGGGCTTTCCCCATTTTGACTTTCTTCATTGCTTCCACAACTTCCATCCTACTGATTCCTTCCTGTCTTCTCACCTCCCTCCTTCTCCCAGCCATTCCCCAGCCACTTATACTCGCATTACTTTCATTCTCTATATTCAACAATTCCTTAATGTGTTCTCTTCATCTCCTCACTTTTTCTCCCTTCTCAACTAGTAATCTGCCATTTTTATCTTTCACTCCCCTACTAACTTCATTGCTACCGTCTGACTCTCTTTACCTCTTTCCAGAACATTTTCTTACACTCCCTCCACTTGACACTCAAATTCCTTCCAAATTCCTCATCCAATCTCTTCTTACTCTCTCTTAATAATCTTTTCACCTCTCTCTTCCCTTCTACATATAACTCTCTCTTCCGTCTCTCAATTCCTTCCACGCCTCTATTACTCATCCATTCATTATATGCTTTTTTTCTTTTGTGCCACAGCCTGTCTCACCTCTTCATCCCACCATGCTGTTCCCTGCAGTAGGCTTGCACCTCCTTTTGTCTTCTTCTCACCCCACACACCACCTCACATGCTGCACATATTTCTTATGTGGATATCTTGCACACACCTTCCACATCCCCCATCTGCTCCAATAGAAGAGTTGTCGGTTCTGGGTAAACATGGCCAGTGCACTCTACCATGTACTTAAAAACTTACGGTATATGTATCTTTTAATTTAATTCATCATTTGCACTGAACAAGACGTGATAACTAATTCTTTGCGGCTGCCGGGAAGGAGCCGCCATGTTGGCGATGACGTCAGCATTCACACTGCAGACCACGCTCCAATCCATCACACAATACTTTACCAGTAACAGAGATGATAGTTGTACCTACATGGCCACCGTTGATCCAAACTACCCCCTTCAGGTATGTTGTGAAGGAATACTTTTCATGGTGTAAATGAATGGTACCTGTTAGGTATGTAAACTGTGGTGAAATCAACCAGAAGTAACTTACAGCTACACCATTCCCGAGCGTTGCTTGTACCTCATGAGGTGGCAAGTGTTAAATGTATGCCGTACAGTATTAGTTGTATGAGGTTATGATTGTATTATGCTCATATTTAAAATTTGACTTCTTCATTATTAGTTTTCTTAAAAAAACAGTTTCAGTGACTCTGAACTGCAATACTTAAGGGGAGAGTGACGAAATACCGAATAAGCGGTCACTTACCGAATTGGCACTTTTCAATTAATAAGTGTTATAGATTTTATCACCATAGAGGTTCATACTCAATTATCCGAAATCTGGTCAATTTTTTGTATTTAATTTTACCTTTTAAAAAATCCGGATTCACAGCGAAAACGGGTTAAAATTAGCGGAAGTGTTTCTCCTTTAGCTCAACAGCATGCCTTGGCAGACTTCTGCTTTGTATAAATATTAATTTAACATACACCTCAAATCAGTATCTGTGCAAAACAAGTGTGTCAAGGCTTGTTGGCATCTACAGAGAAATACCCGCTAACCTTAGCACGTTTTCGCTCTGACTCCTAATATTCTATTAAGCACAGTTTTTTGACCGAATTTCAGATAATTAGCTGTGTATGAACCTATATAGTGAAGAATTTAATATTTTCACAACAGGAAAGACTGCATTCCAGCACTGGAAACTTCCGACGAGCAATCAGCCACCACTGCTTTCGTTTAGTGTTATTGGCTGGTATACAGAGGAATAATTTCCTTACTGTGCTCATACAATAGAAGAGGCAGAAAAAATAGTAGACAGTTTGATTACAGTAGGAGAAGAGTGTGGGCTAAATATAAATAAAACAAAAAGTAAAATCCTGATCTTTAACATGAAAAACAAACCTGAAAAAATAAGAGATAGAGGTAACAAATGAAACCAAATATTTAGGAATTACAATAAACGACCAGAGAAGATGCTTTAGAGTGCACAAGAGACGGATAATTGAAAAAGCTAAAAAGATGGCAAACATCACATACACAATTATAGCCCAAAGTGTCAATAAGGTACTAATAGGCAAAACTTACTGGAAAAGTGTGGTACTCCCAACTATACTATACGGGGCAAATATACTAGAATTTACAAAAAACGAAATAGAGGAACTACAAAGAATTGAAAACAGCGTTTACCGATACATCTTAGGGGCACCAAGATATGCTCAGATACCAACACTAAGAGGAGAAATAGGGGCATCATGTATGCAGAGCAGAATAATGGAAGGTTATATCAAGTACTTAAAATATGGACTAGAAGAAGGTAAAAATGACTTAATTAAAAGAATAATGCAAGAAAAGATGGAAAGTAGAAAAGACCAGTGGATATGTACAGTAAAAACATACATGAGAAATAGGATTAGAAAATAAATCAGTAAAAAATATTAGTATTAAAGACATCAAAGAAAAAGTAAAGAACTGGGACTCATCTCAATGGAAGAAAGAAAGAAATGAAAAAGAGTCTGGAAATTTATAAAAATTATAAATCAAATATAAAAGAAGAAAAAATATATGATAATACCATAGCATCCATAATATTATATAAAAGTAGAACAAATAATTTACCACTAAATGATAGGAAGAGATTTTCAGGGGGCAATATTAAATGTGATTTGTGCGGGGCAGCAGAAGAGAACATAAAACACTTTTTATTATGGTGCCCATTGTATCAGGAAGACAGGAATAAGGAAGAACACCTACAACAGCCTTATATAGAAAATGAAAACAATTTAATAGGACAATTACTGTTTAGTGAAGAAAATATAGGAAGAACAAAAGACTATTTATATAATATATGGAGGAAAAGAGAGAAATTAAGGAAAGAAAGAGGAATACGTTAACAAATAGCAAAGAATAGAAAAAAATACAAAACAAAATAAAACAAAAGACACACGAGCAAAACACGAGCTAAATACAAGAAAAATAATAAACTAGAAAAATTAATTGACAAGAGGAGTGCCGATAAAAAGGCAATACTCCTCACCTATCAACTGAACTGAACTGAACTGTCAGTGCACTTACACGTTGGAACGAAACTTTAACAATTATTCCTCTTCTCACTGGACATTCTTAGAGGTCAGAAATAAGCACAATGTATGCTGACTAAACTTAAACAAAAATGGGAGAAATGGAGTTCCCCCGAGCTAAGCCCTGTTTTGGACTATATAGCCCCGCTAGGGTTGCAGGAGCGAGCTACCACTCCCGGCACGGCAGCCCGGGCGAGGCTCGAACTCGCAATCCCCCGATGACGAGTCCAGCGCGCTACCACTGTGCTACCGCGTCCCCAACTGACTAAACTTAAACAAAGCAGACTATGCTGCCTCAGTGAGTAGTGACGTCACAACCAATCACAGGCCGTTTCAGAGTCACGTGATTTTTCGGCTACTTTATCTATTATTTTTTTCATGTTTCTGCACATTTTTGGGTGAAATAATGGTTGACATAGTTATTTTGTGCGTATTTTTTACCCATACAAGTATCTAACTTCAAAAAAAAATTTGACCGGAAACTCGTCTCCTCCACTTCTCTCTTATAGTCTGTCTTTTTCTTATCCTCTTGTAACCTTTCCACTCTCCTTGCATCTACTCCTTCCTCCCGTCCTTCCCTGTGTATTCATACATATTAAAAGACCTTTTTACAAGCTTGTACTGTCTCCAGCAGCAATTTACTCAAGTTCTCTAATGCTGAGGTTCTTTCTCAGGACGTCAACTCATTTTCCTGGGTCTGCCCTGAGAGACTGTCCCTTCTAACTTAAGGTATGTACTCTGCTTCACTTACAATACTCTCAGACATTCTCCCCTCACATAAATACTAACCATGTAAACACATATACTGAATATTTTAAATATCATTGTACTTCCTGTAGGTAATGAAGTCACAAAATACTTTACAAGGTATCATCCAACAATTATTTAATCCTTCTGCCCCATCACGAGAATAGGGGCTTCGGGCTAGGCTACCAAGTCTCGATATCTCAGGTGGGAGTGACCTGTCTTGCTTGCCTGAGTAGTATTATGCTAGCAATAAACCCCTACTAACTCAATGAACTTAAACCCTTACTGGCTCCATCTGACTGCAGCACCTTAACCCACTAGACCAACAGGCATCCATTTAATTATATGATAATCACCTAACGTAGTGATTGGTTTCTTAGGTTACAGGAAACCATTTGGTTTGTCACTCAGTGTAGAATTATCTGATCGTAGCACAACATCAAGTGAGTGCATAAATTGTTTTTATGGTAATCAAAAGATTTTCTTAAGTTATTTTCCATGTTTACATCCTTCAATGAAATTATCATCTTGCTATACAGTAGTGCACCAACTTTCGCTACAGCAGGATTCGCGGAATCCACTTTCGCGGCATGCACCAAATATTCCCTAACTTCCACTTTCGCTTGAAAAAAATCGATTTTCACGCACAAATTTTGGGTTTGGGACAATATTTTGAACTTTGAATTTCCTGCACCGCCCGCCCGCAACCCACCGCCATCTTGAATGACGTCATGTCAACACTCTGTCCACCCATTCTCGCCATTGTGTACGAACGTGCTAGCTCCATTGTGTTGGATTCTCACGGTTCAATGGCCTCTACTATGCCTGGTAGTGTGGGGAAAGGGCCTGGTGGTGTGGGGGGAGAGCCATAAAGACAATGCCCCAACTTTCGCTAATTCCACTTTCGCGCATTATTTTTGGACCCACTTAGGCGCGAAAATTGGTGCCTCACTGTACTGTATAAGTACTGTCTTGTAACAATTTGCAGCCAGATAACCAAAATAATACAGGCAACAGCCTTGACCTGCTAACATTATAAAGATCCATAGTATCTGTAGGTAAGTATTCTGCAAAATGACTATACTGTACTGCAATGTTCAACAACATAAAATAATTGTCATAATACATAGTAGTACACACAAGGAAGGTTTTAGTATCAGCGTACTTAAAAGTCATCTACATGCTACGCAGTAGCAATATAGTGACTGCTGTTATTGTTGCTGTTGTTGTTGTTATTGTTGTTGTTGAAACCCCAGGTTCATCTGAATGTGAACCAGGCAAACTGTGGCCTGATACTGTCTTACCTTGCAAGCCACCATCCTCCTTGTGGAGGACAGGGAAGGATATGAGGGTGATTTGTACAGCTGGACAGCAGAGCTGTCCAGAAATACTGGTGCCACTACAGGAAGGCATTCCTCATCAGCACCACTACAGTGATATAAGCCATTAATAACAAAGCCCTTCCTGAAACCTCTCAATACTGCACAGTTTAGTGTAATACATGTACAGTACTAGTTACATTAAATAAAACATTACTTAAGCAGTTTTCAAGATACATAACAGTAATTCTGTATGGGGCAAATTAATTACAGTATCAGTATATATTCAAATAATTTATACAATATTCCCTAAATGTAGGTATATATCAATACTGATACACCATCTTGTCAACATATCCTATAGGTACTGATATATACTTAATAAGGCAACAAGCAGAAAAGGTCCCAACCTAGGTGCCTGGACGCTGAATCTGGTCTGGATGCAAGGCAATAATGTGCTTCGTAACATCAAACTTTTGAGCAGCAGCATATGGGCAATGTGGACAAACGTAGGGCCTCTCGCCTGTGTGTATCCGAACATGGCGTTGCAGCAAGCATGGCCAGCGGAAGACTTTACCACAGTAGAGGCAGCGAGCACCACCACCACCAACCGAGCCCCCCACGCCCACTTCGCTCACACCAGCCTGTAGGATACACCAGTCTCAGTCTCCTCCACCATACCAACCAATACAAACAACTTTCTGAGAGGGTGACTCAACCAATTCAGCCTGTGGATATCTTTTTCACTGTACTGAATTCTTGCCACATCCTTATGAGTTTATCTAGCTGAAGATATATATTTCCAACTGTAAGGTTTTGATAAAGCCCAAATAAACCCTTTCATACCATGAACTTTCCTAGGCAGAACATAATTGTCTGGTAACAGCAAGAATGAACTAAAAAACAACCACCTGGATGCACAAGGTTAAATGCAACCTACACAGGGTATTCACAAAACTTTTCTCTGATATAGCAAAAGGATCCTCCGGTCATTTCATATTTCGCAGTTAAACTGATTGAATTACACAGTACTGCCCAGAGTAATGGTAAAACTGTGTGATTTTGAAAATACAGCACAATATGTGCTCTCTGCACAAAAAGTTTTGGTAATGTAACTCAATATTAATACAATATCTACCTCTCAGTCTAGCTAAAACTCCATTAGAGGTATTTTGAAGCAGCCTGGGCTCAGATTCTTTTCACAATCAGTCAGTTATTGTGGATATGACTGAAATCAACCAGTCCCATATCAAACGGATCCCTCCTCAAGTTTTTTGTGCCCCGGAGGTTGGTCTGTCAAAATTTACTGTGCATTACACATATTTTGGGATTAAAACATCAACACTGATATTTTTTACTCCGATGAATTCATGCAGTAAACTTGTGCAAACACTCCATACACTCATTTGAACAATGGCTCACATAGTGTAAGATGAGGGCAATGTTCCTTTTTTTTTTTTTTTTTTTTTTTTTTTTTTTTTTTTACATACTGATATCAAACCCACTCAAAAACATTTTATACTTGAAAAAACTCCCTTGAAAATTTTTTTCAGTAAAAAATTTTTAAAAAATCAGATTCACACTGAATATTTTCTCACCAAACAAACCTGGAGAAGGCTTATGACAGGGTGGCTTAGGAGAGTTTCGGAGACATGCAGGGGGAGTGTGTTAAGGGAAACAAAATCTTTTTATGATCGTTTTATGATGGTAGTAACACATGAATGAGGGTAGGGAAGAGGCTTGATAATCCTTTTAGCATTTATGAAGGAATACTGAGATGTGCTATGTCACCTTGATTGTTCCAGTCAACATATATATATATATATATATATATATATATATATATATATATATATATATAGTGGGCTCAGTGGTTAAGAGAGCTCTGACCGAAGGGTTGGCGGTTTGAGTCCACCCAAGGGTCACTGGTAGACACCAGGAAGGGCATCCAGTCGTAAGGTGCTACACGGTCCAAAACCTAAGTCCTCTTCCCAGGGGCAAAGCCTTAGCCCTTGTCAACAAATGGGGACAGCATAAAACACACACACACACACACACACACACACACACACAAAAAAGAGAGATTAAAGTTGGGATAGCATATATATAGGTGCAAAGCTGCAGTTAAATGGTGATAATACAAGGTGTTCATTTTAATTTGCTTGAAATGCAGATGATGCTGTTTTGTTGGCAGAAAGTGTGAGTTATTTACAAAAAGTTAGGAAAGAGGTTGATAGAATTTCCACAAGAAAATTAAAAGTGAATGTGAAGTGAATGTGACAAGTGAAAGGAAAGAATATAATACAATCAATTTTGGCAGGCAGTACATGGGAGAAAGAAGATACCCTGTGAACTGAAGTGTTTAGATGGGAAGTGAAGTGCTTGAGAAGGTTGATAATGCTACTTATCTGGACACTACATTGTGTAAATATGGTAAAATGGAGTGTGGGCATAATAACAGATAGCTCTCATGAAGAAGAGTAATTGGAGAGTTAAGCTGTATATTGAATGGTATGTTGGACAGCTTGGAGGTTATATGAACCCTGCATGAGTGTTTAATTAACAACACTTTTGTATTGGTGTGAAACCATGACAGTGAGTTAAAGAGAATTTTTCTAGCTTCCAAGTTGTACTAATGATCTTTCTAAGAACAGATGTAGACATAACACGGTTAGATGGTGTACCATCAAACCATGTTATGCCATGTTATGGAATGGAAGAAAGAGCTATAAGAGTGAGATGTAAAATTACTGAGTCGATAACAAAGGAATACAGACTATCCTCTTTTCCAAGGGTTCCCAGGAGGAAGCAAGGTGTTAGAGATGATGATTATGATGACCAACTCAGTGGAATGAGATAATGAGACGTAATGCACTAAGAGCACTTACTAGTCATATTTGGCAAAAAGAATGAATCACATGAATTTAACAGGCAATTTATTCATTTAACATCAAATCAGGGCTCCTGTTATGCCTAGTTCACAAGCACACACATTCATACACACACTAATATATCAACACTGCCAGGAAAAAAGTACTCCCAATCAAGGCCCACAAAACATCTGAGGCTTAGTTCACTGACTCAGGATATGATCCACCCTATCCTGGTTAACAAAGTTACACTACCTCCTGACTTTATTAAAAATATGGTACAGTAATGAGTTCACTAGAACTAGTCAAAGGGAAAAGGACCAGATACCAAACACGAACAAAAATATCAAGATATAAATCAGAGATTAGCCTGCTTATGCAAAGTACACAGACATGCTACATCATAATAATTACAGAGAGGATGCTTTTAAAGGTGTTAGTTTCCTATTGCATTATTGCTGCTGCAGGGTAGGAATTACATTTAAGGCTTTTAGTCAAACAAATATGGGGAGAGAGAGAAAAAAAAGTATCAGAACATTAACAAGTCAGTAGCCATTCTGCATGAATGAAGAGCTAAGATCGTGGTGATGAATCAAAACCATTTATTCCAATAAAAGCTTTATTTCTCTCTTAACACCTTCAGTATCATAAAAGAAGATCTTTACTTTTACATCTATACTGTAGCACATACCATACTCAGTGATCTCTGAATAAATTAATAACACTGCACTGAAGTTACTAAACAGTACCATACAGTATATACTAACCCTCACAGGCAATTTGACAAATAGTGTCACACGTCTGCATTTGGGATAATGGCTGATTTGAATTTTACCATAAAACCTTTGGAAGCCTCTTCAAGAAAAAGCTTTCAAAAGATGTACATTATAGGCTATATATATAATGCATCACTGTGATATAAATGTACTGCAAAATAAAACATCCAGAAACTCTTTAATCCCTAAAAGATGGGCGTCAAAATGTTTTGACATGCTCAGGACGGGCATAATTGGCGGGTGCGATATGATGGGGGGTATGTGGGGGATGGTGATGGGGGGTGGTGGGCAGGTTGTGAGGTGGTGCGGGAGGGTGGGCTGGGTGGTTTGGGGGGTGGGTGTGGGGGATAGGGTGGGGGTGGATGTGGGGGTAGGGTGGGGGTGGTGGGTAGAGGGTTCGGGGTTTGTAGGGGGTGGGGGGTGGCAGTGGGGTTTGGAGGGATGGGGTGGTTTTAAGGGTGGGGATGGCTTGGGGGGTGGGGCTAAGAGGTAGGGGGTTGGGGTGGTGAGGATAGGTAGGGGGGGTAGGGGATGGGGGATAGGCAGTGGGGGGTGGTGGGGGGATTGTTGGGGACCGGGGGGTTGTTGGGGGGATGGGGGGATACTGGGGGCATGGGGGTGAGTGGTGGGGGGTTGGGATGGGGAGGTTGAGGGTGGTGGGAGGGCAGAGGTTAAGGGTGGTAGGGGGTAGTGGGGAGGGTTGGGGGGCTGTGGAGGGAGTTGGGGGGCTGTGGGGTTTTGGGGATGGGAAGGTGGGGGCAGTGAGGGGTCAGGGGTGGTGTGTGGGTGTAATGGTGAGGGGGTGGGGTGGGTGTGGAGGGTGGGGGAGGGGGGCGGGACAGCATATGCGGACACCTGTCTTTTTGGCCCTAGTACCCTCGGACAGCATATTCGGACACCCGCCTTTTAAGGGTTAATCCCTCCCAAATTCACAAGACATGACATATGATGGGAGCTCAGGAATCATGCTTTGCCATAATTTTTGTCAATACCATGGTCAGTGTTTGCTTAGGAGCTATTGATCATACCAAATTCTGAAACTACAGATGAAAAGCTCATGAAATTCTGCTCCCAGACACGTTCTTAAATTCAAATAGTCATGGCCAAGTTTTCAACGGCTAGGCTGAGAATATTCCATAGAGTGTTTACATAATACACGTGTTTTTTCCTCTATTCAAAGTGTAAAAAGGTCACAATCTCAACGTCCCAGTTTATACTTTATGCTTGTGAGACAGAACATACATTAACCCTTTCACATCGGGTGGCACATACACATTTTCTGGACTTTTCATATTGGTGCACCAGTACCGAGGGCCCAATAGGGGTTCAGTATCAGGAGGTGGCAAGACTGAAGAGCTGCCATTGCGGGAGGACTATTTTATTGTCTATTATTTTTATCAGGTATGTTGAGTATGTTGAGGCATGCGGTATGAAGATATTCTGCTGCCTTGGCAGCTTACTTGGATCTAATGGAAGCGACGTCTGATGACTCAGATTATATTGTCAGATGAAAGTGAAGGTGAAAATGAAAGTGCTTAAAAAAAAAAAAAAAAAAAAAAAAAAAAAAAAATCATTAAGATGAATGGCATATATCTGGCAGTGGAGGAGCTCCAGCACCACAGATTGTGACAGCTCACCACACAGGTAATTATTATTTTCATTACATCATGTTAGACATCATTTTACTCAGAAATTGTGGTCTAATTTTTGGTGTGGAATATTTTATCAAAATTATACAGTATATCTCAAAACCCGTGTGTGTGGGGCATCCAGCCAAAAAAATACCTATACCCAAAAGGAAAGGGTTAAGAATGGAGTCATGGATTTATGGTAATAAATAAACTTCTATGGGGGGAAATTGGCCAAAAAGAAATGTGTCAACTGCCTGGTCGATAAGGATGGCAGTCATGCACAGAAATGGAAAGTTACAAACGTGTTACTTACTGTTTGTCATACAAGAGAAGTTTCAGATCACATGATATAGGTATGCCCTAAATTACAAGGCATATATCTGAATGTGCATGAAAAAACAATGTATCTAGGCAGAACAGTTTAATATAACCGATACTTGTTAGTTAACACTGTCAAATTCATATTTACCTGGCCTTCAAAGTTTCTGACTTAGCATACAGTTCTAAACACTGAATTATATTTGTATTGGCAGTGTATCAGTAACTCTGTTATATCCAAAGATGACTGAGTAAATGAACAATAGTTATATTTCAGTAGAAACAAGGGTTATATAATGATGATGATGCTGATGATGATCATGATAATGAACAGGAAATGACATTTAGCTTTAGTGCTGGGACTACTTAGGAAATGCCAACTCAGCAATGATACCATGAAACTGATTATTGTGTCTAGGAAGAAATTTAGGCCTTTAAAAGTCTTGTTTTGTTTATCAATTCATTCTTTTAAGCAACCTAGCACATCTCAAGAAGTTGCAACTTTATGAGGACAAAAAAAAAAATGAAGCTTCTGAATGCCTGTCCCAGAATTCAGGAAGACTACTGGCTTTGCAGGGCCAATGACTGGTATGCAAATATTTCCAAGAATAAAGGAGATGCAAACAATCCATGTATTCCCTGCTTTTCATATATGGCTACTGAAAAGGACAAAAGTGAAGTGCTAAATACCCTCTCTTTTTTAACTGCACAGAGATGTGGTAATTGTACTGGCTCAGCAAGTCACGATTTGGGAGGTCTTTCCTAGAGTTCAAGGTTAGTCCACACACCTGTGCCTCTAGTGAAAACTCCATGCAGTTTTACCCAGCAGAGAATAATATGATGCATTAACCCTTGGAACAAATCTAAATCATGCTCCAGAGAGATAAGTGAGACAACTGAGAATACTCAGGTAAGGGCAAATGAACCTGTTTTATAGCTACTTTTGACGTACATGTAGCAAATACTGTCATAACCTTTGCATATACATTGTCAAATAGCACTTGTTTATATAGAGAAGCAAATTCATTACCTGGAAAGGATACAAGATGGAGTACCAGCATCTAAGCTACAACATGGTACAATCTTATTAATAAAACATTATTTCCTCACATACAAATGACATGGCATATGAAGGAAGTCAGTAAACATGGAATTCTGTGCATGATTTTATTTTAAAAATCCATGCAAAATGGCAAGAGTGAGACTGTCAGCTGTGCAAAGGTGTCACTGACTCCCCATGCTTGGCTGGGGTTTAATTGGGTAGTGCATGCACTAGAGTAGGTTATCACAGAAAAGGCAGAGTTCAAGTTAAGCTAGTAAAACTATACCTAATCTGCAAAGAAATTACTACAATATACAGTCTATCCTCATCTAACACAGTTTTCACTAACACAAAAATGGTCTAACATGGTACAATTTTCCAGAAGCACTATTGCTTCAAACACGGCTATTGATGAAGCTAACAAGGTTATTTGAACCGGGCGGGCGGTGATGAGATGAATCATAGGAGCGTTGCCTTGCCAACAGGCTTCATCTACCTCCCAGCCAATCACCCTTCAGCATTCTCGCTTTTGAACTACCCAGCCAATCAGGACACTTCCCGCTCCCTTTAATACTCTATTATAATTTTATTAACCATATTAATGCTTTCAATGAGGTTAAAATTGGGGGGTATAAAAAATTTTTGCACCACAAAGGGGGAAAAAGTGGACTTTGAGCAGGGGTCCAGAAGAAAATAGTGGGTTTCAAGAGTACCTGTAACATGAAATTTCTCTAACATGGTACGGGTGAGGAAGCAATTAACCATGTTAGATGAGGAGAGACTGTACTACAAGCAACCTTATAACTCATACAGCACATAAAAGGAAGGGTTGAGAGAAAGTAAGACTGTCATATTTGCATAGCTCCCCCCCCAAAAAAAAAAAATGCTCCAGAAGGAAGTAGGGGAGGGGGGATAAAGCATTAATACACTGTCTTGATAGTATTAATAAATTATTTTCTGTGCATTATATATCCTCTTTGTTGAATGTCTGAAAAAGTGTTCTGGCACCAATCACTGACTAAATTTTTCCAATCTTCTTTAATGGAACCAGACAAGATGGCTATGATATCTGTTCACAATGAAAAGTGAACCACACAGCAAGTTCTAACAGTACTTTGTTTTTGTTGATCTGGAGAAGGCTTTTGAAAGAGTCCCTAGGGAGGTGGTGAAGTGGACAATGAGAAAGTTTGGAATCAAGGAGTGGCTGGTTAGAGTGGTTATGGCTATGTATGAAGGATGGGTTCCATCACCCAGGTAAGTGTGAATGGAGATTTGAGTGATGAGTTTTCTGTGAATGCAGATGCACATCAGGGGTCAGTCTTTAGCCCCAGATTGTTTGACAAGGTGCTTGAAGCTCCATCACATGACTTCAAAAATGGTCTCCCACGGGAGAAGTAGAATGCTACTGACTTGGTGCTGACTGCAGGGAATGAAAGGGAGGCAGAGGAAAGATTTAGGAAGTGGAGACATTGTATGAGGCACAAGGGCTTGAGAGTATATGCAGATAAAACAAGAGTGATGGGATCTCAGGTTGGCAGTGGTACTGTCAAACCAGAGGGAGAGTGGCCATGTGCAGTTCGCCCTACGGGCATGGGAAGTAATTCATCCTGTACAATGGTTGTAATAAGTGGGTGTATACAAGATGTAGTGGTATTAGAGGTAGACTGCAAAAATAATGCTGATTTTGTGTGTGCGGTGTGTCGGGGAGAGCATGTGCAGACTGTTAGGCGTGAAAGAATTGATCTTGCTGGTGAGTCTCTGAGTGAGTGGAAGTGCTTTGTTACATGGGAAACATGTTATGTGTTGGATATAGGGCTGGAGTAAGCTCTGTGACTAGAGTGAGGAATGGTTGGAGGATGTTCAGGGAGCTGTTATCTCTCCTGACAATGAAAGGGCTCTCCCCCCAGTGCTAAGGGATCTTTGTATGTTGCATTTGTTAGGAGTGTGATGGTGTATGGTAGCAAGATCTGGGCAGTAATGGAAGAGGACATTCATAGGCTCAAACTTACAGAAAATAACAATGATTAGGTGGATGTGTAGTGCATCCTTGAATGCGAGGCCTGGTGGGGGCTAGGTTTACGACTGAGAGTGTGAGAGGAAGGATGGAATTGGAGTGTATTGGTAGTGTGATGAGGAGGGGTAGACTGAGATGGTGTGGGCATGGAAGAGGATGGAGGATGATGACTGGGTGCGGAAAGTGAGAAATGCAAACATCAGGCGTAGGGTTGCAAGAGGCAGACCAAAAAAAGACCTGAGATGAGGTTATAGAGGGTGACCTCAGGGATAAGGGATGGAACAGGAAGGCAGCCAGAAACTGAGCAGCATGGAGAGTCGCCATTAGGTGGCCATGGCCAGCGCATGCAAGCATGTTGGAGCCTTTATAAAAGATATAGAGCTGTAATTTAGAATTTGGAAATTCCTGCCAGACAGAAATAAAAGAATATGAAATGAGGTCATACCAGAGAAAATACGAATGTATGGAAGCCTTAGGAAAGAGCAGCTGTATCTGGGTCTCCTTTTCTCTTTTGATTTGATGTTCCCAGAACTGAGATCAGAGAACCATGCACTGAACCTCTCCAGTTTAATATTCACACCAGAAATTGAGTTACAATGATCTCAACTAGTATGCAACATTCCTTTACAGTGTGTGTGTTCATAAGCAATAATATGGAGAGAGAAAATGGAAACATATATCATAATATACAAACTGACAACTGAAGTACAGATTTCACAACATTTCAAAGAGGCCAGGTATGATTAAATCATGTCATTAACCCCTCAGCTCCAACATGCTTTTCAAAAAGAATTCTCTATAGCCTTCAGTATACCTTACAAAATCCTAACCAGTTTTCCAAGTCTTCCATGTTTTGTCAAAGAGCAGAGCACATTTATGTTTGATGAGTGATCAGTAGCCAGCCAGACATGGTGATACAACTTTTATCTCAAGCAATAGCTTTTGGTGGCTATTTCCCACCCACCTGGTTGTAAATGTAGTCAAACCACACTCCAACTGTCAGAAACAACCAAAAACAATGTTTCTTGACCTCGTCACTACACATGAACATTTCATTTGCAAGGAAATGACTGACTTGTGTATTCGTTCATAATAATGTTTGGTATGAATTATGAATGACTACACAAGTCAGTCATTTACTTGCAAATGAAATGTTCACATGTAGTGATGAGTTCAAGAAACATTGTTTTTGATTGTTTCTGACAGCTGGAGTGTGGTTTAACTACATTTACAACCAGGTGGGTGGGAAATAGCCACCAAAAGCTACTGCTTGAGATAAAAGTTGTATCACCATTTCTGGCTGGCTACTGATCACTCATCAAACATAAATGTGCTCTGCTCTTTGACAAAACATGGAACTTGGAATGTAAGGGGAGCGAATGATGAGGTGAAAGAGAGAGAGATTGTCCAGGTGCTTGAGAGAGAGTGGACAGGATACGAAATAGTGTGATTCGTGAAAGATGTGCAGTGAGGAAGTCTGTGGACACAAGAATCGAAGAGAGTGTACTGAGATGGTATGGTCATGTGGAGAGAATGGATAACAAGAGAGTGGTGAAAAAGGTATATCTGAGCGAATTTGAAGGAGGGAGGAGGCAAGGTAGGCCAAGGAGATGGTGGAGGGATATGGTGGATGAGTGTGTGAGGAAGAGGGGTTTGGAGGTCAGTGAGACTTGGGGACTGACAAGAGATCAAGCTGGCTGGTTGAATATTGTGAGGAGAAGTGCATGATCTGGGATTTGGCACCCCTCTCTAATGAGACAGCATCTGGACTGACTCTGTCAGATATGTGTATGTGAAGCTACAGAGCGTGGTGAATGTTTTTGGTGTATCAGGTAGAGCCAGAATTCCGGGAGCTTGAATGGTGAATGAATGGAAGTGTGGCCTATTGGACTGGGCAGATTTGGGCTGTCTGAACACTGCTACTCCTCACCCTGCCCTAAGGTGGGAAAGGAGGTCTGGATGACGATGATGATGATACTTTTACTCCTATCTTTCTGTCGCTGAGATATGAGGAAATCTGTGGAGCAAAAGACATTAGTCCAAAGCAAGAGCGTTTGGATAGCACAGAACAGTGCCACACTGTCAAAAGCTTTAGAAATATTAAGGGTTACTGCAAGAGTTTCTCCATGTTGGTCAACTGATTGATGGATGGTGTGAGTCAGGAGATTAAGTATATCAAAGGTGGATTTTTCATAGCAAAAATCACACTGTCTACCACTAATTTATTGGATTCAAGATGTTTAACTATGTGCTTATTCATTATGATTTCAAATACTTTACCAAAAGATGATGTGATAGCTATTGGTCTGTAATCAGGGCGGTTCAGAGGAACTTCCTTTCTTCAGACATGAGTGGACATTGGCTTCTTTCCAAGAATTAGGGAATGAAGAAGTACGTATACATAGTCTGAATAATTTGGTTAAAGCAGAAGCAAGTTCTGGGGAGCACTTTTTCAAAACAACTGTTGGAATTCCATCTGGGCCTGGAGCTTTGTTGGTTGGTAAATTGTCTAGGATGGATTTTACGTATCTAGTCTGTATTTTAAGAGGAGTAATTTCGGAAGAGTCAAGTTCTAGTACTAGGACGCCCTGGCTGACTTCCTCTAATGTAGAATATCTGGCATATGTGCTGGCAAGGATATTTGCTTTACCATGCAGGCCATTTGCAATGTTACCATCTGAAGATTTTTGTGAGGGAATGGGTGATGACTTGTTAAGGTTATTATAGAAAGAAATGAGAGTTGACCAGAATATTCTACTGTCATTAGGACTGTTTAGTAGTTTGGATGCTGAGTTACTTTATAAAAATTAATAAAAACAGATCAGCCAGGGTGACTGTTAACTAATATGAATGTGATAAATTTTTACAGCAAATCAATAAAACATGCACTTAAAAAATAAAGCAAGAATATATGATACCATGAGTTTTATATGTAATGTAAAGAAGAATTAGACCTCCTTGTCATCCCAGATATCCTGTCATCTGTATACAGTAGTACCTTTTAGTCACTGGTGGCTCTTCAGAGACACGTAAAACATAGGGCTTGTATGCAGGTACACCTTGTAGATGTCACATTGCTCTTACATCCTGAAGAACCTGGTTTCAAAATTCATAAAGGTATATGGTACTGGTGGCTTTCAAATTACACCAAATTATGCCAACTTCCTCTTAAATAATCTTCATAAAAGGCTGGCTATGGTTTTGCTTCTCAAAATTATCAAGGACCCAGACAACTTACATATGTTATACAGTATAGCATTCTATCATTCTCATCAAAGAGCTTCTTGAACCCTCTGACAGCCATAAATCCCCCTATGCTGAATAGTATTGGTGTCTGACTATAATATATCTTAGTGCACCAGTACTGTTAACAATCAATCCTGTTATACCCTCTTCAAGGTGTAGAGACCCAAGGCAGGGCTAACAAGTATGAAATTTAATGCCGTATGTATATAACTGTATGGTATTATAATACAGTATTTAACAATGTAACTTAACATCACTGACTATCCTGCAACACTAACATCAGTGCAACATGTATCTCACATGTAACGTCCTCTCAAGAACCGTAGCTTCATAATGTTTCCTCTACAGTATCATATCAAGTACTGCCCAATTATCTATCTTCACAAGATCAAGCTACATCACTTCAACCATGAAAAAAAACATTACACATCCCTGACTTCAGCTTTCGACCCTGCTGTGTTGTGAGGAAGTGCAAAATCCAGCTCCCCTGACTTCCTCTAGTTAAATCATTATCATCTTCTCCTTTCACCATGGCTCTGCTACCCACTCACTACCATCTACCATCTCTACCTTGCCATCACTTTATTTCTTACAATCCCAATTAGCTTACACTGCCAACTGAACTCTATAATTCACTGCTATATTAAACAGCAAGGTATCCTCTCACAAGTTACTTTCTCATATTAGTAATGGGTTATCTAAGAGAAGCGTGTGAAGTTATGAAGGGGGACACAAACAGAGCATTGTGGTGTTGATCCGGGTGCACTGGAAAGTATTAGGAGCAGTACATAAGGGAAGTTTGGCCATTTGGTGCAAGTGAAGAGATTGACTGAGTGAGTGTGTGAATGAGGTGGAAGATGTGGAGGGAAGAGGAAGACCAAAGATGGAGTGGAAAAGTACAAAAACAAGAGTCATCTGGGATGGAAAAAAGGTCACCTAATAACAGATATACAACAAGATGACATGGAGGCAATTTGTTCACGGACAACCACTCCAGAACCAAAGCATTCCCGCTACAGATAAACTGGGAGATGAAGAGCATCTGGTGGTTAGAATGCCCAAGTCAGAATGATGGTCTGCATGGGTTCACCCTACAGAGGTGACTATGAAATTTTTAAATCAAGTAATGCCAGAGGAGTAATGGTAGTCTGTTCAGTTACCCTTTAATGTACTGACACAAGGAAGTCTCGCTTCCAGCACCTACATCCTGGTGGGGATATTATAAAACTGGATGTTACCATGTACTGCTATGAATTACGTAACAATAGAAACACTCTGATGAACATCCAATGATAGGTCTACATCTGATCCTTCCCCCTTCTGATCACTAAACAAAGTACATACAATTATGTTCTAATTAATGTGCTTACATACAAAGGCCAGTAACATTTCATATCAGGTGCTGTTACTCATAAAAACATCATGCTTATATAAGTTTGTACCTTAATACTATGAGTCACAATTAATTCCTGAGATCTGTGAAAAAGCTGCTCATGGATTTTCAATAGCTGCTCATAATTTTTCAGGAAAACATGGTAGATCCATGTAACTACTTAGTTACTTAATACTACTAGAATACAGTACACAATACTGCTGCTTCATTATGCATTCTTTAGTACACAGAATGCTGGTATTTTACTTTAACATTACTTAAGTACTGGTACTCTGAATTATTCAACTTGATAACATACTTTTTCTGACTGCTTGGATGAAATTTTTTAATGCAAATTCACAAAAACTTATAATAACGCAGAGATGATGCAAGTTCTCGTACAGCACATTCACCATGAGGTAGGAATCTTGTGTACACATCTCAAGTGTCGCTTCAGTATTTCTCTCTGATTGAATGACAGTGTACAGTGTGGACACTCGTATGGCCTCTCCCCTGTGTGTGTCCTCTCATGTCGGACAACTTTTGAGGGCGTGTTGAACAACTTGCTACAAAACTGACATGGATACTGCTTCCTGCCATCAATGAGCTGTAGGTATTCAACATGGTCTCCGTGGTGCTGATCCTGAGCTTGCTGCTGTTGTTGAGGCTGATCAGAGGGCACCTCTTTGGTTCTGCTCCCTCCCTCACCACCATTACCATCACTCCCAGGGCTTACCTACAATAAAGAGAAATTATGACAGTCAGCAACCAGTGGCACAGGAACTGGCTTCGGTAAACTTATTAAGGAATCTTTTTGTTCTTAAAAATTATCTTACGATTATCAAAGCAATTACCTGCATCTCTTATTGCTGCTGATACTTGTACCAGCAAGCAGATACTGGGGGTGGTAGTTATGGTGGTGAGAGCTTATGGAGGCTACATTACTGGAAATCTGTGGTCACCTCCCCTGTCCAGGACAGTGAGACATGTTGATTATTGTATTTCTGTGTTCCAAGTTGCATGTTCAGGATGCTTCATCTTGATGTGTCGATATACATTGCCACTCTGAGCACTACGAAAAGAGCAATGAGGGCATGAAAATGGCTTCTCTCCAGTGTGTGTACGAAGATGCCGGCCTAAATCCACAGGGCGCATGAAGCGGCGACCACAGTGAGGGCAAGGCTGAGCACCTTCACCAAATACTGTCCGAGGTTGTGAACCACCTATGATCTGAGGCCCACGGCCAGGGGCAGTGGCCAGGCGCGTCAGCAGATGAGATAGAGAAGTGTTCGGCGGGACTCCAGCCTGCAGAAAAGATAATCTGGCTTCAGTTTACACCTGAAGTCTATTAAGAGCTATTAACCCTATGACTGGTAGGAATTTCTCATACCTGAATAAAGTTGCCTGGCATTTGTCTGAATAAAACAGGAAGTGAAATCATACAAGTGAAAGGGTTAATGAGAAAGTCAATAACACCTTGGCCTGAAGGAATTTACCACAGCTGAATAAAACCATCTGATGATGGCCGAATCCATTTGACTCAAAGGTATTTACCACAGCTGAATAAAACCATCTGGTGATGGCCAAATCCATCTGACTCAAAGGTATTTACCACAGCTGAATATAATCATCTGGTGTTGGCAAGAATAAAATTCTGAAGTATGACAACACCAGTGAAAGGGTTAAACAAGAACTATGATCAAATGATTCCACCTAAAATAGTTTGGCATGGTAAATGAGAGCCAAGAGATATTTTTTGTTTTCTAGATAAACTTGAATTAACTATTCACCACAACACTCATTACTAAGTTACAATTCGCACTCTTGGTATTTCACCACAATACATGTACTTGGAAGTCATATTCTAAATACTGTATTTACATAAAGGCATCCACTCACATAAACCATATGACTTCAGAAAAGTTCTTCATAAGGCCATAAACTACATCCTGTATGTTGAATGTAAGGTCGAACAGAACCTTAGAGCATGGGATGTGACGGATGGATGCAGTCTTGGTGTCGGGCCTGCATGTGTTTAGTGACGTTTCCCTTCAAAGCAGCTCGGTATGGGCAAAACAAACAAGCAAATGGCCGCTCTCCAGTGTGAGTAAGCATATGTTTCTTCAGATTATAAGCTCGATTGAAGAGCTTGCCACAAGTGTTGCAAGGATATATGTTTGAGGCAGGCTGCAGTCTTGTGACATCTTCCTCAGCTGGCCCAGACACAGCCAGCGTCCCCACCTGTAGAGAGACACGGAGTCAGTCTCTACTCTCAGCTCTTCAGGCTCTCCATCATAGTTAAACAAAAATTAAATCTTTGCCTTTGTTCTTTATCAGAGTTTTGTACTTCCATTGAAATATTTTTTTTTCCCAATAAACCAAAGTCCTCTTCTCAAAACACCAGAATTTATTCTTTCATGATTTACCTTTCTTAATTACAGTGTTTTTCAGTGTTAGCATTAGTGCCAACTTTAACCTATGGATGTGAGATTATGTTGTGGCATGAAAATGAGAAGTCAAGAGTGAAAGCAGTAGAGATGGGACTGCTTAGGAATGTATGTTGAGTACAGAGAGTGGATAGGATACAAAATAATGTGAAAGATGTGGAGTGAGGCAGCCTGTGGACACAAGAACCGAAGAGAGTGTACTGAGATGGTATGGTCATGTGGAGAGAATGGATAATAATAGAGTGGTGAAAAAGGTATAGCTGAGTGAATCTGAAGGAGGGAGGAGGCGAGGTAGTCCAAGGAGAAGGTGGAGGGATATGGTGGACGAGTGTGTGAGAAAGAGAGGTGTGGAAGTCAGTGAGGCTAGGGGACTGACAAGAGATAGAGCTGGCTGGATGAATATTGTGAGAAGAAGTGCATGATCAAGGATTTGGCATCCTTTTTTAATATGATAGCATCCAGATGGACTATCGGATATGTTTATGTGAAGCTGATGAACGTCGTGAATGTTTTTGACAAATCAGATAAAGCCAGGATTCCGGGGGCTTGAATGGTGAGCGAATGGAAGCATGGACCATTGGATTGAACAGATTTGGGCTGTCTGGACATTGCTACTCCTCACCCTGCCCCAGGGTGGGAAAGGAGGTCCGGATGATGACGATGATGATCCAATTATAAATTATTTTAACATAAAAAGAAGAAAGCAAAAGTTAAGATGCCCAAATTGCAACTTACTAATGATGACCATCTGCCACTAAAGAAACATACCAAGCCACAAAGGACAACAAAAGTGAAACTGCTGCATCCAAACAAGCCAGCAAACACAAACAACTACTAATAAACAATCTGTACTAAATAATATATATATATATATATATATATATATATATATACAGTGAATTAGATGGTTTGTTTAACATTGCACTGAACAAATAGTATGATTACTGTGCAGATTTACTGTATAGTTATAGCCATTTATGCATACCCCCTAATTACATATTGTACCAAGAGTTACAAAATTTTAAAGTACTGTGTATTCATACCTGTAATTCATATTTTACTGTACCAGCTTTTTAAATGGACAAGTAGCTCAAATGAAGATTCTAACATACTGGTAGAATAAATACTGAGGATAGGAAAAAATATTTGTATTTAAGCATCTTTTATTGAAGCCACATTGTTAAAAAATATTGTAGTACACAGAAAATTTCACCTACTTAAAAAACAAATACTTATCAAAGCTGCTTTAGACATTTTTACACTGAATAAAGAATTACTTTTAACTTTTAAAATTAGTCTTATATAAACTATTTCTTAGTACACAATGTGCACATTTGATGTATGAACAGGTCACTGATTGCAAAATAAAGTATACAAAAAAAGTGCCTTTAAAAAAGGACTCTTTTTCCATTATATGAAGACATCCACAAAATTATATATGTTAATTGCTTTATTATCTTTAACTTCACTTGGTCATTCATTAACCATAATTAACATTAGTCAAATGATATTTATTAAACAGTTAAATGAAAACCATTACAGATATAACTTTCTAGTGTCAAAGATGAAGTGAGACAATACATTAATTAAAGACAATAATAGTCAATGTTTGAAGATTCCGGAGATTACTCTTGATGTGGGTGCCATTTGCGTAAGTGAGTGTGAAGTGTGTCCTTACGACTTGAGCGATACTGACAGTGTGGGCAGGGAAATGGCTTCTCCCCAGTGTGAGTGAGGATGTGGTTCTCCAAATGCTGTCTGCGGTTCTTTCCCATAAAGGCCCGCTGACACACAGGACAGACCACAGAGGGAGCCTTGTGAAGGCCATCTCCTCCCAGCGCTGCAACAGCCCGGCCACCCTGCAACACACCCAAGATAATCCTTAACACCATTTCTTCAACCATCAACCACCAAACCTAAGGCTACATACAGCCCAAAGCCTCTGCCTTAGGATGTATCCTTTGCACCATGCATACACTGGATTTTATTGTCTGGTAATAGTATAAACTGACCGTTAACAAACTGAGTCTTGTGTCATACAGACTATTATATATTTTACATGGACGACCGTGTGTGTTGAAAACTGGCTGTCACTGGTTGGGTTTCTTGGTGAGAAGATTCTCTCTGTTGCGAAGTTTCCCTGTGCTGTAATGACACTTCATGGAGGAGTGTTCCATGATCAAAAATCATCATATCTCTCACAGCCCTTGGACTGCTGTTCCTCATCCTAGGCTGCGTCTCCCTGTTGCTGGCACCAGAACTCCCAGCAACCAGATCTTTATGCATCCTGACAATATGGATCTTCAGGGTGTCTTGCCGAGATGAGCGGAAGGGACAGTGAGGGCAGGTGTGAGGCTTGTGACCCGTGTGAGTTGCGATATGTCTCTCCAGAATCTGTCGGCGGTTGCGGCCCCCAAAGGCCTTGCCACACACAGGACACACTAGCGATGCCACGTCTCCAAGTCGGACAGCCAAGCCCTGGAAAACACAGCTACACTCAGCCACAACCTCCTCATCAGGACTGTTACTACTGCTGGACAACAGTGCCTCCTGCAGAAACTCAACACCAATAATGTATGGGCATACAGCTAATCACAGAAAATCTGGCCCTAATAAATTTCTAAGAGGTAATGTTGATATAATCAATTTGCAAAATGCACTTTCGGGGAAAATATATAGGTTACTTCATTGCATAATATACTAAATTTCAGTAAGTTACAAAACATTGGTCTCAAGTGATACATTTAATAATATTACAGGAGAAAACTGTGAAGCAAACTGTTCCTTTCATTTGAAGCCCAACTATATATGACAATAAATGCTTAAAGAGCAAGTGAGATACAGGTCAAGATTTATTGCCACATGCTGATGATGATCATTTAATGAAAAGTTGATCAACTCATGATGTTTTGATGCTGATAGTGCTGAAGTCAATCAGACAAATCATATCTGTAATGGATATCCAATCAATTGGCAATATCTACTTAACAGTGTCTTAATTTTTTTGCATGGGTAAACCGAAAATTTTTTGCACTGCTCATTTTAAAAAGTGGTGACAAAATAAGTTTAAGTTACTGAGTGCATAATAACTCACTTGATGCTGTCATTTTAACTACAGTAATCATCAGTGCTCACATTACAGTATATCAGCCAGTCAATAAATAAAAACATCAGGCTTTCTCTTAAGGAACCATTGTAAAGGAACCAAGGAACCGGTGTAAACTGCCTCCTCATGTGTGTGTGTGTGTGTGTGTGTGTGTGTGTGTGTGTGTGTGTGTGTGTGTGTGTGTGTGTGTGTGTGTGTGTGTGTGTGTGTGTGTGTGTGTGTGTGTGTGTGTGTGTGTGTGTGTGTGTGTGTGTGTGTGTGTGTGTGTGTGTGTATTTACCTATTTGTAGCAGACAGGAATTGAGCAATGCTCGTGTTGTCCTGTCTCCATATCCACATTTATCTAGTGTACCTTTACACACATGAATGTTTTTCGCCTGCACCACCTCTTCATCACAGTCATTCCAAATATTTATGTATTTACCTAATATACCTAATTGTGATACACACAAGATATGCTATGCTAGTGGGTTCCCATCACTGTTTCTCAGTAAGACAAATTTGGTTTTAAACTCATTTAAGTTTTTAGATTGGACACTCTCTTTGTCCAGGCTATTCCAAAGGTCTATACTTCTATAAGGAAAACTATATTTCTTGATATCCTTCAAGCAGCTTGACTTCTTCAATTTCATTCCATGTCCTCTTGTAGCTCTCTTATCCCATACAAACAGATCTTCTCGGTCAATTTTATCTACTCCTATCATGGTCCTGAACACTGCAATCATGTCTCCCCTCTTTCTCCTTTCCTCTAAGGAAGGCAAATCCAGCTTTTCCAGCCTCTCTCTGTATGACAGATCTGCCAGACTGGAGACCATCTTGGTTGCTGTTCTTTGTATTCTCTCAATCTTGTGTGTGTGTGTGTGTGTGTGTGTGTGCACGCGCGTGTGTGTTCTTACCTAATTCTTATCTAATAGTATCTTTACAGGAATGAGTCAACCTCGTACTGTCCCGTGTCTTATACCATATTTATCGTATATATCCTTAAAAGTGTGTGTGTGTGTGTGTGTGTGTGTGTGTGTGTGTGTGTGTGTGTGTGTGTGTGTGTGTGTGTGTGTGTGTGTGTTTGTGTGTGTGTGTGTATGGTGTGTGTGTGGTGTGTGTGTGTGTGTATGGTGTGTGTGTATGGTGTGTGTGTGTGTGTGTGTATGGTGTGTGTGTGTGGTGTGTGTGTGTGTGTATGGTGTGTGTGTATGGTGTGTGTGTGTGTGTGTGTGTGTGTGTGTGTGTGTGTGTGTGTGTGTGTGTGTTTACCTATTTGTAGTATAGAGAAATTGAGCAATGCTCGTGTTGCCCTGTTTCCATATCCACATTTATCTAGTCTACTTTTACATACATGAATGTTTTTCACCTGCACCACCTCTTCGTCTAAGTCATTCCAAATACTTATGTATTTATCTAATGAACCTAATTGTGATATACAGGAAATGGGCTATGCTCGTGGGATCTCATCTCTGTTTCTCAATACGTCAAATTTAGCTTTAAATTTGTTTAAGTTTTTAGACTGGACAATCTCTTTGTCCAGGTTATTCTAAAAGTCTATAATTCTATAAGGAAAACAATATTTCTTGATATCCTTCAAGCTGCTTGACTTCTTCAATATCATTCCATGTCCTCTTGTTGCTCTCTTATCCCATACAAACAGATCTTCCATCCATCCATCCATTGCCAGACGCCATGTATCCCAAACGGGGTGGTCAAGGGCTTAGAGTTAATTGTTTTTACAGGGAGGGGCACTAATCCTCCACCAACCCCACTTGACACGTAGGGATGCCAACAGCATCTGGTGTTCCCAGGCGGTCACCCATCCAAGTACTAACCAGACCCAACGTTGCTTAACTTCGCTGATCGGACGGGAAGCGGTGTACTCAACGTGGCATGGCCGTTCTGTCAATTTTATCTACTCCTATCACGGTGCTGAACACTGCAATCATGTCTCCCCTCTTTCTCCTTTCCTCTAAGACCAAGGCTGGTGGGCTACTAATGAAATTTCCATCAGCCGAGGCCGAAGGTGAAGCGGTTGGGGTAGTGAATGATCATTTTGGCTCTGATGGCACTATCTGCATAACAGAGCCGCAAAAATGCTGCCAAAATGAATGTAACAGGCCTTTTCTCTTCCCTGGGTGACTCTGACATCATCCCAAACATTCTCAGTGAAAACAATAAAATTAAGATGCTCGTGGAAGGTGGTTGTACCCTCAACCTTCTCTTCACAAGAACTAAGAATGACACTAAAACAGCCTTCTTGAAGATGTCGCCAGAGGTGAGATCCTCCACTGAAGAACAGGGCAACTTATCTATGTGGATCTTAAAAAATGCCGCACTTTTGACAGACTCTGGGTTACACAATGTCATCACTTTCAGGGTTTTGGTCATACATCTGAGAGGTGTTCTAGAAAAAATGATGGACTTAAATGTGTTTTTTGTGCTGGGGCCCATAAATCTAAGGATTGTAGTAACAGAAATTCTCCCAAATGCACCAACTGTTCTTCCTTAAGACATCAAGAAGTTAACAATGATCCACAGTCAATTGCCCATTTTGCCTCTAGTAGAGACTCCAGTCATGATTTCTCATGGGAATAGATTGACTGAAAACAACTTTGACCATTCAAAAAACTGACTACGTCCCTCTTGAACCAGTTAAGGATGGGTCTTTTAAATATCCGCTTCATCTGTAATAAGATAAGACTATATTAATGAAGCTCTAAATCAGCATGAGCTTGATATTTAGTGCTTGACTGAAACCTGGTTGTATGGGTCTGATATTAATATTATTCGTAGTGCTTTGCCTATGACACATTCTATTATAAGTGCTGTATTCGCAAGCCTGCCGCTGACTATCCTGGAGAAGGTGTAGCAGTCATCTACTCGGCAGCACTAGCAAATGTTTCTTTCATAGATTCTAACCTAACCCCATCTTCATTTGAATTTATGAAAGTATTGATAAATTTCCATCAGAAAACCACTAGAACTGCAACTGCTTATTGACCAGGTCATCCAAGCACAGATCAAGGTTTTATGGAGGAGTTTGGGCAATTTCTCAAAATGTTTTCTCATAAATCTGAGGGACTTCTTGTTTGCTGTGATTTCAATTATTGGGTTGGCAGTCCACAGCCACAACCATTTTCTTCAGAATACCTTGAGTTGATCAATCAGCATAATTTTTTCAATCATGTGAGCAATTCCACTCATGTCTTGGGACATGTCCTTGACTTGATCTTGTCCCCTGTTGGTTGGAAGCGCATATCTGATGTGGAGGTAGCCTCAGTTGACCCCCTCATCTCTGACCATGTTTTGATCGCTCTTTTAGTTTTGAGATCCCAAAACCCCTTTCCTGTAAAAGGGTCATCAAGTTCAGAAATTACAAGAACACTGACTGCCATTCAATGCATCTTGAAACTGATCAGCGTTTAAACTATACTGATTTTACTTGTAAATCTTTCTTCTGATGATTTGGTTAATATATAAAACAATAAGCTTGGGTCAGTTTTTGACCATGATTGTCCTGAGGTAATAAAAACAATCATTGTCCGAAACCCCCTTCCTATAAAAAGATCATCAAGTTCAGAAATTACAGGAACATTGACTGCCATTCGATGTCATCGCCATTTGATGTGTCTTAAAATTGATCAGTGTTAAACTATACTGATTTTTCAAACCTTCTGATGATGATCTGGTTGATATATATAACAATGAGCTTCTGTCAGTTTTTGACCATTATTGTCCTGAGGTAGTAAAAACAATCATTGTATGTGATGATTCTCCGTGGTATTGTCCATCCACTATTTCTTTGTGTTAACAACGTAAAAAGGCAGAACATGAAAGGCACTTGCAGAGGACTGAATTAATTCGTTTGCATTATGTTTCTGTGAGAAGAGCATTTGTTGATGCTGTACACACCAAAAAGGCAAGGTACTGTATTATCAAAACAAAGTTGATTCACGTGGTGGCAATAAAAAAAACTGTCCGCAGTTGTGAACAATTTGGTTAGATGGAGGAATGTAATTGTTAAACCAACTTCTGTATCTGATGCCCAATTGGCTTCTGATTTTGCTTCATTTTAACTACAATATCACACATTAGGAATTATTTAGACAACAGTTCGTCTACTGAAGTGTATTCAGTTGACTTCCAATCACGGCACACAGGGGGTCATTTGCTTTCAAAATTTCATCATCTGGATGTAAATAAAGTCAAATATTACATCAGAGAGCTTAACAAATCATTTTGCCCATTTGATCCATGCAACATCACAAATGCCTGGTCTGTATGAGCATGCAGCAGACTTTATCTGCAACATAATGAATGAATGCATCTTAGAAAGTAGTTTTGTGCAGTCTGAGAAACGTGCCTTGCTTAGGCCCCTACTCAAAAAACCTGGCCTTGATGTCAAAAGCATGGCAAATTATCGTCCCGTCTTTAATCTGTACTTCTTATCCAAGATTATTGAGCGGGACATACTTGATCAATTCTTACCACTGCTGGAACATAACAAAGTTATTCCTGTAGCTCAATCAGCATACAGAAAATACCATTCAATTGAAACTGCATTAACAAGGATTCATAGTGATCTGGTGGCAAACAGCTGTAGTGGGATGTCCTCTCTCCTAGTTCTGTTGGATCTGTCTGCAGCTTTTGCCACAGCAATCATTAACTATTGCTGGATTATCTGTATTCTTATGGCTTTCAAGACAGTGCTCTTTGGCTCCTTACGTAGCATCTATCAAACAGATCTAAGAGAGCAGTTGTTGATTATGCTAGCTCAGATTCTGCTCCCCTTCTGTTTGGAGTCTCTCAAGGATCAGTTTTGTGTCTAATTCTATTTACAGTCTACATGAGTAGTTTATTGTCTTTACTTGATGCTCACAACATGTCCTATCTTTTTATGTTGATGACACTCGGCTCTGTGTTATGATGTCAGACATTAATGATGCCATGGCTAAGCTTGAATCTCTGATGTTTCATATTAAGATTTGGGTGGCAAGGAAGAAGCGTAAAATAAAACTGAGATCATCACTATCAGAGGAAACAGAAGGGGTGAGAACACGGAAAATGCCCTGGCTTTGATCAATGGTGTGTCACAGCTTCATCCAGTCAGTTCTGTTAGAAATCTGGGTGCTTAATTGAATTCAAGGTTAAATTACAAAGAACATATTAATCGAGTTTTGGAAGATGTGACTTGCATATTAGAAATCTGTACTCTTGAGAAAATTCCTGAATTGATGTTGCCTCTTAGCATTTGTCCATGCAATGGTCTTGTCTCGTGCCAATTACTGTTAATCATTGTGGATTCGTCTTCCAGATAATATATGAATGAAAGTTCAGTCTGTGTTGAACAGGGCAGCAAGGCTTACCTTTGGTCTCCTCCTGAGAACCTCAACTACCCTATTCCTACTTGAGCTGCATTGGTTACCAGTAATGGCTAGAATTGAATTCAAACAGTGTCTCATTACATTCAAGGTTCTTAAGATTGGTGAACCAAAGTATCTTGCTGAATTGTTGAAATTCCCATCGGCATGCCCAGATGTGATGTTACATAGTGAAGATGATTCCTTGCGTCTTGACGAGCCTGGAGACATTCACCAGTCATCTTTCTCTGATCATTCTTTTGTGTATAGAGCCCCTAGGTTATGTATTAGATTGCCATTGTCCATGAGAAAACTCTCTTCTGTTAAATCCTTTCAGAGACAGCTGAAAGCCTTTCTCTTTTCAAAACGCTATGACCTGGAGAGAGGCACCATGACAGATGATTATAGGGTTTAATCAGACACTTTCACATTTTTTTTACTGATGAAGTTTGCATTGTATATGAGAGATGTCACAATTCTCATAACTGTAAAAATAATGTATATGTGTGTTGAGTGCCAGTGAATTCCCAATGGAAGAACTAGCGCCTCTGAGAAACAAAAGACCAGATTATTATTATTATATTAGTGCCCCTCCCTGTAAAACAAATAACTCAAAGTCAAATGGCCACCCCTTACGGGATTATTGCATCTGGCAATAGATAGATAGACAGATTATTTTTATTATTATTATTATTATTATTATTATTATAATTATTATTATTACTACTACTACTACAGTATCTTCTAACTTTGGTAAGCATGACCCAAAGTCATATACAGACTTGGGCATGTCTTATGTTTTAACAGCAAGGCAATTTATTCTCATCCTGAAAATTAACCACTTCTGCCCTAGAACTTCTTTTGTTTTGTTCTAGTTACCTTCAGTTGCATTTAATATGCAGAGAAAGGATTTTTCTGAAATTAAGATTTTTTTTTTTTTTAATGCAAGGAAGAAGGAACCAAAGGCCAGGAGCCCACAAACCATTCTTTCCAAGAAACAAACAAGAACAATACAAAAGAGAGCCAAATTCAAGATTCGTTCATTTCAAGATGCCTGGACACACTGCGTTTGAAAGACTGGAGATCATAGGAAGTAGGAAATACAGACAGAGGAAGATGGTTCCAGAGTTGGCCTGTTGCATAAATGAAGAACTGGGAGTAACAGTTAACTCTTGCATTAGAAAGCTGGTCAGAAAAGGGATGAGAGTTTGTTGTTAGACAGATGCTATGCGCCCATTGTAGAGGTGAAGGGATGTAAGCAGACAGTTCAGAGGAGCAGTGACCACTGAAGTAACAACAGAAAAGAGAGTTTTCTGAAATTAAGATATCAAATACAGCCTGCAATAACTTCAACACTACAATACTATAATCTTTCTCTGACTCTGCCCTAATTTTCATCCTATTTTACCTTATGTCACACTGCCTAATGGCAGAAAAAAGCATTACTATTGCTCTACATCCTATCCACAGTTCCTCTTCATCCTGGCAGCATATTCTAGTGTTAATCTGTTCATACAACTCTGCATTCAACTTGGAGAGAAGGCAATTTTGGGCCAAATTAGCATAAAATGAGTATAGGGTGCTCTAAGCTCAATATAAGCTTCTGGTAGCATCATGAACTAAATATCTGTCTATCTATCTATATCTGTATGTATATATATATTGCGTACATATATATTATTTTGTATATAACCGGGGTTTCTGGCAGGGTTAAGTGTCCCCCAGATTCCCCTATCCAAAATCACTTAATCATGGCAGTTGTTTCAGAGAGCCTCGGAGGGCTCAATACCTGCCCAGGGCCCCAACCAAATGGGCAGACTCGCTTGGCCATGTATAATGTGAGAGGTGTGAATAAGGAAAGCAAGAGGGTGGAAGTGGTGAATGTGTTCAAGAGTGCGAGACATGCCATGATGGCATTGTGTGAAACAAAGATGAAAGGGTGCGAAGTGGAGGAGTGGGAGAGTGTGAAATGTGTAAGATCAGGAATGAATGGGCGAGGAAGATGCAAGGAAGGAGTTGCTTTGTTGATGAATGAGGTGTGGCAGAGTGGAATGAGAGACTACAAATGTGTTAGCTCGAGATGTATGTATGTCAAGTTCAAGTTTGAGAAGGTGAAAGTAGTAGTGACTGTAGCATATGCACCACGTGAGGACAGGAGTGAGAGAGAGAAAGACAGGTTTTGGGATGAGCTGGCTGAAGTAGTGGGAGAAATGCCCAGGAGCTATAAAGTGATTGTGATGGGGGATATGAATGGAAGAGTAGGCACTGGTCCTGAGGATGACATAATGGGTTGCTATGGAGTACCAGGAGAAAATGATAATGAGAAGAGACTAAAGGATATGTGTCAGGAGAGGAGGTTGTGCATTTGTAACTCGTATTTCGTATATATCTATCTATTTATCAATCTATCCTTCTATCTATCTATCTATATATATATAAGGAATGCGGAAGGGGAAAGGATACTCGAGTTTGGGGAGGCAACGGACATGATTGTGTGCAACAGATATTTTAGGAAAAGAGAGAGTAGGTTAATTATGTTTGAGTCTGGGGGAAATAGCAGTCAGATAGATTATTATTTGGTTAGGAGGGCTGATAGGAGGTTAGTGAGGGATGTTAAAGTTATAGGAAGTGAGGAGTGTGTACAGCAGCACAAACTATTGATTTGTAATATGGTGCTTAAAGAACGAGTGATGAAAAAGAGGACTTATGTACCTAGGATGAAAATATGGAAGCTGAAAAACCAAGTAGTAAGGGATGCCTTCTATAGCGAGATGAGGAGAGTGGTGGCTGAACAGAGAGCTGTAGACAGAGGCGTTAATGAACAGTACAGAGCCTTCAAGAACAACCTCTTGAGAGCTATTGATGTAACATGCGGTTGGACAAGAGGACCACCAAGACATAAAGTAACTTGGTGGTGGGATGAGGGTGTAGAAGCTGCAGTTAAGGAGAAAAGAAGGCTTTTCCGGGAATGGAAGAAGGGTAGTAGCAAGGAGGAATACTTGGCTGCCAAGCGTAGGGCTAGAAGAGAGGTACACAGGGCAAAGTCTGAGTCACAGAGACTTTTAATTGATAACCTAAATCGTGGGGAAAGGAAAAATATGATATTTAAGGTGGCAAATCAGATGAAGAGGGATAATCGGGATATTATAGGTGTGCAGTGTGTGAAGAATGAAGGAAGGGTAGTGGTGGATTATGAGGATAATAAAGATGCATGGAGGGAAAATTATAGCTGGTTGTTGAATGAGGAATTTGACTGGGACAGGGAAGGTTTGGAGCCAGCAGATGCAGTGTTTGGCCCTTGGCCTTTGATTGATGCTGCTACTGTGAGTGAGGCAATAGGCAGGATGAAGGTGGGGAAGGCAGCAGGTGTGTCTGGGTTGACTGCCAAAATGTTGAAGGCCTCCGGAGATATAGGGGTGAGGTTAGTCACTGACCTGGTAAATATGATTATTTAGAAGATTTATGAGTGTGTTGTCTCAGATGATTGGCCGAAGAGTGTAATTGTAAATGTGTATAAAGGGCAGGGTGATGCCTTGGAAAGAGGAAATTATAGAGGTATAGAGCTTTTGGAACAGATAATGAAGGTAATGGAGAGAGTTTTAGAAGGTATGATTAGAGAAAGAGTGAATAATGATGGGATGCAGTTTAGGTTTATGGCAGGTAGGAGGACTACTGATGCCATATTCATAGTTCGACAGCTTCAGGAAAAATATATTGGTAGGAGAAGGGATCTGTATTTTGTTTTTGCTGATTTGGAAAAGGCCTTTGACAGAGTCCCTAGAGAGGTGATGAAGTGGGCAATGAGAAAGCTTGGCTTGGAGGAGTGGCTGGTTAGGGTGGTTATGGCTATGTATGTGGGTGCTCGCACCCAGGTAAGAGTGAATGGAGACTTGAGTGATGAGTTTTCCGTGAATGTTGGTGTGCATCAGGGGTCAGTTTTAAGTCCCATGTTATTTATCATGGTACATGAAGCCCTCTCACGTGACTTTAGAAACGGACTCCTGTGGGAGATTTGTATGCTGATGATTTGGTGTTGACTGCAGAGAACGAAAGGGAGGCGGAGGAAAGGTTTAGGAAGTGGAGAGATGGTATGGGGCACAAGGGCTTAAGGGTAAATGCAGATAAAACAAAAGTGACGATATCTAGGGCTGGTGGCGGTACTGTCAAAGATGGGGGAGAGTGGCCAAGTGCAGTTTGCCACAAGGGCGTGGGAAGTAATTCCATCTTGTGCGGTGTTTGTGATAAATGGGTGCACAAGAGATGTAGTGGTATCAGAGGTAGATTTGCGCAAGATAATGCTGATTTTATGTGTACAGCATGCGGGGAAAGCAGGTGGAGATTGTCAGGCGTGAAAGGATTGAACTTGCTGGTGAATCTCTTGAGTGTGTGGAAGAGTTTTGTTATTTGGGAGACATGTTGTGCGCTGGAGGTGGGGCTGGAGCTAGTTCTATGGCTAGGGTTAGAAGTGGTTGGAAGAAGTTCAGGGAGCTCTTGCCTCTTCTGACATTGAGAGGGTTCTCCCTGCGTGCTAAGGGGTCTTTGTATGCAGCATGTGTTAGGAGTGTAATACTGTATGGTAGTGAGACCTGGGCAGTAAAGGAGGAGGATATTCACCAGCTCAGACGTACAGAAATGACAATGATTAGGTGGATGTGTAGTGTGTCCCTGCGTGCAAAGTCTGGGGGGGGCTGGGTTTACGATGGAAGAGTTGAGAGGTAGGACGGGACTGGAGTGTATTGGTGTTGTGATGAGGAGAGGTAGATTGTGATGGTTTGGACATGTGGAGAGGATGGGGGATGATAATTGGGTAAGGAAGGTGAGAAGTGTTAATATTGGGGGTAGGGTTGCGAGGGGTAGACCGAGAAAGACATGGGACGAGGTCATTAAGTGTGACCTCAGGGTTAAGGGACTGAACAGGGAAGCTGCAATGGATCGTGCAGCATGAAGAGCCCCCATTAGGTGACCAAGGCCGACGCATGCAAGCATGTTGAAGCCCTTAAAAACGAAACGACATCTATCTATCCATCTATCTATATATATCATCTCATCTCATCTCATCAGCCGTTTATGTGTCCACTGCAGGACAGGTCTATCCCGACCGAATTGGGGACGATACAGCCAATGTATCTCTACCAAGTGACTGTCTAGTAGAGATTGTATGTAAGGTGAGAAGTGCTTGTAAGTGTAACTGTAGTGTTGGAATGGCTTTGGATGTGTGTGTAGTCTGTGAACCAAGTGTAATCAGCCCACGCAAGACGACTGGGTGCAAGCATACTTTATAGTGTGCGACACTGGTTCAACCACAGCATCCCTTGTGTCCACCAATGCAGTTCATGGCCTGAAGAACACTCCCAAAGTTTATTATCCTGGCGGGGCGCGAACCCTCGTTCTTCAGTGTAAGAAAATGCACACTATACCACTGTACCACAGAGGCTCCATATATATATATATCTATCTATCTATCTATTGCCAGACGCCTCAATCCCGTTTGGGGTGGCCACAAACAAATCGCCTCCAAGTCGCCCTGTCCCCCGCCATTTCACTGCCCTGCTCCTAACTCACACCCCCCTCTCTCATATACCTCTCCACCCCATCCCTCCATCTCATCCTCGGCCTCCCCCTCCCTCTTCCCCCCTCCACCTCACTCACATACACTCTTTTCGTCAGTCTTTCACCCTCCATCCTCTCCACATGGCCAAACCACCTCAGTGTGTTCCTCATAACGCTTCCTATCACATCCACATCCACACCACAATGCTCCTTTATATCCTCATTTGTCAGCCTGTCTCTCCATGTGACTCCACAGGCTCCTCTTAAATAACTCATTTCCACTGCTCTCACTCTTGACTTGTGTCCTTCCAACAACATCCAAGCTTCACTTCCATACGTTAGAGTTGGTATCACAATACTGTCATGTAGTAACTTTTTCACTTCCATGCTCACTTCCTTGTTTCTTATCACTGCTTTCAAAGCACCAGCAAACTTTCTTCCCTGCTGTACCCTTTCAAGCACTTCACCCTCCAAACCTTCATCCTTACTCATCACGCTACCCAAGTACTTAAACATACTCACATTTTCCAATTCCTCACCATCCAACCTCGCTGTACATTCACTGACTTCACCTCTCTCAAAAACCATCGCTTTACTCTTCCCTACATTCACCTTTAGATTCCGTTTCTTACACACTCTCCCAAACTCATCCACCAAGCCTTGCAGCTCCCCTTCGTCTTCACTCAACAACACAGTATCATCTGCAAACAACAGTACAGGGAGTTTCCAAACACTATCCTCTCTCACCAGGGCCACTCCAACATCCACTACCCTACCTTGTACCTCTTTCATTACCCCTTCCATGTACAGATTGAACAACCATGGAGACATGACACATTCCTGTTTCAACCCAACTTTCAAAGAGAAAAATTCACTTAGTTCACCATCCACATGCACTGCAGCCTTCGCACCATCGTACATACTCTTCACAGCGTTCAACAACCTCCCATCTACTCCATATATTCTTAACACTTTCCACAATCCTTGTCTATCCACCCTGTCATATGCTTTCTCCAAATCCATGAAAGCCGCATACAACTTCTTTCCCTTCTCTAGAAACTTTTCCACTAAAGATCTAAGAATGAATATCTGATCTACACAACCTCTTCCCTTCCTAAAGCCTCCCTGTTCTTCTCCTACTAATTTCTCTGTTCTTTCTCTAACTCTGTCAATAAGTATCCTACCATACACTTTTCCTATTATACTAAGAAGACAAATGCCCCTATGATTACCACACACTTCTTTTTCTCCCTTTCCTTTGTACAAGGGAATAATTATACCTGACTTCCAATCCTCCGGGACTCTACCTTCCTCCCAGGCCAATCTGCACATCTTCCACATCCATTCTACTACTATCTCTCCCCCATGCTTCAGCATTTCACTACACACTCCATCAATTCCTGGGGCTTTCCCCGATTTAACTTTCTTCATTGGTTCCACAACTTCTATCCTACTGATTTCTTCCTGTCTTCTCACCTCCCTCCTTCTCCCAGCCATTCCCCAGCCACTTATACTCGCATTACTTCCATCCTCTATGTTCAACAATTCCTTAAAGTGTTCTCTCCATCTGCTCACTTTTTCTCCCTTCTCCACTAGTAATCTACCATTTTTATCTTTCACTCCCCTGCTAACTTCACTTCCACCCTGTCTTACTCTCTTCACCTCTTTCCAGAACATTTTCTTACAGTCCCTCCACTTTACACTCAAATTCCTTCCAAATTCCTCATCCACTCTCTTCTTACTCTCTCTTACTAATCTTTTCACTTCTCTCTTTCTTTCTACATATAACTCTCTCTTCCGCCTCTCAACTTCTTCCACACCTCTATTTCTTATCCATTCATTGTATGCTTTCTTCTTTTGTGCCACAGCCTGTCTCACCTCTTCAGTCCACCACGCTGTTCCTTGCACCCCCCTCCATCTTCTCTTCCTTCCACACACCACATCACATGCCGCACATATTTCTTCTGTAAATATCCTACACACACCTTCCACGTCTCCTATCTGCTCCAATTCATATTTGCCCAATCATTCCTCCACTTCTCTCTTATACTCTGCCTTTTTCTCATCCTCTTGTAACCTTTCCACTCTCCTTGCAACTACTCCTTCCTCTCGTCTTTCCGTTCTTCTATTCCTCCATCTTACTTGAATCCTAATTCTGGCCACCACCAAGTAGTGGTCAGAAAGTCCACTCCCCCAACCTCTATGAGCTCTTGCATCCATTACACATCTTCGCATCCTTTCATCCACACACACATAATCAATCATTGCCTTCCTTTCATTCAGTTCACCACCCACCCTTCTCATCACTCGCCATGTATACCTGTGGATCATTTTATGCCTGAAGAGGGTATTGGCTATCACCAACCCCCTCCCAGCACAAATGTCCACTAACGCACTCCCATTCTCATCTATCTCAGCAGGCACACCCCACTCACCAACTGTTCCATCCACCTTCACATTCCCAACTTTACCATTCATATCACCTATCAAAAACACTCTCTCATTCCTTCCAAACCTTTCCATGCACACTTCTACATTTGTCCAGAACTCTTCTCTCACTCTTCTAGCACGATCTTGCGTTGGCGCATACACACACACAATCACCCACATTTGTATTCCAACTTTCAACTTTACCCACACAATCCTTGACCCAACTGATCCATATTGTCTTATGCTCTTCTTCCATCTTTTACTCACAACTATACATACTCCTTCCATTGCCCTCTCATTCTCACCTACTCCTGCACATATACTCCATCCATACTCCCATTCTCTCACACTTTCTCCTCTCCATTTTGTTTCAGTTATTCCACATACATCCACTTTCGCACCCTCAAGCACCTGGACAATCTCTCTCTCTCTTTCACCTCATCATTCACTCCTCTTACATTCCATATATATATATATATATATATATATATATATATATATATATATATATATCATCAGTAATGTCAAGAGTGAGATTTTTACCCTATGGTAGTTCATATTTTTTTCAAAGTTTAATGCATATTTCTACTAAGAGAAGGAAAATGGTAAATAGTATTTACAGTAAGTAGAGAATATGTTCAAAGGGCTGGAATACTTTAGTAAACTGGACTGTGAACTAAATGAAACTTTTGATGTTTTAATTTCCGGCACAGGCTTGGTAAGCTGGCATCAGAGGTTACTTTGAGTAAATTTTGTTAAATGTCAGTGGACGTTAAGGGAAGACAGTGAGTGAAGAATACTTATGAAAAACTGTTATTTTGGTGTGGATGCTAGTGCAAAAAGTAGTTTTACTGGTGAAAATACGTAGTTTTTGCTTACACACAGCCAACTGAATGGGACCTAATTATAACAAAGGCCAAGTCTTTAAGATACACCATAGAGTATATTTAGGTAACTACTGTACCAAAAAGATGCCACACATCCCCGTTTCAACCCTACCCCGACATGCTGACTAAAATGACAATTCATTTTAAGTACTGTTTTTCCGTTCATCCCCATTTTGTATAACTCTTTCCCTTTCTAGGCACAGAAAAAGAAAAACTACTGGGATCAGCTGCTTAGCAAAACAAAAATCTAATTTATTCTCTTCTTTGTTAACCATCTTATGCTATACTGTATCTTCCCTTTAAACCATACCAAGAAAGTTTTGGCAAGCAATATACCATACTATAAATCACTGACTAATGCTAGTCAATATCAACACATGAGTAAAGAGGAAAAGCATAATATTGAGTCATAGCAACAGGTGGTGGTATCACTGCTTTGGCAGAAGAAGAAATTGCTAAACATGAGAAAGCAGTTATAATGTCTGTAGTAGTTAACTAGCACAGAGGAAATCAGCCAGGTCAGGGATTCTAGCACAATGCAGGCTAGATAAAAACAAAGTGATCAAATATGAATTTATTCCAACAATCTTCCTCAGAAGCTGACAATAATACACTACACAGCTTGAATTATAAGTACAATGTCGATGTACAGTACCTTACATCTTGCATGATTAGAGGTACCACTTTTCCTGCTGACTCTCAGTGCTTGGTAGAACTGACTTAATTTCCAATTATAGATGCCTTAAAAATTTCGCTGTCATTGCTGTACACAGCTTTCCACATTAAATATCATGCTCCTGTTCTTATTTGACTTTCCTTCTGAAATTACATTTTCTTGCCTTCTGACTGGTGACATTTAACTGCTGTATACAAGTATAACACTTTCTCCATATGCTGTACATACATTCTCTCCATCCCATATTACTATTACAACCATCGCTATACTAATCACAGTTACCAGTCTGACAAATCGAACAGAGCACAGGAGAATATAGAATATATCACTCCTATGTTTACATATCTCAGCTGTTATACTAGTGTGATGAATGTTGTGATACTGCAAACTGCTTGATGGCAAAGGAACAATCATGAGGTTTCACCATATAAAAAAGTCACTGTGCAGAACAGACAAGGTGAAAACATACAAACAAAAAACAGATGTTTTCTGTATCATGTAACAAAACCTGCACTGACAGTACTGTAAAATTAAAGAATGGTAAGGGAGCAGAGGAGAACTAATTAACTAAATTTATGGTTTCCTCAGCTTCACACAGATTATTTATTTTACATTCACAGGGGAATGTTTACATACTGTGGGGAAAAAAAAAATGATTACAATAACTAATGAAACAGAACAATGCACTATATTTTCCACCTGACATAGTAAGAATGGCAGAAAAATTTGATACAATATGCTATCTCTATGTCCAAATGCCAAAATCACCACAATATTTTGTTGCTGCATGTTCCTTATCGCCATCACAATAATTCACTACTGTAATGGTGCTGGAAGGATGTGCCAGGCATTGCAGGAAACACTTGCTGTTGATTCTCAACATTTCTGGCTTGAGTGTGTGGCAATGCACATGCTTGCTGCGCAGTGTCCCGGGAAAAGTGGAGTGAGTTAGTTGAGTGTTGACCCTGTTGCTGCTGCTGGTGAGAATGAGTGTTGGTTGACAAGTTTTGGTGGATGCTCTTGACATGGCGCCTTAGGTTGGAGAGTTGGTTAGCACGATATGAACAGTGTGGACAGTAAAAAGGCCGTTCACCTGTGTGAACAATAACATGCCTTTCATAAAGCTGATGTCGACCTGGGCCCATGAAAGTCTTGGGGCAGTGTGGGCAGGAGAGGAGGGTAGCACCACGGACACTGCTGCCTTCCAGGAGTGGGGCACCTCGACCCTGCAATATACAAGGCCACACTAACACCAGCACCACCTTCAAAACAATAATGTAAGTAGTCTCCCAACATACTGGACAGGCAGTTATATTCTAAATACACTTGAATATATCTGTGCTTTTACTGATTTTTCTATAATCGGTACGGTAACCAAGAAACTTTTATTTATTTCTGTAGTAAAGTCCACACAAAATAATAGTTTTATGACATACTACAGTACATTTGCATACACTAGCAAAAACCGTCTCATCTGTGTGTTTGTCCTTTATACAAAATCATAATGATGCATCACAATCTTGAGCAATACACAGTACACAGTTGGGGAGGTCAATCACTTGAGGTTCGCTCAAGGTGCTGCCAGCCATTCTAAAATTTTAAATCATTTCTCCATCTAGATGTAACACCTTACAGTCCCACAAACCAAACATCACTTTTTCCCAAAAGCCCACTCTGTACCAGCACAGAGAAAGAAGAGGGACCTAGGAAGAGGGAAGTGAGAAGTAGGAAGGCAGGCAAACAGAAGAGGCAATGGGAAGTGAAGCAAAGGAAATGAAAGGGGGTGGGGTGCATGGGGTAAAAAAAAAAAAAAAAAAAAGGGGGGGGGGATTAAAGGATGCAGTAAAGAGAAGAAGAGTAAGCTCTGGGATGGGAAGAGATGGGTTGGAGTGAGAAAGGAAGCAAAAGGTATGGAATGAGAGGGGGAGCATAAGATGAACGAGCAATTGGAGAATCAGCAAGGGGAGGGTTATGACTCTCCCAGTTTATGTGGTCATTCTTCATTTCATACTGCTAGTGTACCTACAAACTACCTAAATGAAATGCTTTATGAGAAATACACATCCCAGCATTAATATTTTCTTATATACAGTAATCTTAAAAATCATAAAAATACTGACGTACTGTACCAGTGTTAGTACTGAAACAGAGAAGGATGATGGCTACACTGTATTGTGGCATGGTGAAATTCTCTCTACATGTGGGAAGGCCAAATCTGGGGGATGAATTTCTTTAAATAATTCATGAAGGATATAAACTGGATGAAGATTTTTGGATGCTATGTGTCTGTGCTCATCCCGGTGTAGTAAAGTGTTGGGTGGTGGAGGGGGAGATACTATCAAAGCATTCTGTATGGCAAAGCTTGAAGTTCTTCATATATATACTCTATATATATATATATATATATATATATATATATATATATATGTACAGTATATATATATATATATATATATATATATATATATATATATATATATATATATATATATATATATTTTTTTATGTGGTGTGGGTGGTACAGCATCTTGTTACAAGGATGTGACTATTCTTCGGCTGAAGTGAGAAATACTGTCTCTTATGTTCATGTGTTCCATGACCGGAGGGCTTTTGTATATGACTGAGGACAAGGTGCAGGGATGATCTTTGTACCTCTCTATCTAACTGTCTATTGCCAGACACCATAATCCCGTAAGGGGTGGCCATTTGACTTTGAGTTATTTGTTTTACAGGGAGGGACACTAACCCTCCACCAACCCACTTGTTGACATGTAGGGAGCACATATGGGTTGGTTATATGGTTACCACCCAGCATTGTAAATGGTTTCTTGGCTTACAGGAAACCATTTGGCTTGTCACTCAATGTAAAGCCACCTGTAAAGGAAAGAAGAGTAATAAAAAGCGACAGGAAAGATGGGAGAAATAGAAAGAGAGGAGGGCAGGCACAGAAAAAGAATGATAAAGGCTAAGGAAGAAGTAGGTAGCACTACTCAACAAAAAATACTGTTATCGCAAGATATTGTTTTTTATGATGAAATGATACAGCACAAGCCCAGCTTGCACTAGTATAATTAAATGATGTGCAGATGTGCTATTTTGCAAACTGTTCTCGACATTCCATGCTGCTAGCTAAGGTGATTCTCTGAAGTGCTTTAGGAGCAATAAATCTACTAGAGGGCTTTGCACTGATGTCACCAAAAAGGTCCTGTCACTGTCCAGTTGAGTTCATGAATTCTGAGATGCAGATACCATACAATAATAGTTGATTTCCTGTGAATGCAAGTAGAGCATTTTAAAATGTTATGAAATGGTACTTGGATAACAATAATACAAACTAAAATGAAAGTGCGACAGGAAACATACATCTCTACTAAATGCCACTGAGAAGGATTCTGAATCTGGACCACCTAGTTTTACTTTATTACTTGGGCTTGTCTGCCTAAAAGGATATTAGCTTGCCATTTGTTGTCGTGAAGCTGCACATGTGTTATGCATATTACAGATAAGGATTTGGGTGCAATGCCAAACATTGTTTTTATGCTTGTTACTGTTTGTGTAGTTTTTAATGGGTGTTAATTGCACCTAAGTGCCTTCCAAGGTAGTTCATCTACATAAATGCAGATATTGTAAAATTCCAATATGATTGGGCAAGCACACTGTTCTCAGAGGTAGACCAAGGTACCATTATATATGTGCTAACCAACACAGTACTCCCCAAGTAATATGTTTAGCTCGCTGTGAGATCATGCACACACTAATGAAGTCTGTGCAATTCAATTTTTTCTCCACAAGCAACCCAACAGGTCTATGTCCTCCCCTCCCCCTCCAACAAATTCAAATTTTTATCCAGTCATCATCTTCATTATAATCATCAAATCACCATCATCAAATCATCTCAACCTGAAGTCCCAACTAAAGGATGGGGTAAGGAATGAACCAGATATAGAAGAAAAGAAAGCACAAAAGTAGGAGAATTGTCAATAAGCATGACCAGTGAGAAGGGCCACACACTCACTCATGCATTATTCATTCCTTTGACATCCTTGCTTGGCCTCACAAACAAAAACTCAACATCACACTTCCCCTCTTAGCTGGCTGACATATCCCTGGTCATCAACCATTTCAGTCTGACTAACACCAGACATTATTCACGTCTTGTATGGTGTGCAGTTCATAACACAATTAAGCAGAAAACTGCCACAATTACCGTATCTGTTAATGCATACTGGTCCTGGAACATACCTGTAATTTCGTGCACACAATAATGAACTTTTATGCTATGCAATTCCCACCTGAGGGGATAAAACACTGCCCCTCTTCAGATGAGTTTGTTAAGGCATATAACCATGGTGACCAAATCATCTTCCTAGCATCAACCAATAGCCCTTGTGAGGGAATGAACACTTGAGCCCCTCCATCAATATGGTACGTTCTAATACACTAGATCAGGGTAGCTAAAATGTCTACCAATCTTACACTTGGCACAAAAATAACAAGTGATATTTACAGCATGAATTTACAATTACGGTCATTCCACTAACACCACCAATATGTAGCTGACCTTTTACTGATGTTAACATTACATCTGAATGCTTCAAAACAGTATTCCTCATAACCTGTTAGAGGTATAATGCTGGAAGCAAGCATTTCTTTCAGTTAATTACTTTCAAAGTTTTCTTTTATCATCCATATATGGGTCGGTTTTGATTTACAATACCGCTGCACAGTCTTTGCATGAATAAGTAAATAAAGTCTGAGTCAGAAAAACTTGCTCCTTAAAAAAAAAAAAAAAAAATGAAAAAATCAAGAACATATGATCATGAGATACCTTGACACATCTGAAGTTGATCAGATGACTGGAATGGTGTGACCAAGATCTGATGTGAGTATTCAAAAAGTGGTACAGTAGCTGGGAAACTCTGAAGGGAGGAGAACAATGAGTGGTTTTGTGTTTAGTCTACCAGCTCAAAAGTACACTATTTGGAGGCTAAGCTTGACTAGTCAAGTAGCCCAAGAAGAAATTTGGCTGCTGTTATAACACCTTGAAACAGACCAAGAAATTTAAAACAATAGTACAGACACTGTATGAAGATTGCATAATGGTGTGTTAATATTAACATCTGAGGGTGCATTATGATGTTACTGTGATATGTTTGAAAGCATTAGGAAAAGAACACTGACATAGCCTGACCAGATGAAGAGAATGGAGAATGAGAGACTTTAGGAGAGTGTACAGTATGTAAGGGGGGAGGGGGAGGAGAGACCGAGGATGAGATGGTGGAATAGGGTGGAGATGTATATGTGAGAGGTTCATTTGGAGAGATGGCAGCCTGATGGTGGAGGACAGGGTGGAAAAGATTTACTTACGGTCACCCCTTCCAGGATTAAGGTGCTGGACTACGGATGGATAGTGAGGCACTGATACACTATGGCATGAATGTGAGAAGTGATGAGAAAGAGCAGTTGAAAATGATTAACTGAGGAAAATGTGTCAGGTGCATACACTGAACTAAGTATAAGGATGCATAAGGTATGGAGATTCACGAAAGGTGCAGAGAAAAGATGTCTATGACCAGGTAAAAGAATATGTGATTATATGATCACAAAAAGATCTGACATGACCAGGGTGGTGATGGTGGTGGTGGTATTCTGGCCCCAAGCTAATGTGGACATGAATCTGGTAGACTGGAGAAAACTGGTCACTTCATTAGAGCACTCCCTGAGATCTTTGGCTGAGGTTATGTTGAAGGACTACCTGTATTTTAAAAGTGAGGTGTATGAGTATGTGTGATGTGGTGTGAGGGGGCTGCATTACTATGAGGAAATATGTAAAGTTCATCTGTTTTATCTGTGGTGGCCATGTATCTGTCTAGGTGAACTCAATTCTCTCTGGGAATGGCAACTTCTCTGAGATTTTGTCTGGTCTAGGTTCTGATGGATGTTGTTTAACTGGAGGTTTTGGATGGTCGTGGTGGTTATTCATTTGTACATATGTTTGTGAAGTATGGCACCAGGTGAAGGAGGAAGTTTTTTTTTTTTTTTTTTTTTTTTTTTTTTTGTACTATAAAAGTTATAAGTGTGGTATGGAGGGTGCTATGGATCCTCTCATGAAGCAATGAGTTATTCCACTCATAGTAATGTAGTTTTTGATTTGGAGTACTACTGCTTATTGATGTTAGTGATCAATAATTCTGATCAGCATACAACACTAGGGCAATGAAAATTATAAAAGTGATGTTGAAGGTACATGGACAAGAGCACAAACTGTTCAAGTGGTCTTTGACTAGGAGTACAACTGCTTACTGATGATAGTGATCAACTATTCTTATCAATGTACAACACCAAGGTGGTGAAAACGGTAAAAGTAACTCTGATAGGTGGGCAAGAACACAAAGATGGTTTGTTATGGCAAGTGAACAAGTTAAATTTTAGGCACAGGCATTGGATGTAGTGCAAACAATTCAGTAAGATGACCATGTTCAGTGTGGACAGTTTTGCCTGGGATAAAGGCAATAATTTTGATAATAATGAGTAAATGGATGCATGGTCAATTTCACAGAGTGCACATGTGTGAGATTTTGTCCTATCTTTAGATCCTGTCCACCTTGTTTGTCCATCCATCATCCAATCCTACGTTGCCCCATGAGAAGCGTAAATGCCCAGGGCTAGGCATGTTGGTCCTGACATTTAAGATGAAAGTGACCAGCCTCACTCATCCTGGAGTGGCATTATGTGAGCAATAAACCCCAACCACCCTTTGGATATAAACTTTCACCGGCTCAATCCAATTGGAATACCATAATAACTCACTAAACCACCAGGCGCCACAATTTGGTTATATGGTTACCACCCATTGTAGTAAATGGTTTCCTGATGTACAGGAAACCACTTGGCTTGTCACTCAGTGTAGAGTCACCCACAGGAAGAAGTAATAGGAAAGAATAAAGGCAAGTAAGACAGAAGAGGGAGTGTAAGGTCACCTGTAGGCAGAAGGACGAGGAAAGAATGAAGGAAAGAAAGACAGAAGAGGATGGAAGGAAAGAATGATGGAGGAGAGGAAAGGGCAGACACCTGAGAGCAGCACTACATTAAGTGAGTGGATGGCGAGTGCCCCCACCACCTTGCTTGTACAAGTGAATAATCTGGTGGTGATGATGACAACTAAACAATGTTCTGTTTCATCAAGTAATGAAAGGATAAGTTCAATACCAATGATGCAGTACCAGGCTAAACTTGCTAAATATTATGATCGATTTCCCAAACCCAAATACAGTATATCAGACATTAAATCACACATTAAAAAGTCCTAAAAATTATGGAATATAAAAATGTTCCAAATCGTTGTATAATGGACAGTATACAGTATGTACAGGTAACAGGAAAGCTGAGATGAAGAAAAGGTATGATGAGAGGAATGAGGAAGATATTTTACTGCATCATGTCAAAGAAGGTTGACTAGCCTAAGAAATGAGTATCTGGAGTATATCTGCTGACCCTCTGAATTCTCCATAATAATCCTACCCAAGCTTATTTACAGTAAATAAACAACTGTTACAGAAATGGATGACCAACATATGGCTAGGTTAGAATGGGTCACTATTACCAACATAAAGATTAGTTTGGGTTCAATCTCATATTTTAAAGGGTCTGCACTTCAAGAATACCATAACCGCTGAATCATATAAGCAATGTAGGTTATTTTATTGGCATGGGAACAATAACCTCATCATCCTATAAAAAACCTACATCAACCTACCTATTTTTACCTACTGCATCCATCACTACTCACTTCACACCACCCTCCCTCCTACCCTTCACTTTATTTTTTCATCTTATTTTTTGCTTTCCTCTCATTCTCCCATAACCTGATTTAACATGCTGTTCTGTGCTATCCCCTCTATATAAAATTATCACTCTTTAAGCATTCCAATACACACTCCACCTCTAATCTGTCCTATTTCAGAGAACATCTGATATCACTGCCTTTCTCAAATACCAAGACTTGTCTTCTGTAAAATATTCACCTTGTTTAATTACCCACATCTCATCGATGAACAAAAGGGTGTTTACTGTAATTTTCCTATCTTGTCTATTTCTAAGGTAGGTCTCTTTCCTTCTGTCTTCTGTCTTCTCCTTAGCCTCTCTACTTACATCATTTATATGCAAACTGAATCACCAGGGAGACACCACAATCACATCCACAGGTCCAAGTCCTCACTAAACTGCTTACCCACCATCTTCCTCAACTACATGCATCCATTTTTGTTTGCAGCATCACATTTTCTGCATTTTGCAAATCTGTACCTACATATGATCACAATTTTCTGATCCAGGTAAATTCTTTCTACTTTACCAATGTTTCATTAAGTATACTTATTGGTGCAAATTACTCCAATTTAAAGACACGGTACTGCCGGTGATGTATACTTTAGTTATACTACAGTAATGCAAAATAAAAGGCTTCATGTCACTTCCATAATGCAATTTATTGTTTCCCTACCAGTCAGTCCTTGTGGAAATTATCATGCCAGATCCAAAAAAATATTTAGTTGAAATGGTCCAAGACACTATACCAGAACATAGTAGCAGTAGTAGTAGTAGTAGTAGTAGTAGTGGTAGTGGCAGTAGTGGTAGTGGCAGTAGTAGTAGTGGTAGTAGTAGTAGTACTGGTGGTAAGTGGTTGTATAAGAAGCATTCACCAATCATCATTATGTAATACTGAGATAATTCATACCCTGGACCAGGAAAAATGGTTTGCAGAATGTGAAGAATGGAAAAGAACAAGGACCCGAAAAAAGGAATGGTTTTCCCGATTTTCTGTCCCTACAGAGATCTCAGCCTCTAAAATATGGCTTGGGCAAATTATAACTGTGCTCTACCATATGATTTTCTCCAGGTGAGGAATCATACTCCCCTTGAAGGGTTAAAATTCACTTCAATTATCACCGCATGATGGCTAGAACAACGGTCTGACAATTTCAATGAAGTAAGAGAACCAGTACACCACTGAAATTGACCTCAAGTAACACATAACAGTCTGCTGGGGTACTATGGGTCTGTATTCTTATTAACTCCTTCCATCTGATGACATTTTTCAAAATTATTTCTTGCTACCTCCAGATGATTTTATTCAACTGTGGAGGAATTTCTAGCAGCAAAGGGGGTTAATGATGGCTAACCACTCCAGTTTGAAAAGCCCACCCTTAGCTAAACATAAATATCCTGGGATACCAAGAATAAAACAAAGTATGTTACTGAACTGAGTGGGTTAATGACAGATTGTACAGTATTAGTCAGCCAAGAGAAATACAAACTAAATGGAAAGGGCTTGAAACTATATCAGTTACTGCCATCAATTCGATGATGTATATTTTGTCTTATCCTAGAACCACAAGACAATTTCTTTCAGCTTAGGTGAGACCCTTAGACTGAGGGAATTATAAGGATTCAGAATGTAAAATGATAATGAGTCATAGCAAATATTTGGAGGGGCAACAACTGCACCCAATTAGTTTGCTCAGTAAGGGTAACAAGTTATCAACTGAATATGGGTACACTAAACCCTGTTTAAAGTGACTGCTACACTTTTTGTCAATTATCAACAGTATACAACGAGAAGCCAAATGGATTTTTACTGAAATGTGGTTGTCTGATGTGTTATATTATGAGGCATTATTATGACTAGTCTCTTGGTGGGTGTTGGTGCCATGGTGCTGCCGGAGGTGTCGGTAAAGGTTACTTTGGCGGTTACAGCGGAGGGGGCAGAGCGGACAGGCAAAAGGTTTCTCCCCAGTGTGAGTGATGACGTGTCGCTCATAACGCTGCTTCCTGCCCCCCCCTGAGAAGCTTCTTTGGCAGTACGGGCAGAGCATCACCTGCAATAACAACACCCACTCAGACCTACTGCCAATGCCTCAACCTGCACTACACAAAACACCCACTCAGACCTACTGCCAATGCCTCATCCTACACCACAAAAACATTGCATTTCAACCTTTTCATGTTCATTTTTCCAAGAACCTCCACCATCACTATCAACAGTAGTCAATATCACACCATTGTTCACTGTTAACTATGTTTCAAATTTCTTAAAAAAACATAATGAACACAGAGGATAGTTAAATCTTCTTTATTTATCACACAGAAGCAATGCATATTGACCATAAGTATTCTGTAGTAATTATACATGGCACTACTGACAAACAATCCAGTTTATGTTTTGAGGTCTTAACAATCTTCTTTGTCACACAGATGCAATGCACATTAACCATAAGTATTCTGTAGTAATTATACATGGCATTATTGACAAACGATCCAGTTTATGTTTTGAGGTCATAATTGACAAAAAACACATAAGACTTCACATTACATTTGTGCTCACTGTTCACAAAAATACTTTCATATACTGTGGTATACGAGTTACGCTGGATCAAACAACTTTGCAGTAATATACCGAGGAAAAAAAAAATACAGGGTTCGTTTAAGTGCTTCATAATTTTCAAATGAATTACTTATTTACTGAATAATTATGCCACGGACCATTTCACGCAGGCTATCCCTAGCTAGACTGAAGGTGTCCATGGCCTGGGGTGGTAAGGGGTGGGCCAACAGTGTGATCAAGGTGTGGAGGGTGAATCATCAGTTGTGAGGGGTGAGCACTACGGATGTGTCGGTAAAGATTACTGCTGCGGTTGCATGCGAAGGTGCAGTGTGGACAGGTGTGGGGTCGGTCCCCTGTGTGCGTCAGCATATGACGCTCTAGGTCTGCTTTGCGGATGAACTTGCGCCTGCAAACACCACACACGAACCCCACCTGCAGAACAAAAAAGACGCCTAAGTCTCCGAGCTCTTGTGGTGTGCACTCAACTGGTGAGGTGTGCCACGTGAGATGAAAGTCAGGGCCATGGGACACAACCATCATACATTTATTCTGATGGCCTTGTAGGCTTGCATGGGATATGGTCCACTTTGTAATGAACTAATCTAACATGAAAAAATATAATAATAAAGGGGAAAAAAAGCTGCCTCGATGAAGTGTGTGAATATTAAACGCTTCTTTACACTGAGCCGCAATATATTCAGTAACTCTTGTCACTGCTCAGAACACTGGATCATCATTTTTCCAGAACGAATACCTTTTACAACCATATGTATTCCATATGGATGCACCCTGTACATGTTTTCTAAACAATCAAGTGTTCTGTGCTGTACTGTGTGACTACATTCAATTCCATAACAACTGCATCTATGTTTTATCAGTCACAATAAACATTTGTCAATTTGCTTGCTGGTTAGCAGACAAAGCACATGCAGCTGGATTCAAATTGAGAGTTGTGACACTGGGGAGGAGAGGAACACTAGTGGCCAGACCAGAGGCCGGGGTAGAGACGCTCAGAGACAAAGTGTCAGCACATGAGACAGTACCCAGGGCTGGGTGATGGCGCAACATGTGGCGTTTCATATTACTCTTCTTTAGGCAACGCATGGGGCACATGGTGCACTGGTAAGGTTTCTCTCCAGTGTGGGTCAGCAGGTGATTCTGAAAATTTTGACGCGAATTTATTCCTTGTGATACAAAGCCACAGAATGGGCAACGCAAATCACCACCGGCCTGGCCCTTGAGGTTCAGGAGGTCTCCCTCAAGAGGTACCAAGAGTCGAGCCTTCTCTCTTCCACCCCAGCCTCTCCCTCCTCCTTTGCATCCCCTTGCTGCAGCCAGCATGGCATCTCCGTCCTGAAATATAAAGGACAGGCTGTTGGTGTCAGATCCCAAGTCTCCAAAGTCAGCAATGCTGTAGGCAACTTATTTCGCAGATGTTCAGAAAAATTTCATATTTTCAAGTTTTGTCTTATGAACACTACATTTCTAACATTTTTATCACACTGCTTATCTTTTATTTTTCTGCCTGTTTTTAGCTTAAGTAATTCCTAACACAAGCTACCTTCCTTAGTTACATCTTCTGTTTGCTCTACAATGATATCTAAAAATGAAATTGATATTCGCCTGCTTCATAAGGTATAAATAATATGTCAGAGAATTCATTATTTATTGTTTGGTCAATTTGTATCATAAACATCTGTTAATATGGACACTTACAATTACTTTGTACATCACATTGAAACAAAACTGCACTGTTAGCAATACTTCACTTTTAACTGCTAAGATACATTATCCAACTCTAATCATCTACATACAGTAAAAATTTCAAATTCTGTCAAATCATATACATTCTAAATGCTATAAAATAATATCTGTACGAAGTTTCAATTAATAATTATCTAAACTACCTTTGTAATGTAAACCCTCAGCTCTTACAATCCAACATCATGGATTGACTGTTGGTTGAGGAAGGTGAACACGACGAGTGTGTCGCACCAAGTTGCCACTCTGACTAAAAGTAAGAGGACAATACGGACATGAAAAAGGCCTCTCTCCAGTGTGAGTCCGAGTATGGCGATCCAAAAGAAACCGTCTCTTTGGTCCATTGAATGTCCTCCCACAAACCTCACACTGAACATAAGGTTCAACTGTCTGTGCTACAGCTGTTGACAATGTAGGCTTCTGAGTGCTGGCTGAGGTGAGGGTCACAGTCAGAGGTAGACACAAGCCCATGCTCAAAGATGATTCTGTCCTCACTGAGAGCAGGTCACTGCTCCCAAGACTGCAGAGGGGTGACCTCTGGAAGACAGTAAGATTTCTGTAACTATTTTGTTGATAACTGAATTGTTAATCTAAAGATCTTAAGCACTATCAACTACTGTACTTTAAATATGCTTTTATACAGAACCTGGAAACTGGTTAGTCAAGCACCCTGCGCTTCTTTAAGAACCACATCAAATTATATTCAATGCACAGTCATCACTCAATGGAAGTTAAACTCAAACTCCTGTGCATCAAGTTCCTTTTCCATCAATGCATTTCCTCCTCCATGGATCAGGGAGGGTCTGCTAACAGTCTGGATGTTGGAATGTGCAGTGGAGGTAGAACGGTCTGGATTAGACAATTGTGGCAGTGAGTTTGTAGCAGAGAGTTCAGATGAATGCTGTATGGATATGTGACGATTCAAATTGTTACGAATGTTAGCTCTATGAGGGCAATAAGGACAAGCAAATGGTTTTTCCCCAGTGTGTATAATGAGGTGACGGCGCAGACGAAACTTGAACTTATATCCTGTGAAGGCCTTGCCACACACAGGGCAGGTGGCGCTCCCCTCTTGGCCTGACGTTCCACCCAGCAATGGCGAGAGGGCAGTGTCTCCGCTTACTCCCCCCTGTAACAACACACTTGATCAGTGTCACACCTGAGGATCATCCACCATCTATTATAAATACTGAACTGTATTGTATGGTACTCTGTATGCATTCAGAACCTGGTAGCCCTTGATAAATTCTCCTTGCGAGTCTGCTTTGTCAAAGATCCATTACACGTGTCCTTTCTCCATTTTATAATCCCAGAAAAATCAGGATAACTTGTTAAAATTCATTGGGTACAGGTGGTGGTGGTCTACAAACACTGAAAGCGTGATTAACACTACGAGTCACTACGCTGCTGAACTTCTGGCAAGTGTTGGTGCCTCTGCTGCAGGCCTTGTTCCGTTAGATGGTGTTGTACATCATCAGATAAATGTTGAGGCAGCGAGGCCAATGTAGCTGTGGCAGCTGCAGCCAGGGCATGAAGCCGTGGAGTGTGAACCATCCTCACATGACGGGACACATGGTCACGGCGAGCAGCACGGTAGGGGCAGTGAGGGCAGTGGTATGGCTTTTCCACTGCATGGGTGGTGGACAGGTGGCGAGTCAGCACATACTGGCGGTTGGGACCCTGGAACCTCTTCCTGCACAGCGGACACATGACGAACCCGTCCTCCTGCAACACACAATGCTGTCAGCACCACCACTCCACCACCCACCCTCAGACACCTTAAACTTTTTTTCAGTACTTTAACTCAAGACTTAACGCTTTTTCCAAACCTTGTTAAAATCTGCAACTAGATACCAGCCAACTTTATCAACTGAGCCATTCTTCACCACTAAGCAATGGATACCATAGACAAGTTACCAACTTCAACACTTCAGAATCTTCTGTATTACCAAATTTTTCCCACTAGGATGACAGCAAAAATCATTTCTCCTCTCCTCATATATTTACTTCCTGGTACAAAAATCAAAATTGTATCATTTCATAATCTACAACAACATTTCATCCATCTTTTCCTTTACAGTTAAGTAAAACAAAACATCTCAATCTGGTAAGCTTGGCACAAAGCACCTACTAGATTAAAAGTTTCTTGATGTACTGTTTACATAACCACCTTTTCTAAATGAATCAGCCATTACAAAATATATGCAAGTTACTTACTGATACCACACAGTTAATGAGTCACTTCAAGCTTCTGAGATCCAGTAAGATAATGTTTATCTATCTATAGCCAGATGCCATGATCCCATAAGGGGTGGCCATTTTTCTTTGAGTTAGTTGCTTTACAGGGAGGGGCACTAACCCTCCGCCAACCCACTTGCTGACACGTAAGGAAAACGTATAGATTGGTTATATGGTTACTATAAAGTGTTGTAGATGGTTTCCTGGGTTATAGGAAACCATTAGGCTTGTCACTCAATGTAAAGCCACCTGAAAAGGAAAGAAGAACAATAAAAAGTGGCAGGAAAGATGGCAGAAATATGAAGTGACGAGAGCAGACACAGGCAAAGGATGATAATGGTGAAGGAAAAAGTAGGCAGTACTACATCGTGAGTGGATGATGCTGTTAATGTACTGTACAAAAAACAAGTACAGTACATAAAGTACATTAACATACAACATGCAGAGCAATTGAGGTTTATCCAAATGAAAAACTTAAATTTTTCTCATTTATTTCTCTCTGTTAATGCTTATTTAATATAATGTTTCCAGAATGAGCTACAAACTTCACTGTTATTTTCAAGATTATCAGTGTGCTGTAAAACCAAAATATATTCACAAGTAACTCAACCCATTCAATATAATGATATTTTTTTCCTTCAGTTCTTGCTAGCCCATAGTAAGGTTTAAATTATTATCATTAATTCCTCAGTGTCATTTACTGCTTATTTCATTTATGCCACCTGGATGAAGTTATCCAGCATAAGAGAATGATTTTCTAGCAAAGGGATCAAACTAGCTTAGCTACAATTCATACAAACTATCTTCATATATTTTAACAGTAACATGAAAACCATCCATATAGCTGAGCTAGAGACTAAAAAAAGGGAGGGGGGGGGGGGCTAGAGAATACAGGTGCTTTTTTATTCTGCTGTTGCTGTGATGGTCACCCCTGCTCACACAGATGAAAACTCCAAGAACAGATGCAAAATTTTAGTTACTTTAGCTAAGTGTCTTATGGCCATATTCTTAACCATTTCACATCAGGTGGCAAGTCGACATGCCACTAAGGATATGCCTGTAGCCATCAGGTGGCACGTGTAAGTGTTTTAGACTTTTTTTATTTGCACGCCAGTACTGTGGGCCCAATAGTGGTTCAGTATCAGAAAGTGGCAAGACTGAGGAGTTGCCATCACAGGAGGACTATTTCATTGTCTATTATTTTCATCACATACCAAAAGTAAGTTGAGGTGCGCGGTGTGAGATGGTACACTGCCACAGCAGCTTACCTGGATCTGATGGAAGCAATGTCTGATGACTCAGATTATGTTGTAAGAGGAAAGTGAGCATGAAAATAGGTGTTATTATAAAAGAAAGAAAGAAAAAATAAAGCAGTTGTGAGTTTATCATTACACCAAATGGCATACAACGAAGGAGCACCAACGCCACAGGTTTTGACCTCACCACACATTTTTTTTTTTTTTAACATTATGTTATACATCATTTTACTCAGGAAATTATGGTCTATTTGCTGGTATGGAATACTTTATCAAAACTATTATCTTTATACAGTATATCTCAAAACCCCTGTATGTGGGACATCCAGGGGGGGAGGGGGAAGAAAGGGGTCATAATTCCTTCCCTAAACTTTTTGTATCTTTCGAAGAATTTCTCCTTCCCTTTGGTATACTTAAAGACTTCCTTAGAAGGGAGGCAAAAATTATGATTGGTAGCCCAGTTAAGCTAAAAAGACCCAACATGCTGACATTTGGTATGGCGGAGTGTTAGATTCATAAACTAATGCTTCAAAGCATGCATCTCTCGTACTGGATAATGAAAGCACAACACAGTTGACATGTGGGAGGTTGCCACCACATCCACGCTGTATTCAGCAATGTCATTCTAGCCAACACCACAGTGGTGTTCACTCTCCAGGACATACTTTGACGGTGAATTATACTGCAGGAATATCATCCTCAATCTTGTTATCAGTAAGTATAAGAATCACTTGTTTATCATCCATCTTGTATACTCACATGGTGGCACTCACTTGTTGTTTCCAACAGAAAGACACAAGCCAAACCACTTGTGCTACCCTGATGGCTTATTTTCCTTTCTGGGCAAATTACCAAGCAAATTGTTTCTTGAAAAAAAAATCCCCGTGTAACCCCAGCCTGAATGAAGAAGATTTGCCAGTGACAGAGTATAAAAGAATGGATGAATATCGGAGATGGTAGTCGTCTGCTCTTATATATATATACAGTACTGTGTATATAAATATATATATATATATATATATATATATATATATATATATATATATATATATATATATGCAATTAAATCATATGGTAACACTTGATTCATAGATCTGCATACCCACAAGGAAAATGAGACGCAAAATATCCTGAGTGCATTTGTGTATTCCATCTTCAGGGGAGATGTGAATACATCAAAGTGCTCAGGATATTTTGTGTATCCTTTCCCTTGTTATCAGAATATATATATATACCTGTGTGTATATATATATATATATCAGCAATGGATACATCCTTAGGGAAGCGGAGGTGAATAAGAAACGGAAGAACCAGTACAGTGCGCAGCATGTTTATTGCAACGTTTCGAAGATGACACTCTTCATCATCAAGCAATCTAAACTAAAACAAAACAATAAATATTCCTTGCAAACACTGCACAAGTACAAGGCTAAAAACTCAGCAAGATTTGACACAAAATCAATAAAAACATGCATAAAGAAGAACCAGCAAAAGGAAAATTACAGGAAAGAAGAAATTCAGCTACAATAGAGCATTTTCCTGTTGGTGGTTCTTCTTTATGCATGTTTTCATTGATTTTGTGATGAATCTTGCTGAGTTTTTAGCCTGGCACTCATGCTATGTTCGCTAGGAATATTTATTGTTTTGTTTTATTTTAGATTGCCTGATGATGAAGAGTGTCAACTTCGAAAACTTGCAATAAAAATGCTGCACACTGTACTGGTTCTTCTGTTTCTTATATATATATTATATATATATATATATATATATATATATATATATATATATATATATATATATATATATATATACAGTATATATATATATATATATATATATATATATATATATATATATATATATATATATATATATATATATATATATATATATATATATATATATATATATATATATATATATATATATATATATATATATATATATATATACTGTATATATATATATATATATATATATACTGTATGTATATATATATATATATATATATATATATATATATATATATATATATATATACCTGTATATATATATATATATATATATATATATATATATATATATATATATACACACACACCGGTACATTTATGGTAATGAACTACAACAGAAAGCACAAAAATCTGCAAAGTTTTTGAAGAGATGGGTTAAGTAATTCCTTCAAGTTCTGATAATTTCTGCTGCCTGAAGGAAAAATCCATCCTTTCAAGTGGCTCAGGAAGGGAAGGAATTTTTAAAGAACACCAGTTCACCTAAGGATTTCCTTCCATGCCTCTACAAGGGAAGGAAATGTTTAAGAATATGGCCATTAGACCTTTAGTTGAAAGTCACCTTGAAAAACTTGTGTTGAAAAAATTAACCCATACCATGCTGGGGGGGGGGGGATGAAACCCCCCCATGCTGGCCCTTCCCCCCCCTAGGCTAAATGGGCTTAATACATCAAGAGAAGATCCCTGGCACTAATAAAAGTAATCACCAAAGTCAGAAAGTAGGTTGAATCGAGCCAGGTTGGTGCCACTCAACCTCTGAAATCTTTCAGGTTACTGAAAGAGCAGAGTGGCTGTGAGCCTGTGAAGACTGTCACTCGCCTGCCGCACTCCTAGATCAGTGTTTTAAGCATAATGGAGAAATGTCTGAAGTCAGCGAGATACAATTTCCATTTTACTTCGGTTGTTTGCAGGGAGTAGATCTATGTCACTGGCGTTTTAGAGGGGGACATATATCTACGTTCCTAGCATGGTACGGGTTAAGAACATGAAGCAAATTATGCTGCGTTAGTGGTATCAGTGGAAGTAGCTGTGGCAACCCTATGCTCATTTTGGAAACGGCAGCAAGTATGGATTGCCAGTGGTTGTGTGAGTGATTTTACATTTGTATGTGCATATCATGGCCACTGTGCAATCTGACAAGGATTATTCTTGCTTCTGAGAGAGGAGTTTCTGTGGGATGCATTTCTGGAGAAGGTTCTCATATGACACTATTTGGCTCATATTTTGGACTGCTGTGGAGATCATGTGCTTGTGAACATACTTGTGATGGGGAGGAAAAGAATATATCTGCAGGGATGCAACGGATCCTGAGTTTAAACTATGAATTGTGTGCCCCTCATGTTCTCATGTCTCTTGATTGGATTTTGTTTTTTTTTTTTTTTTTTTTTTTTTTTTTAATGGTTAACACTTGTGGCTAACATCCCTTTTCCATCTGTCTAAAAGTTAAGTTTTGTTATTAATTTTGTAACTTTTTCATCTGTGACACTTGTAACAAGCCCAGCCTGGTCCACTACAATACAACAATTTGCAGAAGCCATGTTTGTAAACTTTTCTCTGTGATACTTGCTAATATTCATAATGATACACGATGAGGAATATTTAATTTTATTATGCTACTGCCAAATGCCTACAATGTATTCAATTCATGAGGAAACAGTCAGACAAGTTAAAGAAGAAATACTACCCTATAATATACATTAAATAAATTACGACACAAATACATGGGCATACTAAACTAAACTTTAAAAGACTCTAACAGAGGTAACACCTTCAATCACAGCCTTGAGTTAACCCTTTGGCCACACAGTCCCTCCCTCAGCTGAATAAAATTACCATATCTAGCACTGGTCTGAGTAATATATGTAAAATATTATATATATATATACATATACATACAGTAGAAGCTTGATTAAACGGGAGCAGGATTTAGCGGAAGCTTGAAAAAGCGGAACCATTTTTTTTCGTTCGGTACTCGCAATTTACCGGACCTTTTCCGGTTAAACACGAGGCATGGGGTGTCACTAACAGAAATAAGCCGCTTTTTCCCAAGTGGAATTATTTTTATCCGTTAGGTACTCGCAATTTAGGCACTAGCAACTGTGTGTAGGCTTCGGGTCACGAGGGAGGGGCAAAAATATTTGAAAAATCGCAATTTACCGAAAAATTCTATCTATGATTTTCTAAAGGAAGCTTGATAAAGCGGAAAGTGTGATATAATCAGTCAATCACGAGGCGAGGGGTGTCACTAACAGAAACAAGCTGTTTTGTCCTAAGCGGAACTATTTTTTCCCAGTAGGTACTCGCAATTTACCACAATTTACTCGCAATTTAGGCACTAGCAACTGTGTGTAGGCTTCAGGTCACGAGGGAGGGGAAAAAAAATATTGGAAAAAAATCGCAATTTACCGAAAAATTCCGTTCTATCTATGTTTTTGTAAAGGAAGCTTGATAAAGCGGAAATTGTAATATAACGGAAAAGGGGTTGGCTCTATTACTCCCTTGTATCAAGCTTCTACTGAATGTATGTGTGTGTATATATATATATGTATATATATATACAGTATATACAGTACAATCCCTGCTAGCCGGTATCCAGACAAACGGAATACTCAGAAAAACGGGAAAATTCAAGGGCTGGTAAAAATGCCAGTTAAGTTATAACTGTGCGCCAATCTGAATGGACTGCCAAACAGCCATTTTATAGTGTCATGCGAGTCTGGGTAAAGTTGGACAAAGCGAGGTGAAGGCATTTCTGGCTAATGTATATCCCTAGTAAATCCTCTTAACCACTCCTCTCCCCCTTTTTCCCCTACTTGAATTCAGTCATCCTCCACACTCTCCACAAATCACCAGTCTAATTTTTACCACGAGACAGTAAACAAGCTCTCTTGCTCTTGTGTTGCTCTGATGGAGGGTAATTTCTACACTCCAAAATGCTTAAAGAGCAAACTAAACTTAAGTGTGTCCTGCTTACCATGAAACAGAAGCTGGACATATGCAACAGACTTGAAAAAGGCAAACATTATAGAACACTGATGACTGAATATAATGTAGGAAAACGATTTATGATATCAAGGCCCAAGCAACCAAGCTCAATGAATTTTTCATGAAAAGCGAGACAAGTAAGTCCACTGAAAAATGGCACAGGCCTACTCTTCAGTCTTCATCGTACAAGTGGTTTTGCTTAGATAGATCTAAGGAAGCACCTATTTCTAGTCCTCTTGTACAAGTAAAAGCGAGAGAGTTTCATAGTAAAATGAATATAGAAGTTGAGTGTGATTTCAGTATTGGATGGTTAAATCGTTTCGAAGACAGGCATGAAATTCGTAAACAAGACTTCTTGGGAGAGAGCAAATCAGCAAACAGCAAACGCCGGTGCATCACATAAATTCATCTTAGAAAGCATATGCGCTGGCAGAGATGAAAAAAAATGTTAATAGGAATGCAGGTTTACTTTGTTGGAAGAAAATAAAATAATAATATGCTTGCACTTCAAATACACATAATTTATTTTGTGCAAAACAGCTGATTGGCGGGTGATGGGTGGAATGGTGGCAGTCAGTCGGGGCCAGGACTGTAAACAAAGCTCACGTGGGGGCACAGGTGTCGTGAAAATTCTACAGTGGAGTCTCAACATCAGTTCACCAATATGTGTTCAAGCTTTTATTTCTTTATTTTTCCATTTTTATGAGTACAATACATAAGACGAATAATTTGGTAGTTAACAGAATGGTGCAAAACAGCTGACTGACGAGAGAGGGGTGGAAATGGAATGGTGGCTGTCAGTCGGGGCCGGAACAAAGCTCACGTGGGGGCACAGGTGTCATGCTAATTCTAGAGTGCAGTCTTAACATCAGTTCACCAATAAATGTTCAAGATTTTTTTTATTTTTCCATTTTTAAAAGTACAGTACATACAACAAATAATTTGCTAGTTAACAGAATGGACTTGTGCATTTTGCAGTACTGCCAGGCATTGCATGCACGTGCATCATGACCATGTTGTGTGTTAACGAGGCAATTTTTCAGGTGGAATCTCTTAGTGTGGCCTCTGGTGTGAGTGGTGAGTACCTGAATTGTATTTACTGCTGTGATAATTATAGCCCTTGTATAGATTTGAATATCAGAAATATGGGAAAAATCTGTAACTGGGAAGGTAAATTCCTCAAGCCTCCCAGTTACCTGGGATTGTCCCCCCCCCCACCACACACACACACACACTCTCTCTCTCTCTCTCTCTCTCTCTCTCTCTCTATCCTCGTCTAACAAGGTTTTCACTAACACAAAAATGGTCTAACACGGTACAATTTTCAGGAAGCACTATCACTTCTAACACGGCCATTGATAAAACTAACACGGTTATTTGAACCGGGCGGGCAGTGATGAGATGAATCATAGGAGTGTTGCCTTGCCAGTGGGTATCATCTACCTCCCACCCAATCACGCTTCAGCATTCTTGCTTTTGAACTACCCAGCCAATCATGACATTCCCCGCTCCCTTTTAACTGTAATAATACTCTTTAATAATTTTTTGAACTATATTAAAATGCTTTCTAGAAGGTTAAAACTTTGTAGTGGTGGAAAAGTGGACTTAGGGTAGGAGTGTGGAAGGAAATAGGGGGTTTCAAAAGTCCCTGTAACACAAAATTTCTCCAACATGGTAGGGATGCAGAAGCAATTAACCATGTTAGACGAGGATAGACTATATATATATATACAAGCAAGCTCGCCCCCAACGCGTGGGTTTCGTTCCTAACATGGCGTGTTTGGCCCGAAACCGCGTTAAGTTTTAACTACAGTACTCCTTATTTTGCTCCCTAGATCTCCTAAACGTGGTCTTTTGCTGTTATCTGCCATTGGTAATCAATATGAAGCACTTTAAGTGGTTAGAAGGTTTATTTAATGTTATAACTTACAAATACAGTACTGCACAGCAGAAACCAGTCGGCGTCGGAATGTTGCCTTGTGTTTACGTATTTGTATGTCGAAGTTTTGCTGTGCAGTACTGTATTTGTAAGTTATAACATTAAATAAACCATCTAACCACTTAAAGTGCTTCATATTGATTACCAATGGCAGATACCAGCAAAAGACCACGTTTAGGGAATCTAGGGAGCAAAATGGTTTCTGGACTATTCACTGTCAAGCCAGTTCGCCGTCACAACAATAACAAGACAACATAGACTTTGATGGATCCCCCTGAAATATAGTTATTAAAGTATTGATTATTTAATAATAAGTATATTCATAAAAGTATTGATTAATTAATATATTTATAGAATGACGGGGAATCATACAGGGTGCGAATTGTCCTGATGGGGAATCGGTCATGTTTTGACAGGGAATTGACATGATGGCGAATTGTCTTGGAACCCACCGATCATGTGTAATCTATAACTGGTTACAAGGCTTTATTTAATGCTTTAACATTCTTTAAGTGCTTTAACTTACAAGTGCATACCAGAATAGTAAATATTTAACTTACAAATACAGTACTGTGGAAAAGCAGTACAGCAAATATTTAACAAACAAATAAAAAAGGTAATATTCTGACGCCTATCAGAAAACTGGTTATAAGACTTTATTTCTTGCTTGAACGTTATTTAATAATACTTTAACTTGCACATAAACTTACCAGAACAGTACTGTAAATATTTAACTCACAAATACAGCACTGAGGAAAAGCAGTACAGCGAATCACATCACGTGATCAAAACAAACCACGTGTGCTGAGCTGATGTTCGAGGATTCGGCCTATCAAAGGCCTCTCTTGTGTAAATATATAGTTTTCGTAACGGTTCTTTAATCTTACGTTATCTTATACATATCCCAGCACTAACCATGTATAATTGCGAGCGCGTTCGGCGAGAACGTGTTCCGGGCGAGTTTCCTGTATGTATATATATATATATATATATATATGGTACATTTTAGTGAATGGGTTAAAGACACTGAACTTGGCAATTACACTAGTGTCATTGTCACCTAAAGACACCGAACCTTGCAATTACACTGGTGTCTTTGTCACAAAAAATTTTTACTTCAATGTGATAGAAACACATTCATTTGCAGCAAGATTTAAAAAAAAAAAAAAAAAAAAAAAAAAAAAAAAAGGCTAAAGCAGTTCATCATACAACCAAAACATTTAAGTTCAACAATACAGAACTACAGACAACACTGTACCGTATACCTCTATAAACTGCATACTGTAATATCTTCTATATATTGCTCCAAAATCCCATATATACCTTGGAGATATATGTTCATATGGTTCCTATTCAAGTACCAGCTGGTATGAAAACAACAGTTTCAGTTGTTGAGAACTCAGGCACTATCAACCCATAACAGATCAGTAATGCACTACTATTATGCCAAATTCTGATTAATTCCTTACCATTGTTTTCATTTTCCCCTCCCATTATATGCCACACATTTAATGCTGCAATTATGCATGCCGCTGAACATCCTTCAGTAATCATCAACAAAGATTTGCACTGCAATCCTTATTCCAACAAAATTAAATAAGAGAAAAATTTTGTTTGGCCATGTGGAGAGGATGGAGAGTGAGAGACTAACGAGGAGAGTGTATGTGCGTGAGGTGGAGGGGGGGAGAGGGAGGGAGAGGCCAAGGATGAGATGGAGGGGAGAGGCATTTGAGAGAGGGGGCTGTGAACTGGGAGCATGGCAGTGAAATGGTGGGGGACAGGGCAACATAGAGGCGATTTGTTTGTGGCCACCCCTAACGGAATTAAGGTGTTTGGCAATAGATAAATAGATTTGGTCAGTATTCATACTTTATATGCAAATAATACATCTCCATGTAGGAAATATGATCTAAGCTTTTCTCCACATGGTCACAGGTAAGTATATGGTGTCTACAAATCAAGGGTTAAAGATCAGGAATCATCTAATCTTATGTTGCCCCATGAGGAGAGTAAAGCCCGGGCCTAGGCAAGTTGGTCCCGACATTTAAGATGAGAGTGACCAGCCTCACTCATCCCTGCATGGCATAATGTGAGCAATAAACTCCAATCACCCCTTAGACATAAACCTACACAGGCTGAATCTGATTCGAGCGCCATAATTACCCACTAAACAACCAGACGCCATAATTTGGTTATAAGGTAGTGTAGTAAATGGTTTCCTGGTGTAAAAGAAACAATTTGGATTGTCACTCAGTGTGGAGTCACCCACAGGAAGAAGGAAGAGGAAAGAACGATGGAAAGAAAGAAGAGGGAGAGTAAAGTCATTTTTAGGCAGAAGGAAGAAGAAAGAGACAGAAGAGGAAGGAGAGAAGACAGGAAAGGGTAGACATCCAAAGCAGCACTATATATATATATATATATATATATAAAATCATAATCATCAGCCATTGCTAGGCCACTGCTGAACAAAGGCCTCTCCCAACCTTCTCCACAAATTCCTTGACTGAGCCAATCTCTGCCATGTTTTCCCTGCAAACTTCTCTATCTCATCTCTCCACCTCCAGTCTGGCCATTTTTCTGTTAAGCTTTCTATCTCTTGGAGTCCAGTCAGTCAGTCTCTTCCTCCATCAGTTATCCCTTATTCTTGCTACATGACCTGCCCACCCCCATTTCTGTTCTTTTATAACTTCGATAATGTCTTTGACTTTAGTTTGCTCTCTCACCTAAGTTGATCTTTTCCTGTCCCTTAAAGATAATCTCAACAATGACCTTTCCACTGCCCTCTGAGAATGGATTAGTTGATTATACTTTTCATTTCATATATATATATACACACACATACACAATATTTAATTGCCATTCTTGAGTGTGTCACAACCACTGAAAGGGTCAAAGTGACTGCAACAGTTGTACTGCACTAATCAAATACTGTAATAAACCAGAACTCTATGTAATCATATACAGGAATAACATAATCTACTGGACTGTACTATGGTTGCATATACTGGGTCATACAGTATTCCAATACAGTACCAAATAGTGCTTAACAGCTTTCACTAGATACTGATGGTCAAGTTGGCTGTGGTGGTTCAGGCAGAACATGATGAAAATCTGTGTTGTGATGTGTAAGGTCATCAATATGATGGTGCTGGTGGTGAGAAGGGTGGTTTGGACGTGGGGGGGCCAGAGGGTGCTCAGGATGTCGAGAACGTATATGTCGTGTCAAGTTGCTGGAGATGTTGGCACGGTAGGGGCAGTGCGGGCAGGCATATGGTTTCTCGCCTGTGTGAGTCCGCATGTGACGTCTGAGGAGGGTGGCATGGTATGGTCCTCGGAAATCTCGTCTACATATGGGGCAAGTGGCCATCCCGGGCCCAGATGGGGGTGAAACCACGCCCACCAGTCCTGCCCTCGCAGCCATCAGCCCCTGCAACAACAGGAAGGCTCTCAGTCCTACCCATCAGGGAGTTACTCATACTTGTATCATGGTGTAACACCAAAATGCATGTAAAGCAAAAGTAACTTGACACATGTTTATTTCTTTAATAGGACTTTTCACCATACAGTATATCAACAACTTGTTTCTCAGCCCAGTTAGTACAGCAATAAGCTGATAAAGAAGTCCAAAGGCCTCCCATTGTCAGTCCTCTCATCGTGCAAAAGGGTGAATGATAAAGTGTAGTACAGAGCAGGTACAATATGTACTGTGAAGACAACCGCAGCCTTCATCACAGTCTGATTAAACTTTTGATAAACGGTGGCATTTTTAAAATTTTCTTCTTGCTATCAGCACAGTTTTAATCATCCATGGGAAATGTTCCACTCTTAACCCATAAACTGCTGCATGGGGAAATCAAGTACTTCATCTCATATGCAGAAACAATTTACTTCTAAAAGTTCTCCACTTTTTTTTTTTTTTTTTTCTGTCATGTTGGTCTACATATAATGTCCTTGAATTATTTGTTCAGCACAGGCATATAAATTTTTAGAGCAATATGCACTATGGTTTTTCTACTACAGCTTCCTGTTGCTTTTCAGCGCACACACACACACACACACACACACACACACACACACACACACACACACACACACACACACACACACACACACACACAGTATATATAAAATCTTTCAGAATGGAAATACAGTATACAGCAGCTATCAGATGGAAGAGGCCATACTGAAATATGGGCACAAATTTCCAAGTTCATATCTACTGCACTTAGCAGTACTGACCATTAATAAGAAAAAGCAAAGGAAATTCAAATTTAGTTGATCCTCTGTTAAGTCACAGCCCTCTATCAACATGTGTTGCAGCTTACAGGTTTAAGAGGTGATACCTATCTCAGTCTCTGATGGATGTCAGGTACAGTTTGGGACACTGTCAGAATATCTAATTTGACTGAGAGAAGCATCTTGCTTTTTACATCTTTCTGTAATCAAAATCTTCAATGACAGAGTAGCAAAATTTTATCTCAGTCATAATAAATGATATATACTGTCATTACATGCGCAAGGATGCTTATTATTTTGTCTTTACAACTAAAATTCAACGACAAAAAACTCCCCCCCCCCCTTATATTCCAAATAACAGTTGTCCTGGAGCAAGAGATCAAATACATTAAATATGTATTCAACTGTTACACACCTGTTCACTGCACTATAATGCATTTCTTCAAAAACCATTCAACACACACCAACAAAAGGGGTAGTTAATGTACCAATACATTATCAATATTTATTTATATAATGCACTGTTCATTGTTATAGTTCTTTTTACAGTACTGTACACTAGTATATGAACCATTCACATCCAGTATGAAAATGAAAATTATGCATCTTGTTTTTCCTTACACCCTAAAAGGCATCGTTTATAGTTTAGCTCCTCAAAATTATCCACAAGTGGCGGAATAAGACTGCAATAAAAGTCTACAGTGTAACTAAATTGGCTTCAGCTCTCTGAAATAATGACCACAAAATAAAATTAAATATTTCAATCCACACCATTCAGTCTATATAATTACCAAAATTAAAGCTGCTATCGCCCATACTAAGAAATAAGTGGGCACCGTTACATCTTTTTTCAAGCATGTGCATAATTCATCTTTCTAAGTAACTGTGCAGATTAACCAATGTATAAACTCCCTTCCCTTTCTGTTGAAAACTGATCAGTGCTGTACTTTTTTTTAAATCTCTAAACTATTCTGAATTTAATAATGAAAACTATGCATCTACTGCCTCAAAGCATTTAGTTCTCCTTTACCTCAATACAAAATACACAAAGTTAGAGCACATGGTTGCATGTGGTTCAAAACACAAAGGTATGAAGTTACACACAATACGTAACACATACTCCACCCCATAATTCAAGTGCTTGCCATTATACTTCATGTGAGTTCGGAGTTTCGTCTAGTTAAGAAATGGCGTATTATGAGACATAGTGAGCGAGGTTATCCTGGAGAGAGGCTGTATAAGGCTGGGGGTCATGGTTATGAGGCACCACCATACAGATTCCATCCACACTCAGTCTGGCTCGACCACGGCATGTTTTCTTGGTGCATCGCCACCAACTGGTTCGACCCCCAGCCTCTGCACGGCAAATCCTGTGCTTGAAACCCTCGAAGTAAAGCAGGTCTTTCCCCCTCTGTGACTTGACAAAGGCTCCACTCTGCTGAAGGAAAATCAAGTACTGTATCAGAGTTGGCTCTGCAAGGCTTTTCCAAAATTAGCCTCTGTTATTTATTTACTTTTTTTTTTTTTCTGGTTCTCTCTCTCCATTCTCATTTTCTAAGAAACCTGTGTGAGTGTCTCACTGACTGTGATCATGCCCTTGTAAATTTCAAATTTCTTGCAACAGATATTGCAGAATATGGAATTATCAGCAACATCAAGGGTTTGTACTCATCCATCCATCCATCATCCAATCCTATGTTGCCCCATGAGAAGCGTGGGGGCCCGGGATTTGGCAAGTTGGTCCTGACATTCAAGATGGGAGTGACCAGCCTCACTCATCCCTAAGTGGTACTACATGAGCAATAAACTCCAACCACCCCTAGGATATAAACCTACACAGGCTCAATCTGATTGGAGTGCCTCAATTACCCACTAAACCACCAGGTGCCACAATCTGGTTATATGGTTATCACCCAGTGTAGTAAATGGTATCCTGGTGTACAGGAAGCCATTTGACTTGTCACTCAGTGTAGAGTCACCCACAGGCAGAGGGAAGAGGAAAAAATGAAGGAAAGAAAGACAGAGGAGGAGGGAAGGAAGAGAGGAAAGGGCAGGCAGCACCACATCGAGTGAGTGGATGATGGGCACCCTCACCTATTCTTGTTTTCACTTTCAAACAAATATTCAACTTCGGCTTAAGCCTTACATGACAATGAAAAAAAAAAAAAAAATCTGGAAACCCTTTTTTGACACAGAACAATCTCCCCTATTTTACCCATTTAAGGCTCCATGCATATTTAAATCTTTTCTTCTGGCTAACACTATATGACTTCACTCATCTCAGGGAAACCCAGGCAGCTATGGGGCAAACAAATATCCAATCAACAGTTCATTTAATCTTTATTATTTTCATAATCATACATAAGTGCCTGCTGCAGGAATAAATACAAACAGGAATTCACATGTAGAGAGTTCCCAAGTTAAGAGTTTATTCAAATCCTTTATTTGATTCAGTTTATAATCGTTTCAGCTACAATAATATGCAATAATCATATTACTAAGAACATCTTCTTGTACAAGTATTCTTCCATGTCTTGGGATACTACTGTATTAGTGCCCCTGGTTGCTTGTTTGTGTGATACATTTGAGATGATACCCAGTTTTATAAGTTGCTGCTGGCTGTGACACAATATGAATAAAGTATGATGCAGCAAGTAATGTGTAATGTGTACATTTTTCACCAAGTAGTACAGCAACAACGAAATACTCGTCGTAAAAATTTTCAGGAGAAACACATCACTGCTCTAAGGTCTGTCAAGGTCAAATGTTTAACTGAAAAATAAGCAAAGGGTCTTGCCGCATTCACAGAAACTACAACAATGTAGTCACACAAAATCTGGATGACTGGATGGTCTGTACTCCGCATGAGTTGCCTGAGGCAATCACAATTTGTCTAAAATATAACTTCCTATATGCCGGATCAATTAACAGAAGAAGTTTCATATTCCTTCTTCTATGGTAATTTTCAAGAAGTATTTTAGACTTCATTCAGTTATGTATTGTACAACACTAGAGTAAGAGTTCTTCCTGCAGTCATCAATGATTTAAATATTTTATACAGGTCTATAGCCATGGCTATGTTTCACCAACTGAATCAAACAAGAAAAACTGCATACCACAGTAGGTGTTTTCACTGGACATAACAAGACCGCATTGCTGGGTTTTAAGAGTTAAATACAGTGGAAAATGTAGACAGGACAAATGGCGTAAATAGTGTAAATGAGAGAAAATTAAAGAATGAGAAAATGTAGGGCAACAAAATCTTCCACATTTAATTATTCCAGTCTGTTCCACAGAAGCCCAGTCAATTTACAGACATTTCACCCCAGATCCTCTGTCAAAATTTCCTTGCTCAATCTTTGTACTGTCATTGTTACCTTAATTATTCAGTTGTCAATCAATTGTGGTTCACTGTGAAACATGAATGTCAATGTCCTTTTCTGCTGTTTAATTATATGATCATTACCTAAATTTCTGTCAATGCACGTCAGTGTTTCCCAATCCCTCTAAATAATGTCTAACTGGTTTGGCCAAGTGAAGAGGATAGACAAACTAATGAGGACAGTGTATGTGAAAGAGGTGGAAGGGGGGGGGGGGACAGAGAGAGACCGAGGATGGAATGGAAAGATGGAGTGGAGAGGTGCATGAGAAAGGGGTGGTGGGTGAGTTGTGGGGAGGGCAGTGAAATGGCAGGGGACAGGATGACATGGAGGCGATTTGTTTGTGGCCACCTCTTACAGGATTAAGACATCTGGCTATAGACAGACAGATACATCCTGTACCTTCTCCATCTCCATTTTATGTTCCAGTGTAAAAAAGTTTACCCAAACTACTGTTCTTGTTGATAACTCAAGAATGGTAGCACTGAAGCTCTATGGCATCCAGTATCAATGTTAAGAACCAGTAATGGGAAAGAAAAAAAATAAATAACATGCATGTGTGGCCAAGACCTTCAAAAATGTATACATGTCTGTCAGGTCCCATTTTTCAGATACACAAGCTGGGAGAGTTAGCATATTGACTATTTTACCCTCTGGGCAACTAGTAATTAAAAATCAGCAAATTTTCCCAGTATTTCGACATGCACAACAGCGCCACCTGATGTAATGCACATATAAACACACAAGCTACTAGACAAAATAGATACTACCTTATATACTGTACCGCATTCACAAAAAAAATGGCACATCTTAATTTCCTCTCATACTTCAGTAACGATTCAACAGGGTGTGTTCAATTGCACTACATGCAGAACAAAATATGGCATAAAAATGTCTAATCAAATGTGCCCTCATTTTCATCGAAGTAATTAAAGTTTTTAAATCATGTACGTCTTGTTTCTTATACAAGTAGTAGAACTGTCTGATAAAATATGCCCTCTTTTAGGTATATGTAGTCCTCATATTGATGGTGAAGAATGATGTATATTCTGTGCTGTTACACTAGCAGCAGGTCCCACAGCTGCAGGGAGAAGGGACTGACAAGAAGCATGTGGACCAGCATTGTGTACAGTGCGCAAGTGTCGTGTAAGATTACTGGACACATTTGCACGGTAGGGACACTGAGGGCACTGAAACGGCTTTTCTCCAGTGTGAGTAACCATATGCCGAGTCAATAGGAACTTCTTGTTCAGCCCATGGAATTCACGTCCACACTCTGGGCATGGCAGTGGTGACCCTAAGTCCCCTGAACCTGAGCCGCTGCTACCTGACCCTGATAAATTAAGACGAGGAGCACTGTGGGGCTTGTGAACGGCAGAAGCTGAAGGGGAGCATCTCACCAGGGGACTGCGCCACGACAGCCTCTGAAATACACAAAGGCATCGTCACACCCCTGGTCTGGCTCCCCTTCTTACATCATAAATTTCCATAAATGTTTGCTTCATCAAATTTCAGCGATCTTCTTCAATCCTCCATATTTTCACAAATTAATGGAACTTGCTTGCAAGAGTTCATAATGACTGTTTTCTGCTGACATCCAAATATGAAATATGGATGAATGGGTGTCAATGCTACCATTATTTTTTTCACAGTATGTATTCATTACATGATTTGAATATTCCTCATGTTCAGATTCATAACAATCACCAATATAAACATACAAGAGATTCCTCATTTAGAAATTAGAAATTAACTAAAATAATCATGATTCACTACTCACCACCTGATACTTCACTTGTATCATTTGTACGGTACTTCAAAATATTGCAACAGGTTTTAGCTCCCACTTTAAAGCAAATCAACAATGATTAATAACATGCACAACAATAGTTATTTTGGCATATGCTTGACTCAGAATCAGGAAACATACAATTCTTACACTTCATTAACCAGACACACCACACAGTACTGTTCTTTCAAAACAGATATAACTGATCAAAACCAGAAGAAAACTAATACACTTCTGATTAATGATGATTATTCATGCAAACTGCAGGTAATCTTGTTGATACATAAAGCAGTTATCAAAAAGAACACCAACCTTTCTTTGTCACATAATAATGCTGTTTCAAAATTTATTCCAGATTTTTAACACTCCTCTGCAGGTGAATACTAAGCTGTCTCTAAACACAAAGCTGGTAAATCTCTCTACTGAAAAAAAATCTTCAGATGATAACCTGAATTCAAATAATAACATTTAGCTGTTAGGACTGCATGAAGTGGACTGTCCCTCTACTCTCATAAGTATTTCATGTACAGTAAATGCAACGTATGTTTCAAACATCAGCATTTCATAATGTACACATGGTATCCAAGTATGTCCACCTGAGACACAAATTACAGGAAGGATCAAACTTGATAATTATCCCTAAAAAAGAAAAAAAAATAATAATAATAATAAAACAAATAAATCTGTACTAATACATACTAGTATACTAACCTCAACCCTATGCCAAGCACATGTTCCATCATCTTGACTATCAGAATGTCTCTGACAGTTAATGACTCATTCTTAAAATCATTGGCAGATACTGGTTGGCCAATTAAATGTACAATTTCTTAAGTATTTCAGTGTTCAAGCATATATGTGACCACATGCTGTATGCCTAAGCAGCCTGGCTATTAAAACACACATACACACAAAATGTTGTTCTGCTTTTTCCGTGTTTTTAATGTTTCTAGAATACTCAGAATAGCTGAAAAAATGCTAAATCCACTGGTAGAAAATTGTCAAGTCTAAATCAACATTATCTGTTCATGTATTTTTATCTTTCTTTGTTGTTGTTGCCTTTTCCTGAGAGCAAGGTCATGTACAAATCTCCAACGTATGTTGGTTTCTGGATGGAATCTCCATGATCTGTCAGAGTTATCAAGAGTTTACTTCACTATTCAATATTCCCAATTCTGACAAAGTGGCACTCTGCAGAATGTGGCACCATGCTCAGGTCCAGCTTCTGCCAATTAACCCCATTAATCTTGAATTTGACATTTGTTTTTTTCTTGGAGAGAACAATCTTGCAGGCTTTTAGCCTCTGGTCCTTCTTCCTTACATTTAAAATACAGTATATATATATATATATTCATTTTCGTTTTTCGTTTTTAAAGGCTCCAACATGCTTGCATGTGTCGGCCTTGGTCACCTGATGGCGGCTTTCCACGCTGCACGATCCATTGCAGCCTCCCTGTTCAGTCCCTTAACCCTAAGGTCACACTTAATGACCTCATCCCATGTCTTTCTCGGTCTACCCCTCATAACCCCACCCCCAATATTAACACTTCTCACCTTCCTCACCCAATTATCATCCCCCATCCTCTCCACATGTCCAAACCATCTCAATCTACCTCTCCTCATCACAACACCAATACACTCCAGTCCCATCCTACCTCTCAATTCTTCCATCGTAAACCCAACCCCTCCAGGCCTTGGACGCAGGGACACACTGCACATCCACCTAATCACTGTCATTTCTGTACGTCTGAGCCGGCAAATATCTTCCTCCTTCACTGCCCAGGTCTCACTACCATACAGCATTACACTCCTAACACATGCTGCATACAAAGACCACTTAGCACGTAAGGAGAGTCCTCTCAATGTCAGGAGAGGCAAGAGCTTCCTGAACTTCTTCCAACCACTTCTCACCCTAGCCACAAAGTTAGCTTCAGCCCCACCTCCAGCACACAACATGTCTCCCAAATAACAAAACCCTTCCACACATTCAAGAGATTCACCAGCAAGTTCAATCCTTTCACGCCTGACAATCTCCACCTGCTCACCCCGACACGCCATACACATAAAATCAGCATTATCTCGCAGTCTACCTCTGATACCACTACATCTCTTATGCACCCATTTATCACACACACCGCACAAGATGGAAATACTTCCCACGCCCTTGTGGCAAACTGCACATGGCCACTCTCCCTCGTCTTTGACAATACCGCCACCAACCCTAGATATCATCACTTTTGTTTTATCTGCATTTACCCTTAAACCCTTGTGCCCCATACCATCTCTCCACTTCCTAAACCTTTCCTCCGCCTCCTTTTCGTTCTCAGCAATCAACACCAAATCATCAGCATACAACAACTCCCATGGGAGTCCATTTCTAAAGTCACGTGAAAGGGCTTCAAGTACCATGATAAACAACATGGGACTCAAAACTGATCCCTGATGCACACCAACATTCACAGAAAACTCATCACTCAAATCTCCATTCACTCTTACTTGGGTGTGAGCACCCACATACATAGCCATAACCACCCTAACCAGCCACTCCTCCAAGCCAAGCTTTCTCATTGCCCACTTCACCACCGCTCTAGGGACTCTGTCAAAGGCCTTTTCCAAATCAACAAAAACAAAATAAAGATCCCTTCTCCTACCAATATATTTTTCCTGAAGCTGTCGAACAATGAATATGGCATCAGTGGTCCCACTACCTGGCATAAACTCAAACTGCATCTCATCAATATTCACTCTTTCTCTAATCATACCTTCTAAAACTCTCTCCATTACCTTTATTATCTGATCTAAAAGCTTTATACCTATATAATTTCCTCTTTCCAGGGCATCACCCTTCCCTTTATACACATTTACAATTACACTCTTCAGCCAATCATCTGGGACAACACACTCATAAATAATCCTATTTATCAGGTCAGTGACTAAACTCACCCCTATATCGCCTGAGGCCTTCAACATTTCGGCTGTCAACCCAGACACACCTGCTGCCTTCCCCACCCTCATCCTGCCTACTGCCTCACTCACAGTAGCAGTATCAATCAAAGGACAAGGGCCAGACACTGAATCTGCTGGCTCCAAACCTTCCCCGTCCCAGTCAAACTCCTCATTCAACAACCGGTTATAATGCTCTCTCTATGCATCTTTAATATCCTCACTGTTCACCACTACCCTTCCTTCATCATTCTTCACACACTGCTCACCTATAATATCCCGATTATCCCTCTTCACTTGACCTGCCACCCTAAATATCATAATTTTCCTTTCCCCATGATTTAGGTTATTAAGTAATAGTCTCTGTGACTCAAACTTTGCCCTGTATACCTCTCTTCTAGCCCTATGCTTGGCAGCCAAATATTCCTCTTTGCTACCACCCTTCTTCCATTCCCGGAAAAGCCTTCTTTTCTCCTTAACTGCAGCTTCTACACCCTCATCTCACCACCAAGTTACTTTATGTCTTGGTGGTCCTCTTGTCCAACCGCATGTTACATCAGTAACTCTCATGAAATTGTTCTTGAGGGCTCTGTACTGTTAATTAACGCCTCTGTCTACAGCTCTCTGTTCAGCCACCACTCTCCTCAACTCGCTATAGAAGGCATCCCTTACTACTTGGTTTTTCAGCTTCCATATCTTCCTCCTAGTTACATAAGTCCTCTTTTTCATCCCTTGTTCTTTAGGCACCATATTACAAATCAATAGTTTGTGCTGCTGCACACACTCCTCACTTCCTATAACTTTAACATCCCTCACTAACCTCCTATTGGCCCTCCTAACCAGAAAATAATCTATCTGACTGCTATTTCCCCCAGACTCATACGTAATTATCCTACTGTCTCTTTTCCTAAAATATGTGTTGCACACAATCATGTCCGTTGCCTCCCCAAACTCGAGTATCCTTTCCCCTTCTGCATTCCTTAGACCATACGCACATCCCCCATGCACTCCTTCATAACCTTGTGCTGCATCACCTACATGACCATTTAAGTCCCCTCCCAAAATCGCTATCTCATCATCCCGCATACCACCCACTACACGTATTAAATCATCCGAAAATCTTTCTCTGCTTCATCCAATCCTGCCTGTGGAGCATATGCCGATATAATCGCAGCTATCTTTCTTCCCAGCAGAATTTTCACTACCAATATCCTATCGCTTACTCTCAAAACATTCATAACATATTCCACCCATTTCTCCGCAACCATCACACCAACACCTCCATATCCATCTGTCCCCCCCTGCCAAAAACAACTTATAGCAACAATCCTTTCCAACAATCTTTCTGGCTGATCCACCCCTAAACCGGACTTCCTGCAAACACGCCACATCCACCCACCTCCTACTGAATGCCTCAACGACTTCCCCCACTCTTCCCCTCAAACTTCCCACATTCCATGAACCCACCCTCATCCCCATGGGTGATTTATTGTCCTCAGGCTTGCTTTGAAACTTATTTTGTTTTGTCATCTTCAGTATTAATAAAGGGGGAGAGACATAGCACAGGTCCCACTCACTGCCAGTCCCAGGTCCAGGCAATGGATCTGGGACCCCTAGCCCACCAGCTTACCAGTGGCTGTGATAGTGGCCTTGGGGCACCCTGCCAGGACAGCTGCAGGGACACCCTCCAAGCGCGTCTTGGCACTGCAACTATCCCGCCATTATACACCCACTGATAGGGCAGCCTCCTGGGGCGCTACTCCCAGGTTCGGGCCCCTTTCTATTGGGCGGAAGCGGCAGCCTGGGAACCGCAATGCCCTGTACCCTCTAGCACAGGCCCGAGCCCCATCACACCCTGGACCCACGATCTATGCCGGCAGAACCCCTGCCACGCCTCCCCCCTGAAGTCCGCCACTAGGTAGCGGGGGCAAAGTTTTCTGGCCACATGCCCTTGCTGGTGCCAACCCCTGTAACGTAGTGGGATATGCTGTGTGAAATGTAAAGTGCATGTGGTGTAGTGCATAGATAGTTAGAGGAAATGTTTGGGAGAGTATGCTGGTCCCCAGACAATCATATTTAGACTTTGGGAGGTCTCTTGAACAGAAAACAAACCATAAATGAAGGCTATGTTTATCTCCTCCAGCTGAAAGTTTCTCCAAAGTGTGTGTGTGTGTGTGTCATAATGCAGGAGCTAATATATCTACAACTGAACACTTTTGGGAGAAGCAAGTACAGAACAATGGACTTTCTCCAAAAGTTAGTGACTGGATACACCACAACTACTGCTGATACTGCAGAATTTCTAGGGTTCCACATCACTCAGTACCCCATACAACCAAGTCATCATCATCATCATCATCATCGTCCAGACTGCCTTTCCCACCCTAGGGCAGGGTGAGGAGTAGCAATGTCCAGACAGCCCAAGTCTGCCCAATCCAATGCGCCACGCAGGCATTCACTCGTCATTCAAACCCCCAGAATCCTGGCTCTATGTGGTATGCCAGAAACTTTCACCACATTCTGTAGCTTCACATAAATGTATTATAAACTTTGTTATGTCTCTTGCCATAAACATACAATGCCCTCCTCCACACTGCAAAGTTTCACATGACTCCATGCACTAATAATTGCAAGCATGAAGTTAAAAAAGTTGGTTATTTTTTAACAACCTGTATCTTGTCTTCCAGTTACTCACAACTGCATCTTTACTTTTCGCAATGGAAGACAGGGCAGCACACAAGGAGCTCGACACGAGTTACACTATTCTGGAATGTCTACAGAAAAATAAGGTAGCTAAGATATAATCTGTTTACTAATATCAAAGACTATTCCATTCAGAAGAAATGGTTTGTGACATTCCTTAGAAAACAGGAAAATACGACATCACTCAAGAACTGAGCTTCCATTGTTTAACCTGATCTATAAACAGTGCACAGTAATATGGGTTAGAAATCCACAGGCTCATCATTTATGCCCCTGAAATTATAATCTCTCCCAAAAGGAACAAGCCAGTCACAATGTTTTTATTTTGAGAATATCTACTCACTTGATGTAGTGCTACCTTAACAAGTGACTGTTCATGTTCTTATCTCCATAACTTGCATTATCACATTTCACTTACTATACCATTTTTCTTCTTGTCCTCCCCAGCCTCCTCCCACCCTCAAACTCAAATAAGAGTAGGCCCCATTTAAAGCTGTTTCATTACTCTGCTGAATAAGAAACATCAGTTCTTCACAATGTTACACATTATTCATTATTAGCTCTCTCAGGAAACCTGGCCAGCTCACCCCTACTCCCCCTCCCGGTTTTGGCCCAGCCAGATATTTCCCGTGCTGAAAGTACGGTTTATACTTTTCTTTACAGAACGGGCCCTAATACAGATACCAATTATTCTTTTGTTGCGTTGGAAAGCCAAGAGGTGCAGCTTTCTTTTGTTCTCGGGCTGTAAATTTGGAAACTTATAAATATAAGTAGAAATAAGCGTGTGAATGCTATATTGCATTCATTCAAGAAGAAATTGGAACTTTCTGAGGAAGTAAAATATCATTAGTATATTAAATGCAATCCCTCTTCTGTCTGATGCCAAAGTAATACATATGATGCAGTCATTGAGCAATTAACTGTATAGAGCACATTAAAATTTGCTATAGTACTATTTTCTGGTCCTAATCAAAGCGAGATTTATTGCAATATATTATCCACAAAAAATATTGTCACTTGTAACCTGGACCAGCGAGACACATTTTTACAGTTAGGCACATCATTGGCAGACATACAAGTCTATAATGCATATGAAAGCACATCTTACGCCTTTTCTTTCTAGTATTTTTCATCCGGTGGTTCATACGTGTCTAAATGCGTATGAAAACCGTGACGGGGGATAAGTAGATCATACACATCAAACACCAAACACGTATGAAAAAACCAAACACGTATGAAAACCAAGAGAGGGTTAATTGCTTTTGAAGTCAGAAATGCATGTTATACTTTTAACCTCTCCATCATGGTTCAGAGGCATGTGTCACCTCACTCTGTTTAAGACAGCATGTTATCTAATCACATCCTAGGATCCAGCTGATATCGTTTTTAGTTTACTCGTTACCTCTGGACCATTTTACTCAGCATACAAGAATCCCTGAGAAACAACAGGGTTGATAAACACAGTACCAACCACCTCCAGCTTGAAGTACCTGACTAGGGCCACGTCCAAACCAAGTGCTTGCTGGCGCGAGAGGGAGTTCTGCATCACAGTTACCCATAAAAGTGACCCCACTGGATTCAGGGAAGTGCAGGCGAGAACTTCAATGAATTACACTGATGAAGAACTCTCACCCAAGTCAGCAAGCATTTGATGTGGACACAGCCTAAAACTGTCAGGACATACCAAGAATACAAGTAATTATATCACTGTGCTGAAGGGCTTACATGAGGAGTCAATTTATCCTTTTCACCGTGCTAGTCACGCCTTCTCTTCCTATATATAAGCATACAGTCTAAGCAAACTTTAACAAAAGTTATTCTATCTATCTATCTACTGCCAGACGCCATAATCCCGTAAGGGGTGGCCATTTGACTTTGAGTTAGTTGTTTTACGAGGAGGGACACTAACCCTCCACCAACCCACTTGTTGACACGTACGGAGCACGTATGGTTTGGTTATATGGTTACCACCCAGCGTTGTAAATGGTTTCTTAGCTTACAGGAAACCATTAGGCTTGTCACTCAATGTAAAGCCACCTGTAAAGGAAAGAAAAGCAATAAGAAGTGACAGGAAAGATGGGAGAAATAGGAAGAGAGGAGGACAGGCACAGAAAAAGAATGATACAGGCTACGGAAGAAGTAGGCAGCACTACATCAAGTGAGTGGATGATTATTAATCTCTTCAATTAATGGACTTACTTTTCATTATATCTTTGCCAGACAACGTTAATCAGCTTAAGGGAGATCTCATGTAGTGCACAGGCTAAAATCAAACTACATTAATCCCTTCACTATAAACAGTTTTCCTGAAGGAATATGACTCTCTAATTCTAGCAATAATATAATAAAAGTGACATCAGGCTGAAGGGCTTAACCCACACCTTTCACATAGCTCTATATTTTAATGTTATTCAACCTTATAAAATCTTTTAATGTTATTCAAACTTATAAAATCTATCACTAGCTACCATTTTCACTCTTGACTTACAGCTCATGCCATAAATGAGCTTGGCTAATACCAAACACTGATATCGGGAAGATTACATGTATACTTACTCACTCTAATGAAGTTATTTTGCATCAGCTGATCTGGTTTTTTATTCCTTCCATAGACCTTCAGAAGACCAGACACTCCTCCTCCTTGAACCAGTCTACATTTCACATGTCCCTCTTTTCTCCACCACTGTGCCATGGTGGTTAGTCCTCCACCAACCTTTCTTCATTTATCAACATCACAATCAATCAAAAAAAGGCAAACGCTGCAGGGCACATAGCGTCACTCACCCACCGACTCCAACCACGCCAGTCACTCTGTGCAACCCTCCAGGCAGCGACTCTTCCTTCTCTAAGTACTGTATCTCCTGACTGGAGTGATCAACCTGCTCCATCCATAAGTTACGTGGCCTTCCCCTTGGCTTCCTCCACCATGGGTTAACTCATTCAGAGATCACCCTCTGAGCAGGACCAGCCTCAGGAAAGCGGACCACTTGCCCATAGAGCTGGAGTTGGTATTGACGCATTATGTGGGTAATAGGCCTCGATTCAGCAATATACCAAGATCCTGTAAAGACACTTAGTACCAAAGGAGTCAATTTGCCACTTCAAGCCATTGTTTAGTGTCCATGTCTCAGCCATAAGTAAGACAGGGAGCACCAGCACCCTGAGGATATGAACTTTCGACCTTCTACACAAATAATGACCGCCAAATACCTGAATTGAATGAATCCATAACCCAGTAGGCCAGACCAATGCGACAAGAGATCTCACTGTCTGATCTACCGTTGTTATGGACCACACTACCAAGATAACTGAATCTTTTTGAGACTTCTATATCCTCACCACATGCCTGGACAGACTGAACTGCTTCATCCAACAAGCCACCAAATGTGTGGACCTTGGTCATGGCCCAAGAGATCTTAAATCCCAATGGCATTGCATTTTCACGAAATTCCTCGAGAGCACTCAATAGTATCTCCAGCGGCTCCACTAGGATAACTGCATCACCAACAAAATTAAGGTCAGTAATCCAGAAATTGTCAACTGAAACCTCTCAGTGACTCTGACTCACAGCCCAGTCCAGTAGTCAATTCATACATGTGTTGAAAAGTGTGGGGGTATGGACATATCCCTGTCTTACACCAGCACTAACTGGGAAGAAATCAGAAGTCCCCCCGACACCCACACTAAACAGCACTCTCAGTGTTTGAGTACACACCACCAATCAGTCAGATTATCCCTGCACAGGTCCCATGAAGTTGCAGGAGTTCCCATAGTACCTCCTGATTTGCCGAGTCAACTGCCTTCGTGAGTTCCACATAGGCTGCTAGCAGATGTTGAAACTTAACCCCTTCGCGCACGATGACTCAGAATGAGTAAAAACGGTGTTAGTCTGAAGAGGAACCGATAACGCACTCATCAGTGTTGGTCTGACGTGAGGCCGATTAGGCAATTCTGGACAAACACATTTGCCAAAAATTACGTTTTAACATGAAATGCATCAATATTTGGTGCGTCATAGGGGAGGGTGTCTAATTCCAGGCCTACACTCTAAAATAGTCAGCATTCCCTTAGTTTTCAGTTTGGGGGGGGGATGGGGGGTGCGCAATTTTGGCCGATTTACTTAAAAACTATTGGTCGTATCAGAATTCCAACAACACCACGTGAAAGCTTGTGAAATTCTGCACCTTGACATATGCTTGGCTCTTGAATTATGCAGGCAAAATTTTGTGCTAGAGTGCAGGGCAGTTATTTTTACTGTTGAACAACAGTATTCTCACCTCATTTTGGTACTTTGACAGTACTTTCAGTTATCAACTTTGTGTGTTTTTATTAGCTTAATGTATAGTTTAAACATCAGGGCTGATAATGGTAAACAATTTATACCATTATGACCAATTTCTGGGACAAATAAAATACAAGAGAATGTTTTCCTTTGTGCGTGAGTCCAGCCTGCCCTCGTGGCATTTTCTCTGATCATGTTACACACACTTACAAAAGACTTACGGTGCGCAAAGAGGTTAAGATTGCATTCCACAAGAACTCGAAGAGCTAGAATACGGTCAACATCTGGACTCCTCAGGCCTCTGAAACTTTACCAAATGGTCCCGGACAGGCAACAGGAGAATGTGAGCATGAACTCTGCCTGGCACACTGAGAACTGTAATACCATGGTAGTTACTAGTCATGCTGGTCTCCTTTTCCTTTTCAGATAGGGGTGACCAAACCCTCTGTCCAGTCAGAAAGAATGATACCAGTCTGCCAGTTTCTACGAGGATGGAGGATGATAATTGGGTGAGGAAGGTGAGAAGTGTTAATATTAGGGGTGGGGTTATGAGGGGTAGACCGAGAAAGACATGGGACAAGGTCATTAAGTGTGACCTTAGGGTTAAGGGACTGAACAGGGAGGCTGCAATGGATCGTGCAGCGTGGAGAGCCGCCATTAGGTGACCAAGGCCGACACATGCAAGCATGTTGGAGCCTTTAAAAACGAAACGAAACATGTAACCCCCTGATCATGGCTTTACTCGCAGCTTTGATCAATTCTGCTGGGATGTCACAAACACCAGCTGCTCTACCACTTTTCAATCTTGTCACTGCCTACTTGATTTCATCTAGAGAAGGCATGGATTCATCACTTGGTGGGACAGCAGCCAATGGTTGCCCAACAGCTAACAGATGCTCTCCAATGGGAGATTCAGCCATTTACAGCTGCTCAAAGTACTCAGTCCAGTGAGCTTTATATTCACTTGCCCCCAAAACAAGTAAAACGTTTGCTGTCCAAACAGATAATCTGAGAGGTGGGTCTGGAGTGGAGCTTCTTCAAGGCTCAGTAGGCGGGTTGAAGGTCATTTCCATGAAAACGGCCTTCACTTCCTCAGCAATTTCCCTGACATACCTCTCCTTGTTCTTTCTCAGTGAAACTCATGCCCATCGAGACAGAAGTCTGTGCAATTCCCCATCCCCAGCCAGTCTGGCAGCACGATTCTCCTCAATTGTGGTCGGCGTCACTCACGAGATGAATCCCCTCCTTAATCTCGGATGGTCTCCAGTACACTCATCAGCTGCTGCCACGGTAGCATGCTTGATGGTATTCCATCATTCGACAGGATCCTCAACAGTACTGAGCACTTCAAAATGATATGAGACTGCCACTGCATACTCATAAGCACACTCCTCATCTCTGAGAAACTCAGAGATGAGGAGTGTGGTGGCACCTTGAGAATTTCTCAGGTTTGATTTGTAGCCTTGGAGTAGCAACAAGTCTGTGATCACCAGCATAGAACTCTGCACTCCTGAAAACCCTGCAGTTCTGAGGGATCCTCCCGTGAGTCCTAACAAGAATGTGATCAATCTCCTTAGCAACCCCTCCAGTATTGGGATACCAAGTCCAGCGATGAAGATTTAGCCGCTGGAACCAGGATCCAACAATTCTTAACTTACGGGATTTTGTGAAATCCAGAAGGTAAGAACTATTGGAATTCCTGGTTCTGAAGTCATGCGGACCTACACTATCCCTGAAGCCCTCCTTGCCAGTGCCAGTAACTGCATTCAAGTCATGCAAGACCAGGAGTGTATCCCACGGAGGGCACTGTTCCACAATAGAGTCAAGTTTGGTGTAAAATAGCTCTTTCTCTTCAAGATCACTCACCTCAGTTGGAGTGTATGCTGCAATAAGATAGATGAAGCCCAAGAATACTTCAATCTCACCAGCATTATACACTCATCAACCGGAGTAACCCTGTCAACACAGGAGACAAAGTGAGCAGCAACTGCCACAGCGCCACCCCTAAGATGGGCACCATCGTCACAGTCAGACCAGTAGTATGTGTGACCGTCAATGTTGATCTCACCATGCCCTGGTCACCTCACTTCAAAGAGTGCAGCTATGCCAACCCCCAATCGTCCCAACTCTCATGACAACAAAGGCTTAGAACATTCCAAGCCCCCACCCACAGTGCTTTCCAAAGGTTAAACCCATGCTGGAAGCCCAGGGCTCATGTGTCCTCTGCACTAATTTAATAACAATGATTGCACTGTCTGATTTAAAAAAAAAAAAAATAATAAAAATAATTATAATAATAATCTATCTATCTATAGCCCAACGCCCTAATCCCGCAAAGGGTGGCCGCAGACAAAATGCCTCGCTCTGTCACCCACCATTTGACTACCCTCCCCCCAACTCACCCCCCCCTCCCTCATATACCTCTCAACTCCATCCCTCCACCTCATCCTCAGTCTACCTCTCCCTCTCCCTCCCTCCACCTCACCTACATACACCCTCTTAGTCAGTCAGTCGCTCTCCATTCTCTTCACATGTCCAAACCACCTCAGTGTATTTCTCCTAATCTTCTCAACCACATCCACATCCACCCCACAGCGTTCCTTCACTTCTTCATTCGTCAACCTGTCCCTCCACGTCACTCCACATGCTCCTCTCAAGTAACTCATTTCCACTGCTCTCACTCTTGACTTGTTCCCCTCTTGCAAGGTCCATGCCTCGCTTCCATACGTCAGGGTAGGGATCACAATACTATCATGCAGTGACTTCTTAACTTCCATACTCACCTAATATAATAATAATAGTTATAATAATAATCATCATCATCATCTGGACCTCCTTTCCCACCCAAGAGCAGGTTATTATAATGATAATAACAATAATAATAATAAAAATAATGTCTATCTATCTACTGGGTATCTATTGCCAGACACCTTAATCCCTTATACGGGGTGGCCACAAACAAATCACCTCCACATCACCCTGTCCCTCACCATTTCACTGCCCTGCTCCCAATTCACACACCCCCTCATATACCTCTCCACTCCATCTCTTCATCTCATCCTTGGCTTTCCCCTCCCTCTCTCCCCCTCCACCTCACTCACATACACTCTCCTCATCAGTCTCTCACTCTCCATCCTCTCCACATGGCCAAACCACTTCAATGTGTTTCTCCTAATGTTTCCTATCACATCCACATGCACACCACAATGCTCCTTCACATCCTCTTTTGTCAGTCTGTCACTCCATGTGACCACAGGCTCCTCTCAAATAACTCATTTCCACTGCTCTCACTCTTGACTTGTGTCCCTCCAACAATGTCCAAGCTTCACTTCCATACGTCAGAGTTGGTATCACAATACTGTCATGTAATAACTTTTTCACTTCCATCCTCACTTCCCTGTTTCTTATCACTGCCTTCAAGGAACCAGCAACCTTTCTTCCTTGTTGTACCCTTTCAAGCACTTCACCCTCCAAACTTCCATCCTTACTCATCACACTACCCAAGTACTTAAATATACTCACATTTTCCATTTCCTCATCATCCAACCTCACTGTACATTCACAGACTTCACCTCTCTCGAAGACCATAACTTTACTCTTCCCTACATTCACCTTTAAATTCCATTTCTAACACACTCTCCCAGACTCATCCACCAAGCCTTGCAGCTCCCCTTCATCTTCACTTAACAACACTATATCATCTGCAAACAACAGTACAGGGAGTTTCCAAACACTGCCCTCACTCATTAGGACCATTCCAACATCCACTACCCTACCTTGTATCTCTTTTATAACCCCATCCATATACAGATTGAACAACCATGGAGATATGACACATCCCTGTTTCAACCCAACCTTCAAATAGGAAAACTCATTCAGTTCACTATCAACACGCACTGCAGCCTTAACACCCTCCTACATACTCTTCACAGCACTCAACAACTTCCCATCTGCTCCATATATTCTTAATACTTTCCACAATCCTTGTCTATCCACCCTGTCATATGCTTTCTCCTAATCCATGAAGGCTGCATACAACTTCTTTCCCTTCTCTAGAAACTTTTCCACTAAAGATCTATGAATGAATATCTGATCTACACAATGTCTTCCCTTCCTAAAGCCTCCCTGTTCTTCTCCAACTAATTCCTCTGTTTTTTCCTTAACTCTGTCAATAAGTATCCTACCATATACTTTTCCTATTACACTAAGAAGACAAATGCCCTATGATTACCACACTCTTCTTTTTCCCCTTTCCCTTTGTACAAGGGAATAATTATACCTGACTTCCAATCTTCCGGGACTCTACCTTCTCCCAGGCCAATCTGCACATCTTCCACATCCATTCTACTACTATCTCTCCCCCATGCCTCAGCATTTCACCACACACTCCATCAATTCCTGGGGCTTTCCCCATTTTGACTTTCTTCATTGCTTCCACAACTTCCATCCTATTGATTCCTTCCTGTCTTCTCACCTCCCTCCTTCTCCCAGCCATTCCCTAGCCACTTGTACTCGCATTACTTGCATTCTCTATGTTCAACAATTCATTAAAGTGTTCTCTCCATTTGCTCACTTTTTCTCCCTTCTCAACTAGTAATCTGTCATTTTTATCTTTCACTCCTCTACTAACTTCACTGCCACCCTTTCTGACTCTCTTCACCTCTTTTCTCAAAAGCACCAGTTCTTCCAAAGGAACTCTCTGGTGCTTGACACTAATTTACACTTTTACAAGTACAAGAATTGTGGCATTGCTCATTTACAATATGAGTGATGGTAATTAAACCCTATAATTGTGTTACAACAGCTCTCCCCAGATCACAGCTTCATGAAAAGAAGACGGCTTTGAGCTGCCTTTTTTAAAAAAGATTCAGCTAAAGTCAACTACCTGTTGAATAATGGCAACTTATGTAATAATAACCTAGGGGCTGTATGGGAGAAAGACCAATCAGAGAAAGACAACTGGAAGAACAGTTGCAGGCTCATCAAAGCACTACTAATTGTTTTCACTTATTAACATCACACCTGGATATGCCAACTAAAGTTTTAACAATTCAGCAACATACTTTGGTTAGCCAGAGTTTAGAGCCTTGAAAGTAATAAGACAGTTTAAATTCAATTCAAGCCTTTTTTGGCAACCAGTGCAATTCTCTCAAGAACTAACAACCATATCTACACTACAGCAATACCAACACTACACTACATAATCATGAACTTGTGATTCGGTCTATATTGATCTTCCTCATTATTACCACCCAGCATACTGTACCATCATCTGCATACACACACACGTTACTTGAGCCATACAGACTGGGTAAGTGCCTTTATAAGGATATGACCATAATAGGGTACAGGAAGTTCTTGTTTAAGATCCACTGAAAGTTTCCAATATAAAGCTGCTTCATTATGTTATTCTTTCATCAATTTTTTTTCCTGCTTTTACCCCTCAGTCATAAACCAGAAGCATGTTTCACATAACCAATATTTTGTCTACACACAGTGAGGACTGACTTCCCCCAACCCCCTTGCTGTCAGAGTTACAGCCCATTTAACTCCTACAGTACCAATAGGATCGATTGATCCTTTCCCAGAATTTCGCTTGATGCCGAATAAGATCAATAGAGAAGCCTTTGTAAAATAAAAACTGCGGACACTACACTTTGGCCGAATTGTGATGTATATCGATGCAAACCAATGAGAACTAAGTCCTGAGTAGGGAGGGGGGAGGATCCAGGCCCCTACCCGTGGTGGTGGTGGTGGTGGGGGGGGAGGTGTTTCCCCCACTGCCCTCTCACCACCTTCCTCTACCCCAATACCTTCGTTCTCTCTTCCCCTCCCTCGCCTCTGACTGCCTCCTGCTCCCTTCCTCCTCCTCCCCCACCATCCTCCATCACACCACCATGGTTCCCACCCCTTTCTCCCCCACCTGTCTCCCTGGGGAGGGTTATATCCCCCCTCCCCACCCTCCACACCCCTGTACTCCCTCTCTGCCTTTCTTCTGTGTCTTGTGGTGTCTGTCTCCCACCTCCACACCCCCATACCACCCCTCCAAGCCTCTCCCCACCCCACCCCCACTTCCCACCCCCTTTAGTATGCCATCCATTTACCTCCCTCCCCCCGGCCAAGAGTATTATACGTCATTGTTACTATTCATGTCATGTGTTTTCATTTAATACCAGATTATTGTTTAACTGCATACACCGATGCACGAAACAAAGAATGTAATATAGAATGTGTGTTTTTCATGTTTTTTATGAATTTCCATGTTTTTTGCATACAGTATTTCTTTTTGGGGGGGAGGAAAAGCTTGTTACTGGCACAATTATGTGCCTGCCAAATGTGTTTTTGCATATGCTTGTTTTTATGTATTTCTTTGTACTCTTTGATTATCAAAGGTATGATAAGTCACTCTCTCTGTGGTGTAGAGTTTTAGCCGAGTCGTGGGCAATCTCAGCTGTGATTAGCACCCAGGCAATTATCTCCCTTGACTCTGCGACCCTTCCATCGCACGTCAAAAGTTTTACAGCCTGTCCCAGGCTTTTCCTGGTAGATTTGTCATATTTCGCTGTACTTTTTATTTTTTAATGTTGATGTCTATTGGAATACTTTTCCCAGTATTGCCTTGCTAGTTCAAGACAATTTTATTTCCAGCCTCCGAATTGCCCCGCTACCGCTTCTGTGAGAGCAGGAAATCTTCTGCCGTTACTGAGGTTCGCCTCAGGGCTAATCCTCCCATGAGCCGACAATTGGTCCTATGCATTATCCCCCCCCCCCACACTACCCACTTCATTATCTGACATACATATAGTGTGTGTGTATATATATATATATGGAGCCTCTGTGGTACATTGGTAAAGTGTGCATTTTGTACACTGGTGAACCAGGGTTCGTGCCCCGCCAAGGTAATAAACTTTGAGAGTGTTCACCTGGCCACGTACTGCATTGGCGGACACAAGGGGTGCTGTGGTTGAACCAGCATCGCTTACTATAAAGTATGTTTGCACCCAGTCGGCTTGTGCGGGCCGATTACACTTAGTTCACAGACTATACACACATCCAAAGCCACTACAACACTACAATTACACTTACAAGCACTTCTTACCCTACATACAATCTCTACCAGGCAGCCTAAGCCACTTTGTAGAGATACATTGGCTGTATCGTCCCGACTTCGGTCAGGATAGGCCAGTCCTGCAGTGGATACTGAAACGGCTGATGATGTGTGTGTGTGTGTGTGTGTGTGTGTATGTGTGTATATATATAATATATATATATATATATATATATATATATATATTATATATATATATATATGCTTTCCTATGCAATATTGTTGCATTTGCTATATTTTGTATATGCCATGCGGGCAATATTGCCAGCTATTTTTAGACTGCCCATCGTGTCCCAGTATTTCGCAATGATGACTTGTATGCTGAAGTGCTGTTGTTTTCATGTCCTTTACAGTGAGTAAGGAGCACCAACATAATTATTTTGCGTGCTATTGTCTGGGGCGGGGGGAGGAAGCTGAAAAATTCTGAAGGGGGATGCAGGTATGGGGGAGGGAGGGTGGGAAGCTGAAAAATTCTGAAGGGGGATGCAGGTATGGGGGAGGGAGGGTGGGGAGGAAGAGGGGGGGTGATGGGAGTGGGTGAGGAATGTTATGGGAGGGGAGGAATGAGAACGGGAGGGGTGGGAGCACATAGAAAATGAAGCTGCCCTGCATGGAGGGGTAACTTCTTTCAACTTTGATGGGCTATAGCTCATGAACCAGTTGGTCTAAAATGCTCTGGTTTGTGGCATAAGGTGTGTAAATCCAAGCTCTAAACCTTGGGCATAAAACTTTTTACTTCTGTAAGAGTTGAAAAATCAGCTCTATATACAGGTTTTCAGGGAAGTTCGGTCAATCGAACTGCATATCCTAGGTGTTAAACTGACTAATTTAGAGGGTAGGGAATGACATCCTTCCTATACTTTACTATAGTCACAACTACATTCCTTTCACCTAAAAGAAGCCTCTGTCCACTACAAAGACGCTGTATAAACAGTTTTGCCCAAATCCACATGCTTAAACGAAACCTATTTAGTTTTATCTACAGTACAGTTCGATGTATTAATCCCAGAGGGAATGGCCACAAACTGTTTCCATGTAACCCTCTCCCCAGCCAACAGGCTGTCCTTCCTCCAACTATATTCACTCATATCCCTCCCCATCCTCTCCCTCCACAGCATCCCCTCATCCCTGGTTTCTCACTCCCCTCTCCCCCTCTCCAAAATTTGGTTTCTCACTCCTCCCACCCCCCTCTACCTCATTCACAGACATTCTACAAAATATGGTTTCTTCCACCCCTCTCCCCCTCTGCCTCACTCACAGATGCTCAGTTAATCAATCTCTCATTCTCCATTCTCTCCACATGGCCCAACCATCTCAAAGGTACTTTTAATACTTTCCAACATATCCACATCAACAAAACACTCCAACTACCTTATTTATCTTTTTCTCCACAAGCTTCACTGAAGACAACTCACCTCCATTCCTCTCCATCTTAGACTTGTTTTCACCTAATATAACCAATTTAATTCACGTTAACTCTATGTCTTAAAAGAAACAATGTTCTGAATACTTGTAGAGGTATTTTCTTGACCAATGCTAGTTTGAGAGAGAGCCACTAGAAAGATACAACATATGACACACATGACTGGTGCAACTAAACATCAGGAGTAATCTAGGCAGTTCACTTAATTTGATAATGCTGGATGAATATTATGAACACTGCACAACCAGAAGTCTCAAACTTGTAACAGGGGCTAACGTTCAACTGACAAGGTTAAGAAAAATAATGTCAGCTTTACCTTTATTAATACAAAACTCTAAAAAAAACTAAGACATCAAGTATTTCTCATTATCACAAAGTACACTACAAGACAGTATTAAAATGCTATCCCAGTATCCAATTATACAAAACAATACAAAGAGTAAGAGTAATATCATATCAATGTACTGTACTTAAATATTCCAGCATTTTAAAAAATGCTTCATTCTTTTAAAAAGCTATACAAGTCACCTAATCTACTGCTGAGGGCACGGAATGTAGATGTTGATAAACAATGAGGGGGAATGTCTGCTTCATTATGTACAGCAATCATCACAGTTCCATGTGATGATTTAAGCCTAAATAAAAATTTACAATTACTGTACCAGTACCATAATGAAATTCTTTTATTTAACTACTGACAGCAATGATAATGGCCACAATTCAAAGGTCATAGGTGTATCTGGAGAGAAGAACTGGATTCTTCAGCCTCAAATTACATTAAAAAAAATAAAATAAAAATAAAAAAGTAAAAAAAAGTGTATCCGTTATGACCTGGTTGCATCTGACTCTGGATCTGCCTGGCGGCCAGCCTGGGAAGCTGATGAGGACGAGAGCTGAGCAAGATACATATTCACTACAGCTTTAACACCTTCATCACAAGTCTCTTTGGAATTATCTCCACCACCTTCTCCAACTCGAAAGCGATGGTAGACACAAGAGCCCTTCTTTAAGTGTCGTATCATGTGTTCCTTTCGAGAAGCACGGTATGAACAACAAGGACAGGAGAAAGGTTTTTCTCCAGTGTGGGTCTTCACATGACGTACCAGGTTATTTCGCCTGTTCTTCCCCGTGAATTCTTTGCCGCATAGGGCACAGCGATCCACTCCGTCCTCCGAGTCCTGCAATGAAGAAGCCACGACCTATATAAGCTCGCTTACTTAGCTCTCATCACCGCTACGAGGAGCCCTACTTTTAAAACCATGGCTCCATTACTACTACCTTACTGTATACACTACAGATGCATTCCTCTCTGGTGGCACACTACAATGTGTTAAGCAGATAAGCTCCAGCATATGACTATAACCATAATATAAGCGCATTCAATATTAAATGCCTTTAAGGGAACCACACAATTCACACCTTATTCACAGTAACATTTAATCAAGAGGATGCAGCATGGGCCTGATGAGGGCTGTCAAGAACCTGGGAAGGTTGCAGTCTGTGTAGATTCTTTATGTGACGGCTCAAGTGTTCTTTTTGGTTGGCTCTATATTCACACATTGGGCATGAGAATGGTTTTTCACCAGTATGGATAGCCATGTGTCGTTCCAGTCGGTATTTACGCTTTGTTCCTTGAAAGACTTTGCCGCAGACCTGACAACAAGAAGCAGCTGAACCCCCTGTGACGGTACCTCCAATAAGCATCAGGTCATCAGCTACTTCCTCGGATGTCAGCTCATCATCCTCATCAGCAAACACTGCTTCCACCTCGAGTAGCGCAGCCTGCAAGACACCAGGCCAAAATCAACGCATATCGAATGAGCAACACACAGCTCCAGCTAACTGTGGCACTAGCAAAGGAGGGCCTGGGTGTACTGTTGAGGTTATTCCCATTTCACTGATGACTATGATTCATGTGATTAATACAGTACTTATTATATTTCTCAGTGATGTTACAAAACCTTGGGCGCTTAATTTTATAAAAATTTTCACTTGTAGTTTCAAATAAATCTTGGTTGCTTGCTTATACCTGTCATAATCAGAAGGACATGTCACTCTGTTGACTCATTGCCACAAAAGGTACTGATAACTCTTCATTCTTTGAAAGCGAACAGTATTCTTCTTGAATATCTTGTGGACTGTTCTGTTGTACTGAGTCACGCTGAACTTGCGGCATGGCTGAACTGCAATCTTGATTATCTCCAGTTTCTGGCAAGACTCCCACTATTTCTGAATGTACATTTTTCATGTGTCTGTTCAGGTTATTCTGCTGGGTAGAGCGATATGGACAATGTGGACACTTGAATGGCTTGAGACCCCAGTGCACTAACATGTGCCTGTCAAGTCTGTACTTGCGCTTGGTGCCGAGGAAGACTTTGGCACACATGGGGCAGGCCAGCATACGCGTCGCCACATTCTCCGCCACACCCTGCGCACCTTCCTGCAATACAAACAACACCTCACTCAGACCTGCAAGTCACACACCATGCATACTCAATCCAACAAACAACGGCTGATGCCAATTTCTGCCAATACCAAGGTTCCAGTGCAGCTTCTACAAATATGAAGGGTAAGTAACACAGTACATTAGAATGTACTTAATCTCAAGAGTTTCTACAAGTGTATTACCTCATTCCATTCAGCAAACATTCATGGAACTGATCACCATCAATTCTATACAACCCAATGAAGCACTCTCAACTCCACGAACATAACTGAAACGCAGTCACTGAATGGATAAATTAATTCAACAGTATTTATCAGTTTGAGTGCAAGAGTATCCTTGCATACTTAGCAAGAAATAAGCCTATATCACCACTTGAGCTTTCAGATACCAGCTTCAGAGCAAGAAGGAGCACTAGATTCTGCTTCAGCCTTTAAACGCAAGTGCAGGCCAAAGGGGGGATCTTCATCTTCCACAACATGACTTGAATGAGATGGAAGTTGCTCATCAGAAGTGTGAGACAGACTCTGAACAACAGTATCAAACTTAGGGGCAGATTGTATCTGTGAGGTCCCAACTGCATGCTGAGAACGATGAGCAAAACTGAGGCCAAATTCTGAGTAGTGAGAAGTCACACCGAGGGAGTTGGACCCGGACTCTTCCAGGTTTGGCTTATGAACAGCCCGAATATGCCTCTTAAGGTTACCATGTTGTGATGCTCTATAGGTGCATAAAGTGCACTGGAAAGGCCGCTCTCCAGTGTGAGTTAGCATGTGGTTGTCCATGTTCTGACGGCGGTTTCGGCCTTGGGCTGTCTTGCCACACACTGGGCACACCAACACGCCTCCTGGTCCCCCACTGCTGCCATCCCCAGCAACAACCAACTCCTGCAAAATATGAGTGTGGGCTCAGCCAGACTTTTCATTGCTGCCCACATCTTACTCAAGTTTCAGCCCATTGCACAGATTTTTAAAAGGCTCTCCTCACCCACATGTGTTCATTAGGTAAACTGTATATCAAAAACACATCTTTAGGCTTAATATCCTTCCTCAATTGAAAAATGCATGTCAAACAATGCACACGGTACAAACTGCACTGAAGATCAATAAAAATATTAATGTGCAAACCTGCATCAAAACGATAGACTGGGGAACTTAATAGTTTGTTCCTTTTAATTTGTAACTGCACAAGTAATGTTGGCAACCCCAACCAACATTGAGGTACAGTATACAACACACTGCACTTTATTTCCGTGCTACAAATCTCCACAGGGAAAATCTCATTCAGCAATGTCATAATCTGTATCCTATCTTAGTGCAAAATATTGCTTTCAAAAGCCTAGCAATACTACAGTCTGTATTCTTAAGCCACCTACATTATGTGCGGTGGTAACCAATGAGGCATGAAGGTGCTACAGGGATGATGTAAAGTTTCAAGCCTGATAACTTGCCAAACAATTATTAGCCTTCAGCAGTGGAACTCTGTCACAAGTATACCAGCATCAGACTCTCAGAATTGTTAGTCTTGCTACATGTTAAAAGACTCCTTATTTTATCAGCTATACAATAGGATGGCACCAGTATTAAGCACTTGACTGCAAAACCTGTCAAACTGCAATGTCACTGGTTGGCACTGTTGATTATGGTCACCTTAGGGTGAAGGCATGTAGCAGACCTAATACCAAATAAGCAAGGGGGAAGCTGCCTATTAGCATGTGTACAAAATGGCCATCAGGTGAACAAAGCTGGCACATACATGCATGGAACATGTCTCCAATATAGAATGATACTGTAAGAAGCACCAATCTGCTTACATACGCTTATGGATGGAAACTTTACAGCAATCACCGGCACTTATTTCTTTATCTTGGATTTATCTTACACAGCCCACCAATGTATATATAATTCTTCTACCACTGTCATAATAATCAGTTTATACAAGAAATGCTTCTGAAAAAAGCAGAACTGTATATGTAAAAAAAATTTCTATCACATAACTGGAGGTAGCATTGATTCACAAAGTCAGATACATATTTCACATTTATTACAAATTTACATTCACAGTAATTGTAGCTCATTCACATTTTTACACTGGTAACTATGTTTGCCACTTCAAGGTTACTGCTTGGGATAATCTCCCTCTCTCTCTAACACACACACACACGACCTCCTTTCCCACCCTGAGGAAGAGAGACAGACAGACAGACACACACTCAAAACTCATCATCATCATCCAGACCTCCTTTCCCACCCTGAGAAAAAACACACACACACACACACACACACACACACAGTGACCTCCTTTCCCACCCTGAGGAACAGACAGACAGACAGACACACACACACATGCATGACCTCCTTTCCCACCCTGAGGAACAGACAGACAGACACAGACAGACACACACACACACACACACACACACAAAACTCATCATCATCCAGACCTCCTTTCCCACCCTGAGGAACAGACAGACACACACACACACACACACACACACACAACTCATCATCATCATCCAGACCTCCTTTCCCACCCTGAGGAACAGACAGACAGACAGACAGACAGACAGACAGACACACACACACACACACACACACACACACATACACACACACACAACAGACACACCCTTTACAACTCAGCAAATAAAAAAAACAAATTTGATAGATATTTTGTCACTCCTGATCTCCCATCAGCACTGTACCAAACAGTACTATAATTTAATTCTCAATGACACAGCAGTGTGTAAACCAAAAGCATGACATGGGCATACAGTAACCCTTCAAGAAATATTAACTTGCTGTTAAGGAAACACCATTAACTACTGTCTGTTTTTGTTGCATCCTGGTCTGGTAAGATACCTATGGTTGCCTGGCTTTAATCAATGGAACCCCTTCACTACAATGATGCCTTTTCCATATCTCAATTAAACCCCTTCACTGTAATAATACCTTTTCCATAATAACCTGGCTACCACCAGACAATTTATTAAACTTGTGAAGAACCTACACTAGTTGCTATTGCTTATCCATGATCTATTGGGCCAAACAGACCCATCAACCACGGAAGCAACTGCTTTTGTGAGGCTGTCCTCCAGGTACAGCACAGTACATAAATCACACAGGGATTGGGCATCCCCTTGTAGCAGAGAGCACCTCACCAGGGTCTGACCAGGGTCCTTCATGTGATGAAGTGTATGGAAATATGGGGAGGTTTGGCTCTCAGATGGACATTGCAGCTGCTTCACCAAGGGTGATCAGCACCATCACGTGTACACTCACCTTCAGTGCCCTTTTGCTGTAGTCAGCATTATCACAACTGCATCTAATCCCTATTTAAAAAAACTGTCGAATAAACAAAATCGTTTTGTGGCAGCAAGACAAAAATTAATACATGAACCTAAACAAATGTTCAACTGCATCCAAACAATTTGTAATTGCACAATATATTCAATGAACAAAGTAAACAAATTTCACCTATCATATTGTATTTTTCACCTTGAACAATACAGGTCACACTGGCCCTATAAACCTCTTACTGAAGTTGACTACAACCTTGTTTAAAGCCAACCACTTGCTAAAAGGTAATCAACTTAACTCCTTCACTATACTACCTTATTTGGTAACAAATGCAGAGGGAAAAACTAAGCTCAAACTTTTTTGGTAACTAATTTTGGCAACAGCACAACAAAATAAATACATTTCTTATAATAATGCATTAGAAAACTATCCATGATCACGATAAATTCACTTATATAATTATATGAATCTACATTGTAGTCAACAAACTTTTTAAATACTTTTAAGTTTCCTTTGTCCAAATACAAATGCTTCCCACTGCACTAATATTACCCTTATTCTTTAAAAATAACAATAGATATACAGCCCCATCATCACAATATATAACATAAAATGTATTTGCTTAAACCCTCAAATCCAGTGATCTTATTCTTGCTACTTGCAAACCACTTTATTCAACCTAGGAGAGCTTGTCCAATTGAAGGGGTTGTTCATTGCCTTCATTAATCCCTTCACTATAGAGATGCTTTCGAAGTTGGATAAAATTATACGAAAGAAGCAAGAATGAAGCTGAGAAACAAAGCACCAGATCCAAGGGGTTAATAAAAAAAAATTTTTAAAATTTTCTTGACACTGCACTGTATAAATAATTTTTTAAATTACAAAAGCATCATTCTTGATTACAAATGTGTGGTATGTTGTGAATCATACACAGTAATTTTTTACTGCCCCTTTTTTTCCATTAACAATGAAATTTTCAATTACAAAAGGTACCTTTCACAACTTTAATTTAAACTGGATTCAAAGCTACGACATGAAATGGATTTTATGCAAGGCAGCAACATGTCCTTTAAGGGCATCCTTACGATTGGTGCGATGTGGGCAGTAAGGACAATGGTACGGCTTTACCCCACTATGAACCAATAAGTGGCGCTCCAGTTTCTGCTTCCAAGTTATGCCAGAGAAAGAGTGCCCACATACACTACACGACCTTGACAAAGACTCTCTCTCTCCTACCCCATGGCCCACTGCACTGCTAGCCCCTGTAGCATTCCCTCCTGCCTTGTGGTGCCATCTATCCGCTGCCAGAGGGCGTGTGAACGCTGTGTCTTGGCGGGCTATGTCAACCTGCAACAAACGCAAATGGCTGAGTCTCCCTCTAGCTCAAGGCTTCTTTAAACTTCATGTTCATCATGGATACTATATATGTGGGCATTACTGCGGTGGGAGAGGGCCATGCATGCGAGCAATGTGCAGTTTTAAGGAGTCCTTTCGTGCACATCTATGTGGACATATTGGACAGTAGTAAGGCTTCTCTCCTGAGTGAGTCATGAGGTGACGTGTCAATTTTTGCTTCCAGGAAGGACTTGGCTGGAACTGTTTACCGCACACCCGACACCTCCGCTCCGTGTCCAGGCAGGCAAGCAGCGTTCCCACATCCAGGTTGCACCTAGTCTCCTGCAACACAAACCACCGCTCAGTGTTCTATTCTTTCCCTGGTTCCACTTTTTTTTTTTTTCCATGTTTTAAAATACTGCACTTTCAATGTAAAATACAATGAATCTAAAAAATATTAAACAGAGTTCCAATAATGTTAAAAATTTTTACCAAACTTCTCAAATTTGCATACCAGTTTGATCACAAGCCAAGACAATATCGGAGGCGGAGAGGGGAGGCTTATCAGGATGCATAATCCTACCATGTCGCTTGATAGAATCCTTCCTGCCACTACGGTGTGGGCAATATGGACAACGATAAGGCTTTTCTCCTGTGTGGGTAAGAAGATGGCGCTCTAATTTCTGTCGCCATGAAGATGCAATACGTGGGAAGTGCTTGCCACACAGAGGGCAGGTGCCAGACTCAAGGACCGCTCCCACATGCTCGTACGTCGTTCCTCCACCTGCCTGCAATACAGGGCACACTTAACCAGTCATCTCCACACTTAGTTCCAACTCCTCTCAACACCATTATATGCCATCTGCTGTCCACAGAGGGATATGCAACATATCGTACTATAAAAGAGTAATGCTTCAAAGAGCTTCTGCCTGCGAAGGCATTTCCCCTGCGTGCATCTGGTCCTTGTGCTTTCTTTTAATATGCACTTCTAAATTCTGCTTTAAATTTGCTCTGTGTGGGCAGTGTGGACAATGGAATGGTTTTTCCCCTGTGTGAGTTATCATGTGTCGTTTCAACAGGAACTTGCGGTTGAAGCCGAAGAAGCTCTTGCCACATGTTATGCACTCAACACCAACACCAACAGATGGAGAGGTGGGGGTTGGCATTTGTGGGTGGAGACCCACCAGCGCAGACTGCCAGGATGCCGCTCGCCCCTGAAACAATAACACCGCACGTCAGCCTCCATATTCTCAACAGGAATTGAACCTTCCCATCACACTGGACTGCTTCCTTGGCAGCTATATCTTACTGATATGCTATAGCAGGCCTTGAGTACTAAGATTAAAAGGCCTGTAAAGCCATTAACTTGAAGAATATGAAGCACCTTGTCCTCGACTTTGTACAGGAGAGGTGAGAGTATTTGCAGTTTCAGAGACAGCAATCTTTTCCAGAGAGGTACACAGATAGGAATGAAGACCATGTACATGCTTCTTCAAGTTACCCTTTAGGGTTGCTCGATATGGACAAAATGGACATGGAAATGGCCGTTCTCCAGTATGGGAAAGGATGTGGCGCTGTAGGTCTTGTCGACGATTGCGGCTGAAGAATGTTTTGCCACACACATGGCAGGTGAGCCCACGCCCCTCTAGCCCCTCACACCCGCCTGTGCCAACCACGCCTACCCTCACTCCCTGCAACACAACAGCCCCACTTAGTGTTTCCTTCACTAAGTTATAAATCCTGGATGACAAAACTTAATAAGTTACTAACAGTAGACCCATGAACAACAACAATATATAATACTGACAGTGACCTGTCAAAAATCAGTAGAAACAAGAAGTTCATACTGTACTGCACTCTAATACAAGTACTTTAACAAGGACACAAAGAGAAGAAGCCAAATCAGCGATCATCTATATTGCTACAATTAACGGAAGTTGCTGCTGCCGATGCAAAACTGTGAGAGCTTGAGGACTGGGGTAATGACAAGTGAGGAAGGGTCGAGCGTAGAAATGAAGTTGCACGATGGACAGTAGCAATGTGCATATTCAAGTTGCATTTTTGGTTAGTACGATAAGGGCAATTAGGGCAGGCATGTGGCTTCTCGCCAGTGTGGATGAGTGAGTGTCGGCGAAGAAGCTGCCGTTGGTTCTTGCCGCTGAACACCTTACCACAGACCTGACAGGTAAGGCCACTTGTCCTGCCTGGGGACATCCGACCTACCTGCAACACAAGTATCGGCTTCAGACAATTTCTCCCCACGACTAAGTACCCAAACTCACTTCATTTCATAATCAATAATGTTATGCAAAAGAACAACAACATCTTTTGTTCTGACTGAGAGCAAAATCAAACTGCTCAAGAAAATCTACAAAAAGGTACAACTTAATTATTTTACCTAAGTTTTCTATGGTCGAGAGATGACGGCAACAAAAAAAGTTATCATTAATGATGGGTAAGATATTTCACTTGTCATAAAATGTACTATCAATTTACAAATACAATATTTTGGAGTGTTTTCTACATTCAAAAAACTTTGTTGAAACATTTTCACAGAGTACTGCAGTCTTCATACACTGGAAGACTTGCAATGTTTATACTGTACTACATTACTGCAATCTTTAGTATCAAATAGGCAAAAATTCAGAAATACTGAAGAACTCAAGCCCAAAATGATTACGGAGGTACTTTGTGGGACTACTTAGCACAGGAAAGCATCCTACTCCCAGTGTTCAAATACAATCAACCTTTTCAGCTCTCTCTCCTACAACAAACTAAATCATCATCTGCAAGAAGTTTAACCCTATGAGGTTTCGACCCAAGTCAAATTATGTCTCATTTTCACTCGCTTTCACGCTGTCCGCGTTTTCTCATTGCGATATTTTTCCTTGATCGGTCAGCATAAATTTACTTTTCATGATACGATGCTGATTTTGGTGTCCTTTTAAAGCTGAGTAGTTATACTTTATCACAGTATGTTCAAAAACAGAAAAAATAAAAATTAGAAAAAACAAAATGACAAGCTGGCTAACCAAATTTATATTTAGCCACAGAAAAATATTTGGCAAAATTAAGGTAATTAAGATTTATATTTACATACTGTATGTATATATATCTATCTATCTATATAACTATTGCCAGACGCCATAGTCCCGTACGGGGTGGCCATTTGACTTGAGTTATTTGTTTTACAGGGAGGGGCACTAACCCTCCACCAACCCAATTGACACGTAGGAAGCACGTATGGTTTGGTTATATGGTTACCACCCAGCGTTGTAAATGGTTTCTTGGCTTACAGGAAACCATTTGGCTTGTCACTCAATGTAAAGCCACCTGTAACAGAAAGAAAAGCAATAAGTAGTGACAGGAAAGATGGGAGAAATAGGAAGAGAGGAGGGCAGGCACAGAAAAAGAGGCTAAGAAAGAAGTAGGCAGCACTACATCAAGTGAGTGGATGATGGTCGCCACCACCTACCACTAATATATATATATATATATATATATATATATATACTGTATTAGGTGGGAGCACACGCCATCCACTCACTTGATGTAGTGCTGCTCTCGGGTGTCTGCCCTTTCCTCTCCTTCATCCTTCTTTCCTTCCATCCTCTTCTGTCTTTCTTTCCTTCATTCTTTCCTCGTCCTTCTGCCCACGAGTGACTGTACACTCCCTCTTCTGTCTTTCCTTCCTTCATTCTTTCCTCTTCCTTCTGCCTGTGGGTGACTATACATTGAGTGACAAGCTGAATGGTTTCCTGTACACCAGGAAACCATTTACTACGCTGGGTGGTTACCATAGCACCAGATTTTGGGACCTGGTAATTTTGTGAGTAATTATGGCACTCCAATCGGATTGAGCTGGTGAAGGTTTATATCCAAGGGATGGTTGGGGTTTACTGCTCAGGTAATGCCACTCAGGGCTGAGTGAGACTGGTCACTCTCATCTTAAATGTCAGGACCAACTTGCCTAACCCCAGGCTCCTACGCTCCTTATGGGGAAACATAGGATTGGATTATAGATGGATGGATTGCACCGTGCAAAACTACGATAAACTGCCTTTCGAGTGATATACAGTTTATGGCTATTTATCCCAGTTATTGCGTAGTAAGGCAAAAGAAAAAAAGATGCAAAACTTTTTATGACTCTCAGCCATGTTCTTGCTTAGCAATATTTTTATTTGACCAGTTTGTGTAAATTTACTTTCCATGACAGGATGTTGATTCTGGTGTTATTTTCAAGCTGAACTGCAGTACAGTACTTTATTGTAGTATGTTTTATATATATATATATATATATATATATATATATAAAAAGGGGGGGAGAAGGGGGGGTAAATAATAATAATAATAATAATAAATAATAATAATAATACTTTGTCGTCGAAAAATACTTGCCAAAAATAAAGTAATATATATATCAATCTTTTTTGCACCATGAAAAACTATGGAACATATAGAGCATGTACCTCATTACGTCACGCTCTAGTTTCTTTCTTATGCTGTACTGCATCGACACAATTTATGACAAATATATTGAAAATTCATTTTAATATGACGCATCACCTGAATCTCTGAGGTTAAATTTCATATGATGCACAGCTGAGTTGTCGGAATCTCAAAGGGTATACCACACCTCCTACCCTCCCATCTGTCTCAAGTACCAGCCGAAGGGGGGGGGGGGGGGAGAAGAAGTGGAATAATAATTATGAGGTACAAAAACCTGTACAGGAGGTATTGCCAAATCAGACTGCTTCCAATGACTGTAAATTGTGCAAAAGATAACTTTGTAGCTACAAGTATCAAATACAACTCAGAACTGTTCTACCAACAAAAAACTGCTTTTCATAAACAATTTCATACATTTTTATTGTCACTATGATAATGCAAGGTAGTTTTGAGCCAACAATCAAACTGTGTCAATCATTATAACACAAAAATTTTAAATCTCAGTCCTCCATACCTAATACTGTATATACTGCATATGTGGAATTTGAATGTATGGACTTTGAATTTATTGCTATGGTGCCATGCTTTGAGTAAGCAGTGGGCTTACTTCTGCCTCCAAGCCATGCCAGGTTACACTAGTTGGTCCCATATCAATGTGTGGATGGACAGCAAAAATTCAAAATCAATGCAATACACAGAAATAACTACATATAATGCTCACATTATGCAGAAATTAGAAATTTTGCAGAAACTGTTGAGGGAAAGGATATGATTTTGTTTTGTTTTTAAAGGCTCCAACATGCTTGCATGCGTCGGTCTTGGTCACCTAATGGCAGCTCTCTATGTTGCTCCATCTCTGGCAGCCTCCCTATTCAGACCCTTATCCCGGAGGCCACACTCAATGACCTCATCCCAAATCTTTTTCGGTCAACCTCTCGCAACTCTACCCCTTTTATACAGTGTTGAAAACAATAATTTACAACATTAACAATTACCATGAATATAAGTGTTGTTCACTGCCTCATTGCCATCCTGTTTCTTGCATTATTTACAAACAAGCCTCATTGCCATCCTGTTTCTTGCATTATTTACAAACAAGCCTCATTGCCATCCTGTTTCTTGCATTATTTACAAACAACAGTTTTAAAATACAGTGAACTTGCAATACAGTATCTGCACATTCTGGAACTGCATAATCGATATTTCCTATTGTCTATCTAAACACAATGTAGTCACGTTCAAGAGAAAATGGAAGAGTTTGTTCAGTCTAATGCAAATGTATTAACAATGAAAAGCTTTCATATTAAACTTCTGGTGTAGCTGCCACCAAGGATAGGTCTGATGCCTCATGGCTTACAACAATACCATTATCTCATGCACTTTCATTCTCAACTAAAGGAAAAAGGCTTTTGGTAATATCCATAACCAAAGCAATTTCTCAGCTGTCTGAGAGTTATTACAAGGGATTTATGGAGGAGCTAAAGGGGGCTGTGGACCAGTAATGTAAGTGATATGCTTTGAAATACTGCCATCACCTTACAAGATTTAGTCATTCACAAGGTATGTTTTTAATTCTTAAACAGTATAATGATTTTAAATGTCCTGAACTTTTCTCTTACAGTATGCACCACTCGTCAATCTACAGTATTGCATACAGTTATTGGTAAGAATGATGCGCAGCCAATATCAGGAGAAAAGAGAGCTAAATTTCACCAAGTGGAGAACTCACCCCCCCCACTACCCAGACCGGTTAACTCAAAACAGCAAGATATTTTATTCAGAATTCATGGATCTCATGTATGCAACAAGTGTTTCACCACCTCCCGCCAACACCAGAGGAGCTGCCAGTTACTTCTTGCCCAAAAAATTCACTTGGTACAGGTAGAAACACAAAGCAAAGACAGACAACACTCCCACAGCAATTCTGTGTGTGTAGGTCCTAAGTCAGTTTGTGGTGGGTGCATATTACATACATTTATAGTGTGTGTGTGTGTGTGTGTGTGTGTGTGTGTGTGTAATTCAATGGGTCGGTCAGGATCACTTGATGGTCGTGATCGTCAGCTTTTACCCTCCCAGAAGGGAGCTGAGAGCTCATATAGTCCGATCTAAGGGCAAGGCTGTGACCTTCATACACGCACACACCCGTCCCCTTGCTCGAGGGGGACAGTAACCACCCACTTAGTCAGTGAAACTTTTTCGCAACCTGAGCGAGGCACGAACTCCCGTCAACCAGTTGGCAAGCGAGAGCGTTACCACTGTGTGTGTGTGTGTGTGTGTGTGTGTGTGTGTGTGTGTGTGTGTGTGTGTGTGTGTGTGTTTTAAAGCAGCCGTGGCTCAGTGGGTTAGAGTGCTCCGCTGTGACCGAAGGGTCGGAGGATCGAATCCACCCAAGGGTCATTGGTAGAAATCAGGAAGGGCATCCGGTCATAAAATACTACACTCTCCAATCCAAAATCCTCTACCCGGGGGCAACGCCTTAGCCTTTCGGGGATACCTGGGGTAAAACCAAATTATTTTCTATATTATCAATAGTATATATATATATATATATATATATATATATATATATATATATATATATATACAGTATATATATAATGCGATTACTGGTGAACTCCCTGCTAACCTTCATAAAGGCAATAATGATCATTTCACTTGCTATCCACTTACTAACTAGCAAGGAAATTATACTGAAGATGTTGGCTAGATATGACTGCTGAATTATTAATAAAAACGTGTCCCAAATGGAAATTAAATAAACTTTTATGATTTTCAGTATTTTTTTTTTTTTCATAGTTTTCATAGCTTTTTTTTCATAGTTTTCTATTCTTATATGTATTTTGATATCTAAATATAGCTGACTAACCTAAAAACAGTACCAAAATTAGGAGGGGTACTGTACGTACAGTCGTGTATAGGTAGGGTGTTTTTTTGGTTTTCAATTTTTTTCTTTTTTTGCATGGTTTTCTTGATTATCAGCATTTACTTTGGATATTCCTATACAGTATGTGTTTCGATGTCTAAACATACCTGAATGACCTGAAAACACTGCCAAAGTAAGCAGAGGTACTGTACAAGTAGGTCAGGTATAGGTTGAGGTTGGGTATAGGTAGGGTCTGGGTATAGTAAGGGGATACTGTTCATTATCCGGACATGCCTTTAGCTCTATTACGTTGGATAATTGAGGGATTACTGTATTAACATCAACATTTAAATTCGTCACATATTGCAAGAGCCAAATTTTTCTCATCCTAAGTTGTAAGCAAATCACTACAGCAATCACAAAACCTATTGATATTTACTGCACTAAAGTTAGTTGTATTTAAAAACTCTTGAATATTGCTGTTCCCTCATCTTACAATTTGCACCAGTGTTAAACGACCACCCTATACCTCCCCCGCATCCATCTCTCCCTGAAGCCCTCACACCCTTTACCACACCTATCCAACCCCACCCTAAACCCAGGATTACTGACAACACACGAGTTCTTTCCCTCCACCCAATCCCCCTTCTACTCCATACTTACTTTTGAGCTATTCCCCCCCCTCCCCAACTCTCTCTAACATTTTAATACCGTACTCCCTCTCTCTCCCAGATTAAAATCCAATATTGTCTCCACTCATTCACTTATCCCCTACCCCTCCCTGAACTGCAATAATCACTTCCTTGTCAGTGCCTTCACCTGATTAGAAATACCCAAGTACAAATATAGAATACTCAGGGTTTGTTTACAACTGGCTATGTGATGGTCTAGGGGTTTAATGGTATAGCAGTTTAGCAATTTAGCATTATGCATACATCCTACTCTACCAGGCTAATATGATTACTGGTGAACTTCCTGCTAACCTTCATAAAGGCAATAATGATCACTTCACTTGCTATCCACTTACTAACTAGCAAGGAAATTATACTGAAGATGTTGGCTAGCATGACTGCTGAATTATTAATTAAAACATGAATAGTTAAGAATGCTTTATTAATTCCTGACGCTGCGAGGCAAACGGCACTGTCAGTGAGGGAGTGTTATTGTGAAGAGGGTAGAGACAGCTATATACCTTCCTCAACAACCTTGCAATACTGAATGTCAGTCGTAAAATTTTTTACTGTAATTTGCTTTTTGTTTAGTGTGTATGTACAAGTGCTAAATTTATGATTATTATTATTTTTGCAGGGGTATTTAGAGGTTTGGGAGAGTGCATCATTAGTGATGTCAGCAGTCGTGTTTAGGAGCATGTTTGCTGAGCAGAAAAGACTCGTGTCGTACTTCAATTGGTTTAAGGATATCTTTTCAGTTTAGGATATGTGTTGTGTGTAGGCAATGAGACACCAAGAGCAAGTTACAGTAGTCTCACATCACACCGAGTCAAGATCAAATAGGCCTATGGGAAAATACCATAACCCAGGAGGTGTGGGGTACGAATCTGACTAGTATGGGGTACTTTTATTTAGGGTAAATAAAATGCTGTAAACATTCATTGTAACCGATTTTTGACAATCTGTTTGTGTTGTCTGTGACTGTAATATACAGTGTATGCAAGCACTGGAAAACATTCATGCATCTGATATGTAGATAAAGTGTATTCCTGCAATTAATGGCCTATATATTTTCTTAAATGAATGAAATAATGGGTTTTATTGAGTTTTGTTGTTTTCAGCTCATTTCACAAAAAATAATACTTATCTCTATATACTGATACATATTTATTGTACTTTAATGGAAATGAACATGAAGTCCCAAATTATTGTACAAAAGGAATCGGACAGTTTGGACTTCATAAATATAGTGTAAAGAGGACGTCTGGTTACGAAGTAACTTTTTGTAAGGAAGGGGTTGTTTGTTTTTCTTGTTTTCTACCCTTCTTTTACATAAAAATAAAGAAATCAAAGACATATACAGTACTGAATAGAGATTCTGAAAGGTGGACTTCATAAAGTGTTAAGATGGTGTCATGGAAAGAAGTAACATTTTGAAAGGATGGGGTGGTTTGTTGTTTTCTTGTCTTGTACCATTCGTTATATAAAAATAAAGAAACCAAAGACAGATATACAGTACAGAATAGAGATTCTGAAAGGTGTGTCATTAAGTGCAAAATACTCATATCGAGCAACCTTTCTGTAGTCTTGATCGAGACATACTTTTTTTCTCAGAATTCTCAGAACTGCACTTCCAGAATTAGGGTGTATCTTTCACACTCCAGTGTAATATGCCACGAAATACATTAACTCAAAGTCAAACGGCCACCCCTAACATATTAAGGTGTCCAGCTATAGACAAAAGCTGCAGTTCCTGAGAATCCCCCCCTCCCCATTTCTATATTGTCCCTCTGCATTCTGTATTAAGATTCATTCATTCTTTAGCCAAAACTCTCAGCCACTTCTCACTTTAAAAAAATATATATATATAATTTTACACATCCATGAGGGGCTTTAACTCCTACTCCCATGATGATGATCCACATCATATTACTGCAGTGATCTGGGTGACACCCTGGAACTCATCAGCTTTCTTTGCATTATATGAATGCCAGTAGATGTTATACGTGAACCACAGTGATCACTAGGTAATTACACTTCTCACAGTCAATACAGGGTACTATGTGGCTGTTCCACTGTGACAAGTGGACAAGTTTGGTGGGTGAGATACACAGGAAAAAGAATTTAAGTTCTATCCTGTGTATCTCACCCTCCAATCTGTCCACAGTGTACTATATTTGTCTGTCATTAAAGAGGGCTGTTCATCTGCCTCCCATGTATCATCCAACCATCATCAACCTCCTGTGTTCAATCAGCCATCCCACCAGCCTGTCTTCCTTTTAATAATGTTGCACTCTTTTACAATGCTAGAAACGTAGCTCTGGTAATAAATAATGTATTACATTAACACAGCATGAGAAAAAAAAGTATAAATCTATTGTAACAAACTGGTGCTGTAATAAACACTTTCCATATCTCTGCTTCTCCTTTACTCAAACTGAGCTGGACCCACTGGCACTGCTGGGAAGTATAGCCAATTTGTAATTCCCATAAAAATATAACAGCTACACTAACTGGCACTACTGGAAGTATAGCCAACTTGTGATCCTCATCGAAGTATTCCCATTTCTTTTTTATAAATTCTGTGGTTCATTTCTCATTCACTCACAGCCACAGGAAGGTTTCACACAGTTATTAAAGCAAGTTTTTCTTACTTTTTAGAGAACACCTGTCAAGTAAATGCATCAGTTTATTCTTCCAGTAAGAAAAAAAAAAAAGCTCAATAAAATGGAGAGTGGGAGAAAGAGAGAGAGGGAGGGGAGGGCCACTATGAAGTTAACATGAAGGTGCTTGTGGAAGTCAATTGTTTTATGGGTATGGGTGTCATGTACAAACAGGAAATAAAGTGAACAATGCCAATGTGAGATCTATCTATAGTACCTATCTATCTAACTACTGCAAGATGCCTTAATCCCATAAGGGGTGGCCACAAACAAATAGCCTCCATGCCACCCTGTCCCCCACCATTTCACTGCCCTCCCCTAGCTCACATACCCCTTCCTTGTTTACCTCTCCATTCCATCCCTCTATATCATCCTCGGCCTCCCCCACAATGAAAGATTGAGGGGGGGGGGGGTAGTATTCAGAATTCTGTAAGACAGTACCATTATAGGACTGAGTACAAAGGTGCTGTGCCTCCAATATGCATATATGGATAAAACCTGGGGGCAGAGTGGTAAACTAAGTATGGGTTGCAATTGCCCCCCCCCCCTCCCTTCATAACAACAGCAGGCATAAGCAGGACAGATGGAAGTTATAACAAATGTGGAAAGAAAGAAAGAGCTTTCAGAGATGTACAACTACTGAATGATCAATACAATATTTGGAGATGTTCAACACATTCAAAGAAGGCAGAAGCAATTGGGTATTAAAAAGTTAAAGACCTGCCTCTTTGTATGCGTGTGTGTGTGTGTGTGATTATATATATATATATATATATACACACACACACACACACACACACACACAGGGGGAATCCTCTCAAACCATTTAAAATTTGATATTTTCCTCTAACAGCCGGGCAATTTTTTGTGTTTCTTCATTTATGCTACTGTATCCCTTGCAGCAACACATTCAGCCAGTCACATATGAAGGTTTTTTCAGACAGAAGGTGCATCACTCCCAGAAACGTCAGCAACATCCCATATTACACCACTTATGGTCTCATTTATCTAGCATCACCCCCTCCCCCATGTCAGACCTTTCACAACTGAGTGCAGCACGGATTAGTTTTACCACCTGACTGGTTATGATCCTGCTGTCTCCAAGCTCTTTTACTTTAGGAAGCACGTAAGGCTATTTTATGCAATTTAGGACTTATGTTAAACAGAGTTCATGAAGACTATAAATTAACCCTTGCAGTTCAAAAAGTTTGTCAGGTGAATAAAATCTTATGGCACCAAGAATAAAATAATACATCACTGAACTGGAAGAGTTAAGATGCTCTGACTATTAATTACTGTACAAGCATAACCATCAAGTAATTCTTTATTGCCTTATGCATTAACTGCTGAAGTTCCAAGCCCAGGCTGTCAATTGACAGATTTACCAAGTTTCAGGCTTCCTACATACTGTACTGTACATACCCTCAAGTAAATTGGCTTTATCATGACTGGCCAACAAAGTCACATCTGATCTTACAAGGCAGTTCAGATCTGTGCAGCAATTTTATTTTCACATTCTACCTTTAACATTCTGTGCATGCTACTCTTTCCAGTGAAATTAATAAGACACTTCAAGGTGTACATGGAGTATTACATAGTATTCAGATATTTTGCTCAAATGAAACTCAATCCATTAATATGGCTCAGTTTTACCCAAACTGTCAAGATTTTTCTTCAATGACTATTCTTCAATATTCTGTAACTTTATCACTAATCCAATTGTATATCTCCAACGAATAGTCTGCATACTGTTGCCTAACCACTATGTGAATGGCCTTATTTTCTCTCTCTCTCCCATCAAAAGGGATTGGCCAAACTTCAGGGGAGGCAGGAAAAATCACAACTAAATTCAATATTTATTACAAAAATGCTTTATACAAGAACAGTATAATAATACATACATTTGTACATTAAGTTTTCATAATACAGTACAGTCAGACTTTCCTCCAAACTTAATATGTCACTTCTTCACCCAATTATAACTAAGATAACAAAAAGTAACTTGCATCAGTGAGCACTTCCAATAGTGTTAAGGTGTACAGCAGTTATATGAACTTTCAAGTTACTCTTACGATTTGATTTATGAGGGCAATAGGGGCAGAGGAAAGGTTTTTCACCTCTGTGAATGGTCATGTGCTGCTTCAAGTTGCGCTTTCGGTAATCTCCGTGGAAAGCCTTCCCACATAACGTGCACTGAAGGAAGGCGTCCCCATGAACTTGCCTCCCACACTCCTGCAAAGCACAACATGCCAACTTAGTTGCCTTGTGGATCTCAAGTTACAAGATGCAGCGAGGGCATTAATTAAAGCTTCCAGACCATTAAAGTCTGTCATTGCTTTTCAGATTTCAGGTAGCATAAGTGCTATCTTCAAAACCAGGATGTTGACTGATCCAGCCACTAGCTGCAGAATCATCATTCCCTTCAACCAATTCATTCCACTTGTCTCTACCATGACGAGTTATTACATGGCCTTTTAAATTAACTTTCTGAGTGGCTCGGTGAGGGCAGAAGGGACATGCATAAGGCTTCTCTCCTGTATGGGTACGCATGTGCCTTGCTAAGTTGAATTGACGATTCTTGCCTCCAAATGCTCTACCACATACAGGACATAGTTTTGCTGGTGATGGCGGCAGTTGTGGAGGTAGTGTGTGAGGATGATGACCCAGGCCTGTGCTCCCTCTGAAGGTTGATGTCTTTCCCTGCAAAACACAACACCCTCACTGAAACTGCCCCTTTCTTTCACACCAACAAACATCCTCTTGCACGACTTCTTTATTTTGTGCAGCTAAGCCCATGAACTGCAAAAATATAGCAGATATTCATATGACATCTGCTGATGATATGAATTTCTAAAAATGATAAAATTATTTCCCAGTGTGTCAGTTCAAATATTTGTTAAACCTCTCTACTATCTCTGAAAGAAGCATTGAGAAAGTGAAACGCTCCATCGAGAAATGACGTTTTCAAATACCATCTCCACTCCTCATAATCCAAGTTACCCAGTTCAGTCATGACTAACAACCCTCAACAGATGATTTATATATATATATATAAAACTGTATATATATTTCTGAAGACCAATTATATTTACTCGTTTACAATTTTCACGGTAAGTACAAGTGCGTGTATCAAGGTGGTTTTCTTCTTTTCTTAATTAAATACAGTACTGACAGAACGTACATATGGCTTTCGTCAATTAAAGACAGGAGCATTTCTTCACCAGCTGGACCAAAAATGAAAAACCTAACCAAATATCTCAGACACACCGGACATGGCCTCTGAAAAGCTGCTGGTACCAAGTCTGTCATAGGTTGATGCTTCCCAACACTTCCTCTGCAAAACAAACTTCTCTACTGTCTCTATAATAAATGTTTTACAATAAAAATGAAAATATATATACTGTGTGTGTGTGTGTGTGTGTGTGTGTGTGTGTATGTATATATATATGTGTATATATATATATATATATATATATATATATATATATATATATATATATATATATATATAAAACCAAGCCACAACCAGAAACAACTCCCACAGAAGACAAACTAAAGCTCAAAAAATGTAATATCCTTAAACAGTTCCTGGTTGGGAGGGCCAATCCTCATGCCGAGCACGTATGTGCATCCGCAAGTTGTTTTTTTGATTAGCTCGATGTGAACAGTAGGGGCACTGGTAGGGTTTCTCGCCAGTGTGAAGTAGCATGTGACGATCCAACTTCCACCGCCGACTGCGGCCGTGGAACGCTTTCCCACACACAGGGCAGAGAATAACGTCACCAGCACTCCCAACATCCCCCTGGAAAATGGCACAGTCTCAATTTCCACAATTTCATTCCCAGCATGTTAAAACATGCAACACCCTTTTCTTACTTTTTCCAAGACTCTCAGATCAGTATGGTATTGAAGGACTTTTGCATGTCACTTAACAACCATATTCCTCTTCAACGTCAAAAAGCACTGGACAAGAGAATAAAACAATCCAGTTATAACTGAAGAGTACGGTCAGGCTGTCCATGTACTCGAAGTATGTGCATATCCAGATTCCCTTTCCTGTTGCTAGAATGTGAGCAGTACGGGCAAGAGAAAGGCTTAGCCCCTGTATGGATCATCTGGTGCTGCTGAAGATTTTGTCGACGGTTGCGTCCCGAGAACATTTTGCCGCACACATCACAGCTGAGTGGGGGGACTCGCCAAGCCTGCAACATAACAACATGCATCTTTCACTAAGGAACCCTCCATCTTCTGCAGTGAGCTAAGATGATTTCTAATCATAAATAATTCCTATGACATACATACATTCAAGTTAGACTTGTGCTTGCTGGCTATGGCCTTCAACATGGCTTTGGACGTTGTCAGATGGATGTGACGCTGTTCCAGTCAACTGGGAAAGAGCCGGATGTTGGGCATGACGTCGTAGGAGATGTGTCTTCAGGTGCCATTTATGGGCTGCACGGTGAGGACACAGAGGACAAGGGTAGCGCCGTTCCCCTGTGTGAGTCACCAGGTGATGTTCAAGATTCTGCCGGCGATTACGACCCAGGAACCGCTTGCCACACACTGGGCATTCTAGTCCCACTATAGGTGTTGCCCCAGCAACATCAAAGGCCCTATGCAGGTCACCCTGGCCATGTTGACTGTGGGTGATGACCCTCACCCCAGTCGGCACCTCTCCTGATGCCTGCAAGAAGGCGAAGACATTCACTAATCTGAGTCCAACTGCAATAGTACATTTATCTTTCATCATCAAATGTTGAACCTGAAGTCACTAATATCAAGGTCTAAATGGTGCTTCACGAGCTTCAATATTACCAGCAAGCTAATGTCCATTTATAACCCATGAATCACTTGTCCAGGACAGGCTTCTCCTATAGGGACACAACTATGAGCTATTTTGGGTGTGTGGTGCAAGAGACAGATTTGTGTAGTTGAGATGCAACATAGTGATATGTCTGTACAGCTGGGACTCAGAAGCTGCACGGTAGGGGCAGTATGGGCAGGTAACAGGGCGATCCCGGCTGTGAGTGGCCATGTGATGCACCATGTTCTGCTTGCGGTTTCGACCATAGCACTTTTTCCCACAAGCTGGACACTGAACAAAGAGACCTTCACTCGCGGCACCTCCCACCGCCTGCAAAACAGCAAATCTTTGCCTCAGCAACTTCTACACGTTATGCATCATTAGCACTCAATTTCTTCCTCTTCCTATAACAAGTCGAACTCTACCTTTCTATAACTATATCCCATTATCCTGGGACACAATGTAAAGGTCATCAGCCTTTTACTCCCTAATGCAGCATTTCCCTTAATGAAACATTCACAGTTCTTTCACTACACTTTCCCCAATTAATTCGCAATTAAAACTTTCACTGGCGACTAGATAACGGTATTAGGATGAAGAGCCCTGATGTGGGTCTTGAGATTGCCTTTCCTGTTAGCACGATGTGGGCAATGAGGGCACTGGAAGGGCTTCTCCCCTGTGTGGGTAAGGTAGTGGCGGCCCAGGTCACGCAGGCTGGTGAAGGTACGGGTACACTGAGTGCACTGGTGGCGTCTGGGGACAACCAACATCTGACGGGGATTCACACCCACTAGGTGCACAGCAGCTTCACCCTGCAATGATAACGCACCCACCCTCAGTCACTAACCCACCTCTACCACCCAACTTTCCTCACAATTTAGTAAAGATTCTGCAGTGCTTCACTAACCATCACCTCACTCCCAAGAAAAATAATCAATGGTTCGAAAAAGTAAGATCCATACAGTAATGAGTAAACATGCTGATAATTTTATTTCCATGTCTTCAAAACTTATCACTCCCATTCTCGAAGGCCCAAATACTGTAGTAATCTGAGTAAACAAAATGAAAATTTATTGCCATGTCTTCATAACTTAAGTTTCCGTTCTTGTTATGCTTATAACAGATTATTGCCATGCCTGGTATCTTTTTCCTGAACCAACTCCTTTACTCTGTCAAAATCCTTTCCATGAACTGTGATAACATGCACTTTCAAATTTCCTTTTAGAGCTGCCCTGTGACTGCAGTATGGACAGGGGTAGGGCTTTTCGCCAGTGTGAGTGAGTATGTGTCTTCTGAGGTCCTTTGGGGACTGAAAGCTCTTGCCACAGTGGGAACAATAGTGTCTCTTGCTGTGGGAACCCAAGATGGCTCTCAGTCTACTCTCACTCAAACTTTCCAATTCACGGACATCCATGCCCTGAAAAATATGGCAAGGTCTTACTCTCATGAAAACTCAAAATTCTTCAAATATACTAGTACGAATCTCCACTGGTGTGTACAGTACTTTCATTCTTATCGATCTCCCAACCCCTTCATTTAACTGGCATTTGTTACCTCAAGCAGATAACTATGCCACTTGGTGTCACAAAACATTTCACACTTCATCTTTATTATTCTCATGGGGCACAACAGGATTTGATGATGGATGAATGGATGGATGAACACCATGAACACACAGCATATGAGATTTCAAGTTACTCTTCTGATTCGCCCTGTGATCACAGTACGGACAGAGGTAAGGCTTCTCCCCAGTGTGAGTCATAATATGGCGTCGCAGGTCCTTCGGGGAATGAAAGCCTTTTCCACAGTGGGGACACGAGTGTCGCTTGATGTGGGAACTCATAACTGCCCTCAGTGTACTTAGATTCATACTTCTCATTGCACCGACTTCAACTATCCCCATGCCCTGCAAAATACGGCAATGTCTTACTCGAATATATATAGAAGGCTTAATTTAATAAGGGAGTTCCTTTACCTAACATGCAACCAGTACAAAATTCAAGTCAAGAGTAAATCATACAGTACTTTTAACAAAAAGTACAATGAATTTTCTTGTTAAAACATGAATATACATCATTCAATCTTTTTTCTGGTTTGCTTCAGGCTATAACAGGCAAATGACAATCCTTCTCCCATATTATTTTCAGTGTAGCAGTGAAAATACAAGTACATATCACACAGTGCTCTCCAGTTAAATTTTCTTCCAAGATCCTTCCACTTTTTACAAGTTGCTCTCTGTTTAGACGAAGTCACATCCAGACAACATACGGGCTGAGTCAATATAATGTTAATAGAATTTTCACATACTGCACACCACACTCTTCATTATCCCTAACCAACACTGCTTACATCAATTCAGTTAACCAATGCTGGTACTATTTGTTAGCCTTTGGAAATAAAAAACATCAACCTGAATGTAAACATTTCTCCACACACTAGTATATCCTCAGTAACTGCATGTGCTGTGGGATGCATACAAGTATGTATCTTTAAAAAATGTTATTCCCATTATGTTTTTAAGGTTTTCAAAGCATTGCATTTCTTGACATGATGCCCACACAACTCCAAGTGTTATTATAAATGGTCAATTTCCAACAAAATACAATTTTTTTTTTTTTTTATAAGCACAATACCATCAGCAAGCACCAAGCTATCCAATATGCACGACAATATATTTGAGTGAATAAAAATAAACTAATTCCACATCTTTTCTCTCATTCATCTCATGGTCTGTGCATGTTTTTAACCACATCATCTAATCAAGTTTGTTATTATTTATTTATTTTTCTAATGAATTTTTTATCTTTCTTGTCAAACAAGATTACTGACAAATTGCAAAAAGGGTCCCTTTCCAGATACAACTATTTTGAACAACATAATACATTCATATACATCCAGTAGAGAAAAAAAAAAAAAAACATAATGCACATGAATGTTCAAAAAATTTTACGGTCTGTACTTGTGACAAATTGCTTTCAGCCCATTTAATCTTCACAGGCAAAAACCATGAGACTGCTATCAATTTTCCTTTACAACTTTCCTTTACCCACTAGGGAACTTTCTCTACCCCCAACCCCCACCCCACTAGTTTCCAAACAACAATATCAGAGATTACACAATATAAAGTTTCCAGTATTTCACCAAGATAAATGTATAATCTGTGACAGCTGGAGAGGATACACATCTGCCACTGAAATATTCCTCAGTTTACATTGAAAGACAGTTCATCAAGTTTACATTGAAAGGAAGTTCATCAATCACACTACATGGCAACAGCTGAGGAATATTTCAAATACTATAATTGCATGCAATTCTGTGTATGTGTGTATATAATTATATGCTATACATCATGTAACTGGATAAAATTACTTCATGTAAACATCAGGTTTTATATACACACACACATTCTATTCACATCAAATATATTATATACTATGGTGTCATGTTCATTACTTTAGTATGATCTTACAGTAACAAACTTAGCATTTAACTGCTACTTGAACATCAAGAGGTAAAAGTAGATGAACACAACAATGAAGTAAACATAATGAGATCAGCACACTAAGTAAGAGGGCCATGAACCCTTACTGATGTTTTAAAAAGCTCCCTTCAAATATTCATACACATGATGTTTCCAAACAGAAAGGAAGGTCATCTAAAACACTAGAGCCTGTGCTGCGTCAACAAAACACTAGAGCCTGTGCTGCATCAACTGACCTCAAGCAGAAACCCCATCAAGATCTATTTGGAAACTACAATTTCTTGACAGCAAATGTTTATTCAACAACAACATCCTAATTCCTATGGTTTATAACCAAATCAATCAAAATCCGTAGAAACAAATTGTATGTACTAAGAAACAATCCCATTATTCAATGAAATGCCCTAGGAAGGAGATGCTTCAAATTAAATACTCAAGTGACTGGCTGACTGGAGTGCATCCACTGTCAGCAAAGAAACAATCCCTTATACATAGCAAAGGGCAACTAGTTGTAGAAGACTGATTTGCAGTTGCATGGGGGTTATGGAAACTAGATGTGTGCAGACTAGAAGCTCATATAGTCAGATGAAACTGGGACTTTTCTTACTCCACTGAGACATACAGGTTTGCTATAATCTCAACTCACGTCCGGGGCAACTAGATGAAGTGTAGGTTTTCCCAGTGCTTTACTGGAAACATCCAGCAGGCCTGATTTTGCCAGATAAAAAGGACATTAAGCCACTTGAAAGCCAGCTTTGACCTAATCAAATTTCCTTGCAAGCTGGAGAGACAAAGGTCTTGCCATATTTTCCTCTAGAAAGGTGGTGGTAGTAGTAGTAGTAGTTGTTCCCTAGGCAGTCCGACCAAACAGCCCCGAGTCCCTTAGGAAGGCCATGGCCAAGACCGGGCTTTCCCACAGAGCTCTCAAAGAGTGTATGTTGTGTTGTTGGCATAGGTGATTGTGTGCAATGCAGTCTTCCATAATATGCTTAATAGTATGGGGTGCTATGTTGCATCCTGGACAGGCATCAGCGACGGAGTCATCCAGCCTCTTCTAGCAGCTTAAGAGGGCTGGATGGTGCCCACATCTCAGCCTGGCCAAGTGGACCCTGTCCTCACGAGGAAGATAGGATTCAGAAGGGTGGATGTCAGGAGGCTTTGCATGCTGCTGTGTGTTATCTTTAATTGACTGAATGGAGTGGCGAGTGATCTGAGTGTGGATATGCTTCTGGAAGCTGGTCCGAGGTGGGCGAGTGGGGAGAGATGACAATACTGTATTTGTGTATGGTATCGTGTGCTGGGTGTTGTTCTGATGTTCCTTGGTGTGGGTGGATGTGCTGCCATGTACTGTAGTGGATGTTGTGGGTTTGTGGGGGCTGCAGCAAAGAAACTGGGTGCCTCTCATGTCTAGGTGATCCTCGACTTTTAAGGACTTTGGTTTCTTGATGTAGGTGGTCTGTGGGTATAGTAGCTGTGCAGCCAATGATTATTTTTAGGGCCTTGTTCTGTATGGTCTGTAGTGTTGTAGTGTGTTTTGGTGAGGTTAGGAGCCCAGGCAGGGCTTGCATAATTCATAACTGAAAGTATGTATTGTTTGTATACTGTGGTGGTGGTTTCTTTGTTGTGTCCGAAAGCTGTATGGGCAAGTGACCTCAAGGCATTGAGTCTTCGTGTTATTTTATTTTTAATGTTTGTGATGTGTTGTTTAAATGACACTGATGTATGTTATACCAAGGATTTTATGTGTGTGTGTGTGTGGGGTAGGGGAGTGTTGTTTATGGTGAGGTGTGGGATGTGACTGTTCTGCTGTCCATTTTGTGAGACAGGTCACTGTAGATTTGGCTGGGGCTATTTTGAGCCAGTTTGTGGTGAACCATTCGTGTAGTGTGAGGTAAGGTTGGATGATGTGTGCAGCTGTGTTTGCATTTAGGTGCATACATGTAAGTGTTATATCATCTGCATAGGATGCTATGTGTATCTGTGGTGTGTGGGTATGTCGTGCATGTTTAGCTTAAAGTGTAGGGGACAAAACAGATCCTTGGGGGATGCCATTTGTGAAGTTTCTGATGTTAGAAGACTGACCAACAAATGTTACGTGTGCAAATCTGCCTGCTAAGTTGTCTGCCAGCCATCTTTTTGTGTTACTGTGCATGTTTGTGTTGAGTATTTGTTTGTGAGGTTGTGGCGGAGGATGGCATTAAAAGCTCTGCTGATGTCTAGTGTGATTAGGAGTGTTCTGTGTGGTGGCCTAGCTGAGTTCATGCCATCAAAAACTCTCTGCAAGGTCTGTAAGAAGGGTGTTTGTGGAGTGTAGTGGCCTAAAGCCATGTTGTGATTGGGCTACGGGAATATCAGGTGTGACTAGTTGTAGTACCAGTCGTTCAGTGACTTTAGAGGGGATGCAGAGGAGTGTGATGGGGCAGTGTGAGAAAGGTTGGAGCTCTTACTGCACATACATACGATACTCTGACACCAGGGTACCACTATGAAAATGTTAATTCTTTACCGGGCAGGAGGAATAATAACATCTGCTTGGTGGTAAATGTCTTAAACATTAACTCCTCAAATATGGAAACATTAGCCACCCCCTCCCCCTTAAAAAAAAAAAATAAATAAATATATAAATAAACTAATAAAATAAAACAGGGGAGGAGGCAGGTAGGTGGCGGCGCCTATCGTCCTCGTATTCACAGTGCTATCCTCACGTGGCTCTATACTGAGTGACAAGCCAAATGGTTCCCTACAACCCGTGAAACCACTTACTACACTGGGTGGTAATTGCAAACCTGTTAACTTTTTGTTTGTTTGTTTTTTTTAAGAAGAATGGGGGGGGGAACTATATACCTGGTATCCAAGTGTGTGTGTGTGTGTGTGTGTGTGTGACAGAGAGAGAGAGAGAGAATGGAATTTGGTTCTGGACATTCACCAAAAGTCCCCCTTTTCACCCCACTTTTCCCTATTCCCCCCCCCCCACTTTACACAGGCACACAATCAAGCATTCAGTCAATACATGTATTACACATAAATTAAACACTAAACATTAAATAATAAAGGGCTTTAAGGGCATAAAATACTGAACGTACCTAACTCCAAAGACGATAGTGCTAAAGTGGAAGGGGTAGGGTTGGGGGTTCTGAGGGAAGTCAAACCTTGCCGTGCCATAAGTATTTTATGCGCGACGTTCATTTTTTTTTTTTTTTTTTTTTTTTTTTTTTTTTGGGGGGGGGGGGGGTGAGAGAGAGAGAGAGAGAGAGAGACTTTACCATGTCATAGAAAACCGAGGCATAGAAGTTCGCTCCATAGGCGACTTGACTGTACTTTGGATATGTCCTTTGTTTTTGCTGATTTTGAGTCCCTAGGGAAGTGAAGTGGGCAATAAGCTTGGGATCATGGAGTGGTTGGATAGAGTGGTTATGTCTATGCATGGGGGGTGCTTAAGCCCAGATAAGAGTGAATGGAGACTTGAGTGATGAATTTTCCGTGAATATTGGCACACATCAGAGGTCAGCCTTGAGCCCCTTACTGTTTGTCATGGTGCTTGAAGCTGTTTTTGCTGATTTTGAGTCCCTAGGGAAGTGAAGTGGGCAATAAGCTTGGGATCATGGAGTAGTTGGATAGAGTGGTTATGTCTATGCATGGGGGGTGCTTAAGCCCAGATTAGAGTGAATGGAGACTTGAGTGATGAATTTTCTGTGAATATTGGCACACATCAGGGGTCAGCCTTGAGCCCCTTACTGTTTGTCATGATGCAGGTTGATGACCTGGTGTTGACTGCAAAAAATGAAAGGGAGGTGGAGGACTGATTTTGAAAGTGGAGGAACAGTATGGGGCAAAAGCGTTTGAAAGCACATGCGGATAAATCAAAAGTGATGATATCTAGGGTTGGCTGCAGTACTGTCAAAACACATGGTGTGGTCATGTGCAGTCTACCACAAGGGTGTGGACAGCAACTTCCATCTTGTGCAGTTTGTGATAAGTGGGTGCATGAAAGATGTATGTAGTGGTAACAGTGGAAGACTGCGAAATAATACTAATTTCTTGTGCACAGTGTTAAACACATTTTCTAGTGCGAAAGGACTGAACCTGCCAGAGAGTCTCTAAACTGTGTGGGAGTTCTGTTATTTGGGGGATGTTATGTGCTGGAAGTGGGGCTGGTGCTACCTCTGTGGTTCAGGGAGCTGCTGCCTCTCAAGATGACTCTCCCTCCATGCTATGGAATCTTTGTTTGAGGTATGTGTTAATGTAATCTTTGTATGCAGAATGTGTAAGGAATGTAATGCTTAATGGTTGCAATACCTGGCCAGTACAGGAAGAGGGTATTTGTGTCACAACCTGGGCAGTAAAGGAAGAGGGGTATTAACTGCAGGCTAAAATGAAATGACAATGATTTGATGGAGGTGTATTGTGTCCTTGAATATGAGGCATGGGAGGCTCAGATGACGACTGATGAGATGAGAGGAAAGACGGACGTGGAGTGCATCGGTGTTGTGGTGAGGCGGGGTAGATTGAGATGGTCTGGGCATGAACCTGGGGTTAGTCAGACCCTAAGTTACTTTACTTAGTGTTTTTCATATATTGCTATAGGGTCTTGGGATGTTTTCACTCTACCTTCCTGACTAGTAAAGTAGTTTAGGGAGGTCTATCTATCTATCTATCTATCTATTGCCAGACGCCTCAGTCCCGTTTGGGGTGGCCACAAACAAATCGCCTCCAAGTCGCCCTGTCCCCCGCCATTTCACTCCCCTGCTCCCAACTCACACCCCCCTCTCTCATACACCTCTCCATCCCATCCCTCCATCTCATCCTCGGCCTCCCCCTCCCTCTTTCCCCCTCCACCTCACTCACATACACTCTTTTCGTCAGTCTTTCACCCTCCATCCTCTCCACATGGCCAAACCACCTCAGTATGTTCCTCATAACGCTTCCTATCACATCCACATCAACACCACAAGGGAGGTGATGGGGTTATTTCAGTATTTTGCTCTACTTTTGCACTTAAGGGGCTTTGACCCCCCTCCCCCCTAAGGGGCTTTGACACCCCCCCCTCATAATCTATACTGCCTAGTTACTTATGATGACATATGCTCTCTCTGTCTCTCTCTTTACATGTACTTTGGCCACTGGTCTACAGCAGGCAATGACAGAAAATTGGTGGGACATTTCAGTTTTGGTAAGGCAGCCATTACTTTTAGTGGGTATAAAAACTTTCAATGCTTTTCTTTTCAATTTTCCTTACAATATTTCTTCACTTATAACTTCATACATTTGGCACCAAATGGAAGAGAAAGGGCTACAGAACTTGTGTACAAGTGTTTGTTTCAATAAAGATACTGTAGGTATGTTTGGTGAATTTTTTAAGTATTGGGGTCAGCCAGACCCAAGGTTACCTGGGGTAGGGTAAAATTTTCAGGTAACACAAGCAGGGTTAAGAGGATGGAGGATGACAACTGGATGCAGAAGGTAAGAAGTGTGAATGTCAGGGGTGGGGTCGTGAGAGGCACACCGAAAAAGACCTGGGATGAGGTCACACCGAGATCACGGTGTGACCTCAGGGATAAGGGACTGAACAGGAAGGCTGCCAGAGATCGAGAAGCATGCAGAGCTGCCATTGGAAAACGAAGGTTGACACATGCAATTATGTTGGTGCCTTTATAAATTATATGAAATACTTTGTATTGTGGTTGGTGTGAAATTTTTCTTGATCTCTCCATGGATTCTGCTACATTCAAGAGAGTCTACTGCATATACAAATGGGCAGATACATAAAACTTGGTTACACACACACATACAAACAGTGCCACCTCTCATTTTAGTTTGTGATTTTCTTAACTGGATCATAGTTTTCAATATTTGTTCATCCAACACCAAATCATCTCAACCATTCATTTTCGACCTCACATCATGGCAATTATCACAGCAAGGCAAAGGCCTTGTTCCTTCTTTGGTTGAAATAGAACTGCCATTCTCCAGCTCCCATTCTTCCCACCCTTACCGCCTCATTTGGTCATACAAACTCTCTAAGTGCTACCTGCATCAAAGGACTGCAACACACAATAGTCGGGCCAAAATCAACATAGCCCATGCCTACTTTCAATTAACCCCTCCGTGGCCGCCGGCGTCGAATGACGTTTAGCTGATCAATTGCTGCAGGAGTCGTTTAAGCGCGGCCTATAAAAAACTGAAAAAATCTGGGGGACATGAACGAACTTTCTGAACGTCTTCACACTGACCTACACTTCACTCCCATACACCTCATCAAGCAGTTCAAAGCCTACTGCTGTAAAGAGGGGATTTTCGATTTTTTCGCTCCTAGCCATGCCCAAACAAGCACAACTACACCCATTATCTCGACCCAGGCAGAACATATCATCTTTGTCCTCTCTTGCGAAACACACACAACCACCTGCTTACGATTATGAAGTAATACAGGCACATACAAAAAAGATATGATAATAAGTGAAAAAAACATTTTTGTCTTGTTATCTTTACCTACTTGCTCAGGTTTGTTGTAATGGTTTGGATCATTTGATGCAGTGCAACTTGTAGAAAACTGTGAAAACCTTTGGGAAGTGAACGAAAATCTGGGACATGAGACTGACCTTGACTTCACCCTCTCACATATCATCTGTCAGTTCACCACCTGCTGACATAACGAGTGGATGTACAATTTTTTCACTCATGGCCATGCCAAAAAACAGATAGTTACACCCATTACCTCGACCCAGACAGAAAATACAATCTTTTTCCTCTCTAGAAAAACACATACAACCACCCTGTTTACAAGACAGCAATATATATTGCGAAAATAACAAGATAAAATGATAAAGATGAATGCAAAATGATAAAGATGAACATGTTATTACGGAAAAAATACGTTTTCCCCCGTCTGTAAACTTAGTTATTTCTGCTTTGTATCTGTATTCGTAATACTTAGACTTCTGAAACTGCATTACAATTCTATTTTTAGCCATGCTTGTGGTGTGGGAGCTCGAAGTTGTGACAACCTCCACACTGCTAATCGGATCTGACCCTCCACTTTATTCTCCTGTGGCAGTGTTTAACCTTGGAGGACGTGCAGTTTTCTCATTTAGGACCGAAAATTCAACTTTCGCTCCCTTTTCCAAGCATGGGCACAACGATAATGTAAAAAATAACTCAAAACTACCATAAACATATTTTATATCAAAAAGGTGAAAAAGTATTCATAATTTTTTTCCAGCCATTCCTAATAGATTATGTACTGAAATCATTCAGATATCATCATATCTCACATATGCACAACATTTCAGCACCATTCGTTTTTTTTTTTTTTTTTTTTTTTTGGGGGGGGGGGGCGGCCCCCAGTTGCGTTGCGGCAGGGGCCCTTGGCGACGATATCGGGTGCCGATATTTCTGCAACTTCTGCGCTCCATTGCAAGCAATAAAATGCGTCTCGGAAGCTGGGATTCGCACTGTTAGGTACATCTGCACTTTTTCAATATGGCAAGAAAAAAAAATCAATTTTCGAAACTTCAAAAAATGGCCCCAGCATCGGCCTGGCGTGCACGGAAAATTCTGGGCCTTCGGACACAGAGGGGTTAAGATGCTCTCTGGAGACAACAAAAATCGAGAGAGAGAGAGAGAGAGAGAAATTCTGGGCCTTCGGACACAGAGGGGTTAAGATGCTCTCTGGAGACAACAAAAATCGAGAGAGAGAGAGAGAGAGAAATTGACTGATTCCTGACATACACTAAAGTTGACATCACTTTATGCAGTACCATTGATATTTTTTAAAAACCCTCACATTGACTGCATCATGGTAAATCTACAAAATGGTATACAGTAATGTACACAATGATCTATTGTAACACTAAGAACTGGAATAAAATAACTGGTTTTGTTTAAAATTTTCTGATGGAAAACTGTGATGAAGGGAAAGCAGCAACCTTATTTCCTCTGTACAATGTGCACCCATGATTAGAGAAGGTATGTTTAGGAAATTTTTTTCACTCAATTTACTAATTCTACCAATTTGTGAGGGAAAATAATTATGCACTAACTTATTTGAAGTGGAAATACACACATATAAATCTTTCACTGCTCCCTTGCATTCATTAATGGCCAATCAGCTAATCTTTTTGCTTATATCTACGGATGCGATTGTCATGTTACAATCCCTCAGTGCTCCACATGCATTTCTACACAACAAAATGCTTGGTTGTTTATTTATGATAATGCACACTTTTCCAAGTGTCCATTATTGAAATCTTAATAATCAGTAAGGCCAGTTATTTTCTTCCAATTGTTGATGGCCTTGGAAAGTCACCAAAACTTGTAGGTGTACCCCAAACCATGACCTTCGTGGTATAACATGCAGGGTGATATAGGGGAGTGTGCATTATATGGTGAGGAATTCAGTGTATATATATATATATATATATATATATATATATATATATATATATATATATATATAGATAGATAGATAGATATATATATATATATATAGATATATATATATATATATATATATATATATATAGATATATGTATATTTTATGTGTCCGACTTCTGGGCATAGGCTTCACAGCCTGCTCTCACGGCCCAGTAGTCCTCCTACATACCATACACCTCTCTACATGTCACCACTTTGGCGCTAACACCCACCGTCCATATTGAATACATGCTAGGGCTGTCTCATACAGGACTGGTGTATTGGTATTAGCGGGGGTACTTTTATGACATGTCGGCGGGTTATCTGGTAGATCAGGAAAGTCTGCTTTTATGAAAATCAAATCCTTAAACTGTTCCCTGCCCCAGCCGGGATTCCTCATAACCTCGGTACAATAATGACGATTGCTGTATGATGATGATGATTGCTGTAAAGATGATGATTGCAGTGCAGTTCCTACAGTGTCAGTGTGGTGAGGCGACGAGATGTGTGGCGGAACTGTAGGTTAGCTGTGAATCTAGTCTGACCCTTCTGACAGGACGCCAGATAACACCTTACGTTCTCTCTTTGGCTTAAAAGGATTGCTTTTATTCTTTACTTGTTTCTTGGGAGACATTTTTCACTTACACAACGAAGTATGGTAGAGCTGTAAACACGAGAAGGGTGACGACAACGTAAGTAACGAACTGAGCTCGTTTACAATAAGACTGTTGGAGTGGCAGGAATGCCTATGGGTGCGGGTATCCTAACTATAGCAATAAAAGAAGTGCGCGTTGCGTGCCAATTTCAAATTAAGTTACAGTGTATAGTACAGTATTAAAATGTTTCATCAGCAGAAACTTAAATCCGCGGATAAATAGGGTCTACCGTAATGATCTTTGAACCCGTTTCTGGAGTTTTATGATTTGGCGTGAAAACACCTTACGTTGCACGATTACTCAATTAATGCTTTGCACTGCCATCAGCTGGATGAGTAGCATCTGCAGACTTGGCAGACTTGTACACATTAAGCTGGGTTCAACATATTCAGGTGACACCTACCCAGAGGTTGGTAGAAAACCTATTTCTATAGCCATCCATCATCAAATCCTACGTTGCCCCATGAGGAGCGTAGGAGCCCGGGGCTAGGCAGTTGGTTCCAACATTTAAGATAACAGTGACCAGCCTCACTCATCTCCGAGTGGCATTACGTGAGCAATAAACCCCAACCACCCCTTGGATATAATCCTTCACTGGCTCAATCCGACTGGAGTGCAATAATTACCCACTAAACCACCAGGCACCAATATTTGGTTATCTGGTTACCACCCGGCGTAGTAAATGGTTTCCTGGTGTACAGGAAACCATTTGGCTTGTCACTCAGTGTAGAGTCACCCATGGGCAGAAGGAAGAGGAAAGAATGAAGGAATGAAAGACAGAAGAGGGAGTGTAAAGTCACCCGCAGGCAGAAAGACGAGGAAAGAACGAAGGAAAGAAAGACAGAAGATGGAAGGAAAGAAGGATGGAGGAGAGGACACGGCAGACACCCGAGAGTAGCACTACATTGAGTGAGTGGATGGTGACATAAAATAAAAAACAAAAAGCTTAGTTGTAAGAAGAGGCAGACTGCACATGCATGTGTGCACACATGCACTTGGCCAGTTGATCAGGCGTAAAATGGTGACATGAGGAGGTGTACGGTACATAGGAGAACCAATGGGCCTTTGGAAACGGGCTGTGAAGCCTATGCCAAGTCGGATACATTAAAAGGACCATCTCATATCCAGAAATTTTTGTTGTGTTAAATTATGACCATTTTTTTTTTTTTTTAAATAAACAAAATCCTACAAAAACACAATGTTTTGTTTACTCTAGGTGAGGCAAACATGCATCTGTGGTCTGACAGTGAAACTTGGGGGAAACGGCCTGGGACCCAAGGCAACTCTGTTATACTGTAAAACCAGTGTAGCCCAACCAATAAACAATGCCTTTAGAATAAGAAAAGGATGTGCAATAAATTCTCAATTACCTATGGCATTGCAGCCAAGGGGGCATCTGATAGCGACATACTGACAGAGTGTACAAACACCCAAAGAAGTGATGACTCGATTCCCAGTACCTTGCACTCGGAAAGTGGTATCTGGCAACTGCCAAGATTTAGTTATATTTTGAATAATGCACACTGGAAAAAGCAGTATTTAGGTAAGCAGCTCCAAAAAGTAATATGTAAGAGTTTTTACCGTGTATATCTCGCATTACGGAAAAGGAAACCATAATATACTAAAGTTGAGGCTTAGCCGCATTATAGAATGTGAAACACACGTCCTATCACTCAACAATTTCAGAGTTAAAATTCGGAGAAACTCGTAATATTTTCCACCCTAAATTATCAATACTGAAGGAAAAATGTCCCATAAAATAAAACCCACAGATAATGGTAATGCTGAAATCACAAGTGCTATCAAATCAGAAAATAAACATCTAAATTATTATCTACATTTAATTCTCTATGCGAGATGATATTTACACGGGAAAACCCATGAGCACTACCCGCTAAACAGGATGGATCGTCAACATGATACTACAGCCTGCTAGTGCAAGCAGATTACTGCTTTTTATTTACCAAATATTCCAGCAAGGCAGACAACCCAGCAGACAACAATGCTGCTAAAAACAAGAGTCCCAAGGGGCATACTTTGATTGAAATTAAAGTCTGAACTCAGTAAGCTTGTTTTTTCCACCAACTAAAGGTCAGATACTTCTAGATCAGACTTTGTAAGCCATGTACTGTACTTTATCATCTAATTGCACTGTAGTTTATTACTGATCTAGTATCAATGAATTAAAAAGTATGCATATAATTATCTACCAGTGTGGTATAGCATTTTGACTCCATGGCAAAGAGACCCCAGGGTCATTATACTACCATATACGGTACTTAGACGCAGGGGTCAATTTGCCATTGTGGTATTTTGACTGAAAGCAGTGATGAGAAATAGGGAGGTGAGTATGGATGTTAAGAAGTCACCGCATGGTAGTACTGCGATCCCTACCCTGACGTATGGAAGCGAGACATGGACCTTGCAAGAGGGGAACAAGTCAAGAATGAAAGCAGTGGAAATGAGTTACCTGAGAGGAGCATGTGGAGTGACATGGAGGGACAGGTTGACAAATGAAGAAGTGAAGGAATGTTGTGGGGTGGATGTGGTTGAGAAGATTAGGAGAAATACACTGAGGTGGGTTGGACAAGTGGAGAGAATGGAGAATGAAAGACTGACTAAGAGGGTGTATGTAGGTGAGGCGGGGGGAGGGAGAGGGAGGGGTAGACCGAGGATGAGGTGGAAGGATGGAGTTGAGAGGTATATGAGGGAGAAGGGGGTGAGTTGGGGGGAGGGTAGTCAAATGGTGGGTGACACAGCGACTTGGAGGTGTTTTGTCTGTGGCCACCCTTTGCGGGATTAGGGCGTCAGGCTATAGATAGATAGTATTTTGACTCCCATTTGTACCTATGAAATTTGTTAATAAAATGTAATTAGAAGTATATTACATGTCTTTGATGATAAGCAGCTTTAAAATTGCTTTTAACTGATTACACCATTTGAAAGGTGTAAAAAAATGACTAATCACACACAAAACATGTAATTTTTAGTTTTAAATTAAACAGGCATACTCCCTTTAAGTTAGGTTAAGATGATTATAAAAATTAAAGACAACAAATATAGAATTCAAACAATAAACTAAAGAATTTAGGGGCGGGGGTCATTTTCCCATAAGGGAGGTAAATCTATCATAGGAGTCAGAATACTATCTCACCACGCTACTGTACCATAATGAAACTAACTCCTGCCCACTTAGGAAGTGGTACTTTAATAAGTACATAACAAACCTGGGTTTGCCAATTTAGATGGCTAGTCAACATTATTAACTTTCATGTTTAATGACTCGATGCCCCCCTCAATTAATTTCTTTATCTGGAGTGTTTGCTGCACTACTGTTTGAGGTATACATACCAACTGCCAGGCCAACATCTTTCATCAGTCAAAATGAATACTGCATGATTTGTAAAAATCTAATTTTTTCGTCCCAGACAGTTTTTAGTGACTGCATATCTACCAACCTTTAAGCCATACAGTGCACTCACTAGTTTCACAAATCATACTTTTGCAAATTGCAGTTTCGCAAAGCAAAGGAATGTTCCCCTTCAAAGAGTCTCGCGATATTATTGAAGTTTCGCAAGCCCCAGCAGCAAGTGATCACATGTATATGCATCGCCTCAGTCACTTGGTCAAGGCCACCGCTGCCATGCTTGGGACGTCATATCCCACGACACTTTGTACTCATGTGATCTCAAGCTCACACGACATTCTTGAGTCTCTAGTTCGCGTGTTGTGTAACGTGTTTCACTTTTCACAATTACATAATGAGTGGCTGCAGTGCTGAGGGTTCAAGGAAGGGCAAGGGTACCTGGGAGTACTGTAAAGGTGGCTCAATCGGTAGAGAGGTGGCTTGTAGTCCTAACGGACCCGGGTTCAAATCCCGCTGGGGCAGGGAACAGTTTAAGGATTTGAATTTCATAAAAATCAGACTTTACTGATCTACCACATGTCCCACTGACATGTCGTAAAAATGCCCCCGCTAATACCAATACACCAGTCCTGTATGAGACAGCCCTAGCATGTATTCAATATGGACGGTGGGTGTTAGTGCCAAAGTGGTGACATGTAGAGGTGTGCAGTATATAGGACTACTGGGCCTTGAAAGCAGGCTGTAAAGCCTATGCCCAGAGTCGGGGGGGGGGGGGGGGGGGTATTCTCCAGATGAGCATGGTGCAATAGCCATGCCAGACAGTGGTGCTAGACATTGTGATATTGTGAAGAATTTTAACTGCCCAGAATCAACAGTGCATTCAATTAAAAAGAACTGTGATGCAGCGAGTGCTACTGTGAGTTTATTTCCCTGTTTCTCAACTGGACATGTGGAGGGAATCAACAGTGGTATAGTCGTTCTATTTTATGAAGGCAGTTTGGGTGGTAGGTGGTGGCAACCATCATCCACTCACTTGATGTAGTGCTGCCTACTTCTTTCTTAGCCTTTGTCATTCTTTTTCTGTGCCTCCCCTCCTCTCTTCCTATTTCTCGCATCTTTCCTTTCACTTCTTATTGCTTTTCTTTCCTTTACAGGTGGCTTTACATTGAGTGACAAGCCAAATGGTTTCCTGTAAGCCAAGAAACCATTTACAAAGCTGGGTGGTAACCATATAACCAAACCATACATGCTCCCTACGTGTGAACAAGTGGGTTGGTGGAGGGTTAGTGCCCCTCTCCTTAAAAGAAATAACTCAAAGTCAAATGGCCACCCCTTAAGGGCTTATGGTGTCTGGCTATAGATAGATAGATAGATAGTTTGGGTGGGACGCTCTGGGACCTCACACTGTTAGCTCTGTTGTCACATCGCCGCCGACACACGTGTAATTATTTGTGTTCACCTCTCTCTCTCTCTCTCTCCTATTTTAAGCTAGTAACTACTTATAAATGAATTTTAAACACTCTGTATAGAAGTAATTCAATAAAAAAGCTGTAGTATAGTATAAATCTCATAAGACTTGTCAGCGTTGCCTTTGAGACGTTGTCAGGTGGTGACACGAAGGACAGCCCTGCGTGAGTGGGTCATACTCGGTCAGTCTCCCGCCATGGAAGCTATATATATATATATATATATATATACTGTATATATATATATATATATATATATATAAAAAGCACCTATAGACTTTTACCTCAGGGGTGGTGTGGAAAAAAAAAGTCGAAAACAATTGAAAAAATTAAGAAAATACAATTAGTAGTAGTTAATATATAATATGAGAGAGAAAGAGAGAGAGAGAGAGAGCACGTGTGTGGCGATGATGTGGCAACAGAGCTAACCGAGTGAGGTCCCAGAAAGCCCCACCCAAACTGCCCTGATAAAATAGAACGACTGTAGTGGGGAGCAGTGTGGGGGCAGGTGGTAATTAACCACCGCTCCCAGCCTCAGAATTCATCTTCGAGCCTCATCAAGCAATTCAGCCTGTGTGTCAATTAAAGCCTTTAGTATTATGGTTCAGTAATATAAGATCATCATCATCATTATCCGGACCTCCTTTCCCACCTTAGGGCAGAGTGAGGAGTAGCAACATCCAGAGAGCCGAAGCCGGCCCAATTCAATGGGCCATGCTTCCATTCATTCATCATTCAAACCCACGAAATCCTGGCTCCATCAGATAGGCCAAAAGACATTTCACCATGTTCTGTAGTTTCACATATATATACCTATCTGATAGTCAAGCCGACTGCTGTCACATTAAAATGGGTACCAAATCCATGGTAATGCGCTTCTCTGCACAAAATTAATCCAGCCAGCTCAGGCTCTTGTCACTCCCTTAACCTCACCAACTTCCATACCTCTCTTCCCCACACACTCATCCACTATATCCTGCCACCTTCTTCTTGGCCTACCTCGCTTCCTCCCTCCTTCAAATTCACTTAGACATACCTTTAACCTGTGGACTGCGCAATGACCTTTTTTTATCCCACCCAGTGTTCACGTGGGGGGGGGGGGAAGTTTTTGTTTATTATAAACTTGAAGATACACATCCAGGCCATCACCTGGGGGGGGGGGGACTTTGCGTAGGGCCATGCATAAGTTTACATACAGGAGTAGTGAAAAAAGGAAAATCAAAATCTGTTTTTGTTATCATAAACTTTAAGATAAACATCCAGGGCATAATCTGGTGAAAAGAAAAAAATTTCTCTCTCTCCGTCTTTGTGTAGTGCCACGCATAAGAGTGCGCAGGGGTCATGTTGTTTATAGTGATGCACAGCCTGAGCTGTGGCTCACAATGCGACGCTACCCAGCCTGAGCTGTGGCTCACAATCCATGGGTTAATGGGCATTCTAAGTGAATGGTTCACAATTGGTGTCGGCGTGCAACAAGGTTGTGTGATGTCCCCATTGTTCTTCAATATATATTTGGATGGGGTGATGAGAGAAGTAAAAACAAGAGTAATGGAAAGGGGGATGGTATTGGGAATGGTGATGGATGGAATATCTCATATTTGTTGTATGCTGATGATGCAACACTACTTGCAAATAACAGACAAGAACTAGGCAGACTAGCGCAGAGTTTTGCTGATGTATGTGTGCGTCGTGCTTTGAGTGTAAATGTAGAAAAGTAATAGTTATTGAAAGAGAAGGTGACTCCTACTGTGATGTTACAGTGAATGGAGACAGACTGGAATTGGTGAGAGTTCAAATACCTGGGTGTAGTGACAGAAAAGAGGAAAATGTGCAAAAGAAGTGGAAAGCAGAATGACACAAGGAAGGAAAGTAGCTAGTGCAATGAAGGTCTTGATAAGAAACAGAGGCTTGAGTGTTGCAGCTGCATGAGGCTTACATGAAGGAGTGTTAGTGCCAACTTTAACATATGGCTGTGAGACTGTGATGTAGCATGAAAATGGAAAGTCAAGAGTGACAGCAGTGGAGATGGGACTGTTGAGGAATGTATGTGGAGTACAGAGAGGATAGGATACGAAATAATGTGATTCATGAAAGATGTGGAGCGAGGAAGTCTGTGGACTCCAGAATCAAAGAGAGTGTACTGAGATGGTATAGTCATGAGGAGAGATGGATAACAACAGAGTGGTGAAAAGGGTATATCTGAGCAAATTTGAATGAGGGAGGAGGCGAGCTAGGCCAAGGAGAAAGTTTAGAGATGTGGTGGATGAGTTGTGTGAGGAAGAGAGGTTTGGAAGTCAGTAAGGCTAGGGAACTGACAAGAGATTGAGCTGGCTGGATGAATATTGTGAAAAGTGCATGATTTGGCACCCTTTTTTAACATGACAGCGTCTGGACTGACTCGGATACGTTTATATGAAGCTACAGAACGTGATGAATGCTTTTGGCGTATCCAATTGAGCCAGGATTCCGGGGACTTGAATGATGAGTGAATGGAAGTGTGGCCCATTGGACTGGGCAAATTTGGGCCGTCTGGACACTGCTACTCCTCACCCTGCCCTAGGGTGGGAAATGAGGTCCAGATGATGATGATGAATAATGATACCTTTTTCATCACTCTATTGTCATACATTCTGTCCACATGACCAAACCATCTCAGCACACTCTTCGATTCTGGTGTCCACTGACTTCCTCACTCCGCATCCCAGAAACATATGTCTGATCAACTGTAGGTAAATTATGGTAGGCATTGTGTCATTAATGGGTAGCTATGGGGGAATGATCTGGGCAACCCTGGAACCAGTTACCTCTTATTACATGTAAAGTATACGCACCAGTTTTGCAATGCTGTTGTGGTACCAATTGGGTGTGAAACTAGTGAGAGCACTGTATACCTACCATCTTTTAACCGGTATGCCACAAACTGAACCCCTTAACCACTTTGCCATGAACTTATCTTCACACCTGTACCATATCCTAGTGGTAGGAGGAAGAGCTACAAAGCTTTAGACATCCCTCTGCTATTCCCATAGTAGAGCACTGGCTTTTGACGTTTTGCGTACATCTTTGTATGCACTACTGCCTAGAAATGACATGCAGCGTACATCATCATGGCTAAGGGGTTAAGCCTATAACTAACGTATAGCTAGGTGAATGCTAAAACTAAGTTACGAGGGACGCTGACCACAGCGGGGGAGGAATGGAGTGTAATGGCACTGGCATAAAACAATTATGTATAACATGCATGTCAATAGCATACTAAATGTCAGCTGACATCTTGACCTAATCTGACCAGAAAATATTCAAAATTGGTCTGTTGTTTTGGAAAATATGTAGCAGTCATCTGTGAGCCAGTGCTCGTTCCCATGCTAACTACACACTCCTGCGGCATAGAAAACCACTGCAAATATATATATCAATAGCCAGTCTCACTGATACAGGAAACATAAGCCTTCTCACTGTAATAATAATCAATATATCCATCCATCCATCCATCAACCAATCCTATATTGCCCCATGAGGAGCGTAGGAGCCCGGGGCTAGGCAGTTGGTCTCAACATTTAAGATGAGGGTGAAATCAATATATAAAATATATAATGATTTACCAAAAAGTTAAATTCAAATAATATTCTGAACGTTACATGTCAAACCATCCAAAGAACTGAATGGGTTTGAAAGAGTAAGAAATGTAATCTAAAGGTGAATGTAGGGAAGAGCAAAGTTATGGTCTTCAACAGAAATGATGCACTGAATGCACAGTGAGGTTGGATGATGAGGAAATGGAAAACGTGAGTGCATTTAAGTACTTGGGTAGTGTAATGAGTAAGGATGGAAATTTAGAGGATGAAGCGCTTGAAAGGGTACAACAGGAAAAAAAGTTTGCTGGTTCTTTGAAAGCAGTGATAAGAAATAGGGAAGCAAGAATGGAGTAAAAAAGTTGCTGCATGATAGTACTGTGATACCAACTCAAATGTATGGAAGTGAAGCTTGGACCTTGCTGGAAGGAAGTCAAGAGTGAGAGCAATGGAAATTATTTATTTGAAAGGAGCATGTGAAGTTACGTTGAGAGAACGACTAAAGACTGACAAATAAGGACATGAAGGACTGTCATGGTGTGGATATGATACAAAGCATTAGGAGAAATACACTGAGGTGGTTTGGCCATGTGGAAAGATGAAGAGCAAGACACTAATGAGGAGAGTGTTTGTGAGTGAGGTGGATGGGGGGGGGGGTTAGGCTGAGGATGAGATGGAGGGATGGAGTGGGCATGTACGAGAGAGGGGGAAGGGTGGGGACAGGGAGACATGGAAGCGATCTGTTTGTGGCCACCCCTTATGAGATTAAGGCCTCTGGCAATAGACAGATGTTGTTTTCATACAGTGGAGCGAGGCATGATTCTTCCAAACACTCCAGAGGTGGCGGCCCAGCCTGGACTTGAAACCTTATAATTCATGCTAGGTAGACAGAACCCATGTACATCACAAGCAATGAAAATGCCAGCGTTCTATATACATTAGGTCCTCTGATGTGGCAATTCAAAGTACGGCATGTTAAAATGAGAATCCCACCAGACACACAGTTTGTTCCAATACAGTGCAACCACTCCCACATGTTTTGTGTGCGCATGGCTTTAGTATACACTATGTGTATTTCATGTGTGTTGTTCTCAAGAACTGTGCTTCTGTGCTTACACCCTGCCTAGGGAAACTCTTTCACCTTTGCCTATCAACTTGTACCTTTCCTTCTTGCTGGAAGTTTGCTCTCATTCAGCCAGTCCCAAAGAAGGATGACCATTCCCAACCCTCTAACTATCGTCCAATTGCTTTAACATCCTGTATCTCAATAGTTTTCGAGTCAATTCTTAATAGAAAAATTTTAAAGCATCTTTCCTGTCACAACCTTCTTTCTGATCATCAGTATGGGTTCCATCAGGGATGCTCCACTGGCAATCTTCTCACCTACTTTTCAGACTCCTGGTCATCCTCTTTTCAGGACTTTGGCGAAAGCTTTGCCATTGCGCTTGACATCTCTTAAGACTTTCGATTGAGTCTGGCATAAGTCTTTAACTTCCAAACTGCCCTCTAATGGTTTCTATCCTTCTATCTGTGCCTTCATCTCTAGCTTCCTCTCTGGTCGTTCTATACCCGCTGTTGTAGACGGCCATCGTTCGTCTCCTAGATCTATCAACAGTGGTGTTCCTCTTGGCTCTGTCTTATCACCAACTCTCTTCCTTTTATTCATCAATGACCTTCTAAGCTGTACATCTAGCCCTATCCTCTCTTATGCTGATGACTCCACCCTTCACCTATCCATTCGGTTCCCGTAACGTTCATCTCAGCAGTTACTTCAATAAACAAGGGATGAGGCTATGGAACACCTAATGTCTGACTGGGGTAAAAATAATCTGGTTGTTTTTAATGCATCAGAGACTTAGTTTTTACACCTATCAACCCGACAAAATCTTCCACAGGTATACCCACTAATGTTTAATAATATTCAGCTTAATCCTGCATCATCCTTGAACATCCTTGCGGTTTCATTTACACGGGACTTATCTTGGAAAGATCATATTAAATCTCTTGTAAAATCTGCTTTCAGGACGTTAGGTGTGCTAAGCCGACTCCGTTCCTTCTTTACCCCAGCACAATTGTTGACCCTACACAGGGGTTTTATCTGCCCCTGTATGGAGTACAACTCTCATGTGTGGGAAGGCTCCCCACATACAGCTCTTCTCAACCGAGTGGAGTCAAAGGCTTTTCGTCTCATTAACTCCCCTCCTCTTACTGACTCCCTTCAACCTCTGTCTCTTCGTTGCACTGTTGTATCTTTATCTTTTTTTCTATTGATACTTCAATGGTCACTGCTCCTCTGAACTGTCTGCATGCATTCCTCCACCTCTACGACAGGGGCGTAGCATCCGTCTAGCAGTAAACTCTCATCCCTTTTCTGTCCAACTCTCTAATGCAAGAGTTAACCGTTACTCCCAGTCCTTCATTTATGCAACACGTCAACTCTGGAACTGTCTCCCTCTGTCTGTATTTCCTGCTTCCTGTGATCTCCAGTCTTTCAAACGCAGTGTGTCCATGCATCGCGAAATTATCGGATCTTGAATTTGGCTCTCTCTTGTACTTTGTTTTTCTCTTGGAAGGAACAACAATTGCGGGCTCGCAGCCTTTGGTTCCTTCTTCCTTGCATTAAAAAAAAAAAAAAAAAAAAAAAAAAAAAAAACGTAGATTGTTTAACACTTTTGTGCTGGCAAGGTGTTACTTTTTGGTAAAAGAAATAGAGAAAAACGGTGAATGTGACCAAATGACTGGAAGCAGGTACAGTAGGTCTTTATCAATAGTTTTTCATATATTCTTACAGCATAGTTTTCAGTAACACAGCACAGCACCCTGCCAGTAGCAGGTAGGCATGTTACTTGCCCCCCCCCCCCTGTATTTCACCTATGTGACATTACAGACAGGTGTCATTATAACTGTGGCCAAGTTTTGCAATTCACCCTATCAGTGCCAACCACAAAATATCTGAACTTCAACATAAATGCATAGTTTCATGTCCATCACATGGACTTAACATTTGATGCATGGGAAACATGACTGACCAATTAGCCATGCCTTGAGTCTGTCAGCCATCTGTTCTGGTTGTGACATTACACCAAGAACCCACTTGCCGAACAAACACACTGCAGTGCCTCACCTGCAACCACCTTGCTGTCATTGCATGCTATCTAACCTCGAACACTATCTTACTGAATGCAAGGATGGTTGAAAACCGACTTATATATAACATTATGCAATCTTGTGTAATACTATTTACTAAAAGCCTAGAATTATCAAAAATATGTCAGCAGTTAGGTAAGAGGGGTGTAAAGTTGCATAGGAGTAGCTAGTCAAAAAGGGCAGAACCAGTGGGTATGTCCCAGGTTTATGTATTCAAGTTTTGCAATATGTGATTATCACATGACTGATATGGAATCAATTAGGCACACACAACCTGTGTGTAAACCCAGTTAAGGGCTTGTTTAGCTGACTACAATCCTGTGCAGTTAAATGATCCAGTAATACTTCAGAGCCAAAACTTAAGGCCTCTGTGGAAAATAATCGTCCTTCAGTAATACACCAAAATTTCAATCAATCAATCATTTCCTGTGACACCCCACGGGATGCATAGGGCCTCAATGAACTCTCTCCACCAATATTTGTCTCTTGCCATCTCCTTCAGGTCCCACCAACACTCCTCTCCTGCGTCCTTTTTCATTGTCCTCAACCAGGTTTCCCTCGGCCTACCTCTACCTCTTCTTCCTCTAGCAGTCCAGTTTGGCACATCCTGTTTTAAACTACCTTCTTTTCTGTATATGTGCCCCAGCCACTTCCAGCGAGACAGTCTCACATATTCATTAACTGGTTCCACTCTCGTAATATCCCTTACTCTTGCATTTGTAACTCTGTCTTGCCATTTTACCCCAAGAATCCTTCTCAGTCTACATTTCCTGCCAATCATTTCATAGCTATATATTAGCAGCTCTCACGAGGCTGACGTTGGCAGTAATGCATTCTCCCTAGATAGGCCACCCCGGCCCACCAGTATCAGTTTACTGTCGTCTTTCAAGTTGAAAGTACATTGGATTCGCTCCTGCTAACTTCCGCCGCTTTTTAGCCCCATGCAAAGGGCCCTGTGACTCTACCCCCTACTAAACCTCGTGTGAAAAGAGGTAAAGGGCTGACAATTGATAGAGAGTGACTACGATCTTTCTGGTGAGTAAAACAGTGCAAGTGGAATTGTGAATAATGTGTAAACAGCAAGTGAAAGCAATGAAAGTAAATGTAAGTGAACAGTGGAACATAGTTTTATAAGTTACTTCAAGTGACAGTGCATAACACAGTGTAAATAAAATAGAAATGTAAATAAAATAGAGAACGTAAATGAGTAGTATTATAAGAATACGAGTAAATATACTAGGAGTAATGAAAGTGAAAGTTTCACTCTAACATGTATGAATACTATGAGTTATGAGAGTGAAGGTGTAAGTGACATTCACTCTCAATGCTAGTACAGGACGAGAAAGTGAATGCTACGTATTTTACTGAAAGAGAAATTGAATCCCTACAGTGACAATAAACTACTATTACTGAAGGAAACTTATGGATAAAGACTGTAGATATATATAAGTGGTATATAGTAACAGAAATATAAACTGTGAGTGTTTTTATGAATAATAAATGACAGAACACCAGCGGCGAACGATGTCAAGTGGGAAGGTCATACGCCCTCGTAATTTTCATTGCTTTCATTTGAGTAAGGATTCCAAAACTATTTGAGAATCATAGAATAGTGTTTCTAGTGATAATATCAGGTTGTGGTAATCACATTACGGGTTGTCGGGAAGTGTTAAGTGGAGACTTCGTTACCCAACTTCAGAGGTCTCCACAAGTCCTACGGTACTCGACGAAGGCTCAACAAACATCCCAGGAGAAAGCTGAAGGTATGTGCCATAAGCATATGTGATTTTAATATTCTAGGACTAATAACTGATCTTTGGCAAATATTTTTAGAGAGTCTGTCGGAGCACAAATATGCCCCCGGGAGCCGCAAGAAAAAACAAGCCCACGGTTAAAGGGTTAATGTGTAATACTGTGCTGTTATCCAAAACACATGAGAAAGGCATGGAAATGAAAGAAGATCTACAATGCATTATGTGTTATTGTGTACATACTTACATCCTATATTATAATGTTACAAATTAGCGTAGTATAGTGAACATATGTTGAAAGATAAGATGTCTTTCCCCATCCATTCTCGCTCCAACCTCCACCACCCTTCTCTCTGGGTTCCTGTCTCCAACAAACGTCTCTCATGGCCTCTCGTCCCCTATTCCCGCCCTTTGTTAACCCTTCCATATATATATATATATATATATATATATATATATATATTATAATATACAGGTAACTCGCACGGAACACGAGGGTTTCGTTCCTACCGTGCCGTGTTAGGTGCGAAATCGCGTATATTTAAACTACTCCGTATTTTGCTCCCTAGACCCCCCAAATGTGTTGTTTTGCTGTTATCTGTCACTAGAAAGCACTTTAAGTGGTTAGAAGGTTTATTTAATGTTATAACTCACAAATACAGTACTCCTGAGCAAAACTTCAACACACAAATACTGTACGTAAACACAAGGAAACATTCCGACGCCGATCATAGGTAATAAATTAGGTTAACTGGTACCAGTGCTTTAACTTACAAGTACATACCAGAACAGTACATATTTAACTTAGAAATGCAGTACTGTGATATCGAATGATTTCAGTACATAATCTGTTAGGAATGGCTGGAAAAAAAAAAAAAGTTATGAATACATTTTCACCTTTTTGATATATGTTTATGGTAGTTTCGAGTTATTTTTTACGTTATCGTTGTGCCCATGCTTGGAAAAGGGAGCGAAAGAGTTGAATTTTCAGTCCTAAATGAGAAAACTGCACGTCCTTCAAGGCTAGAGTCTGCCACGGGAGAATAAAGTGGAGGGTCAGTCCGATTAGCAATAAGGAAGTTGTCCAGCTCCCACACCACGAGAATGGCTAAAAATAGAATCCTAATGCAGTTTCAGAACTAACAGTAAGTCTAATTATTACGAATACAGATACAAAGCAGAAATAAATACGTTTACAGACAGGGAAAACGTATTTCTTCCATCATAACATGTTCATCTTTCTCAATCATTTTACGTTCATCTTTATCATTTTACCTTGTTATTTTCGCAATATATATTGCTGTCTCGTAAACAGGGTGGTTGTTTGTGTTTTGCAAGGGAGGAAAAAGGTTGTATTTTCTGTCTGGGTCGAGATAATGGGTGTAACTATGTGTGGTTAGGCATGGCCACGAGCGAAAAAATCGTATATCCACTCATCACGATAGCCGGTGGTGAACTGACAGATGATACATGAGACGGTGAAGTCAAGGTCATGTCCCAGATTTTCGTTCACTTCCCGAAAGCTTTCACAGTTTTCTACAAGTTGCAAACCATTACAGCAAACCTGAGCAAATAGGTAAAGATACCAAGACAAAAATGTATTTTTCTCTTATTATAAGTCTTTAACGAACAAACAAAAAAAAGGCAATATTCCGACGCCAATCATGGGTAATCATATAAATCAGGTTAACTGGTTACAAGGCTTTATTTAATGCTTTAATTGCTTACAAGTACATACCAGAACAGTAAATATTTAACTTACAAATACAGTACTGTAGAAAAGCAGTACAGTAAGAGTTTAACGAACAAACAAAAAAGGCAATATTCCGACGCCGATCATGGGTAATCATATAATTCGGGTTATCTGGTTACAAGGCTTTATTTAATGATTTAACTTTATTTAAGTGCTTACAAGTACAATACATACGAGAACAGTAAATATATAACTTACAAATACTGAACAGCACTGTGGAAAAAACGAACAAATAAAAAAGGCAATATTCTGATGCCTATCAGGTAAACTGGTTATAAGACTTTATTTCTTGCTTTAACGTTATTTAATAGTACTTTAAGTTGCACATAAACTTACCAGAACAGTACAGTACTGTAAATATTTAACTTACAAATACTGTGCTACTGTACTCAGGAATGTCTCACTCTCTGAATAATTTCCCGCCTAGATCGTCACGTAATCAAAACAAACCACACGCTGCGGTGACGTTCGAGGATTTGATCTTTCAAAGGCCTCTCCTGCGTTAATTTGTAGTTTTCATAATGGTTTTTTAATCTTACGTTGTCTTATAGGTATCCCAGCCCTTACCGTGTATAATTGCGAGCGCGTTCCGTGAGATCGTGTTCCGTGCGAGTTACCTGTATATATATTATAATATATATATATATATATTATAATATATATATATTATAATATATATATATATATATTATAATATATATATATATATATTATAATATATATATATATATATTATAATATATATATATATATATATTATAATATATATATATTATATACATATAATATATATATATATTATATATATATATATATATATATATATATACATACATACACACACACACACACAATCAATGCCTGACAAATCATTTGATCATTACTGTACTGTAGTTTCTGTTGGTTAAAACAAAGGGCGGGAGTGGGGGACAAGAGGGTACCAGAGACGTTCGTTGGAGACAGGAACCCAGACAAAAGGGTGGTGGCGGTGGGAATGAGAATGGATGAGAAAAGACATCATCCCTTTCAACAGATATTGTTCACTATGCTATACTAATCTGTAACAATACATTTTTTTTTTTTTTTATGTGTCCGACTCTGGGCATAGGCTTCACAGCCTGCTATCAAGGCCCAGCAGTCCTCCTACATACCATACACCTCTACATGTCACCACTTCGGCGCTAACACCCACCGTCCATATTGAATACATGCTAGGGCTGTCTCATACAGGACTGGTGTATTGGTATTAGCGGGGGTATTTTTACGACATGTCGGCGGGTCTTCTGGTAGATCAGTAAAGCCTGATTTTTAATGAAATTCAAATCCTTAAACTGTTCCCTGCCCCAGCCGGGATTCGAACCTGGGTCCGTTGGGACTGCAGGCCAACTCTCTACCGATTGAGAATGTGAGTATGTAGACAATAACCCATAATAAATTGTAGATCTTTCATTTTTGTGCCTTTCTCATTTGTTGTGGATAAAAGCACAGTATTACACATTAAATACTGTATCTTTATATACTAATCCGTACTGGTTCTAATTGTCTATAAAAAACAATAATGACATCACAACATCACCAGCTTCGGCCATTCCACATCTATACAACAACATCTACGCTGGGGTTGGGGTAGGGGCGGTGGGTGTGGGGTGTTCGATAGCTTGGGCGCTCACTGGCTGCGACTCCGGCTACTGCGGGGGGGATTAGTACTTTCGGGTGTACAGTATAGGGCACTAGGCATGAATACTATGTTGAATGTTTCAGAAACAGTAGACTAAACTCTATCACTTCCACTTAGTAACCAACATAATACTCTGTCTCAGAATGAAAGTCATTAACAGTACAGCAGCCAGTCTTGTTCTATATACCTTTGTTTAGAATGTTATGACCATAAGCTAGTGCATAACCTGAAATACCTGAAAATGGTGGTCAATCCTTAGAGAACAGGGTGCTTCCCTCAACTAAGAAAATTATCTGTTCAGCCAGAAAATTTCAGCTAAACATTCAGAGTTAAATGAGCTCATTCTATCCCTTACAGTGTGGTAAGAATTTAGCTGGTCAGCAAACATACTGATGTAAAAGGAGTGATGTTAGCACCTAAGCCCCGAAAAGCAGAAATTGTCGCGGAAAAGTGGGTGGACAGGGACTGTCGGGTGGTCAGGTGACGGGAGGAGCCGCTAATGTATTCCCGCCGTCATCTGAACTGGCCGCCATTTGATCTTGGTACTAAAGGGTAGGGAGAGACTCCCGCCACATCATGCAAGCGAACCTCAGTCTTCTCTGTGACTGTGCCAGATGCAGAGCGATAATTTCTGAAACTTTTCTTGTCCAATTCTGTTCCTGCCTCATGCAAACCCCTTGCCTCATCCATCCCTGGCAAGCCTATTTCCAAGGATACTAGGAAAGGGCTCAGTGATGGTGCCATGGGGTGTACCTTGGACGCCACTGTGTCTAGTTTCTGTAGAAGTGGAGAAATTATCACGCTGAGAGCAAACCCCAAGTCGGGGCCACGCACGCATGCACGCATGAATACATCCTGCTTTGAGTGCCAAGTTACCCAACTTCTTCATATCCTTACTCATCAAAGCAACCACCTGCAGACCTGGGGATGATTTCACTCGCAAGAAGATGAGTTGGTGAGTAATATGGTCTCTGTTTCCCTAACTGCTATAATTTCCCAAATATGAAGGTTTGAAAACAGGACGTTTGGGGAAATACTGTACGCCCATTGTTACAGACCGGCCACGCAAAAAATAATGTTGGCACATAGTGATTAAGCACAGAACAACACATTTTCCATACCTCAATCATGACTGTATTTGAAATATACCAGTTAACAAAGTCCATAAATTATAACTTCACCTCTGAATCTCACCTGCTTACAAAACATCAGGTATCCAAGAAGCGTGCTGTAAATTTCCTTAATATTTCAGTTTATGTTCTGTTCTAGATCACTCATGTTTGATGATTATGATGGTATTACAAGACTACAAAATACCATTATCCTCTAATGTCCTTCCTTCCTTCTTTCTTTCCTCTTCCTTTTTGTCTACAAGTGACTCTACAATGAGTGACAACCTCCTTTCTTTCCTCTTCCTTTTTGTCTACAAGTGACTCTACACTGAGTGACAAGCCAAATGGTTTCCTGTGCACCAGGAAACCATTTTCTATGCTAGGTGGTAACCATACAACCAAACTATGGCACCTAGTGGTTTAGTGGGTAATTAAAGTGCTCTACTGGAATGAGCCTGTGCCGGTTTATATCCAAGGAAAGGTTGGGGTTTTTTGCTCACTTAATGCCACTCAGTAATGAGTAAGGCTGGTCACACTCATCTTAAATGTCAGGCCCAACTTGCCTAGCCCCAGGCTCCTATGCTTCTTATGGGGTAACCCATGATTAGATGATGATGATGACTGACAAATGAACATAAATAAATGGCAATAGGACAAGTCCTAAATAAGATTGGGGAGGGTAATAATGGCATTAAAATTATGAATGAAACAAATTGGAAAACAGTAAATGTATAAGAGCAAGATAAGAAACAACATGGAACAGGCATCTAAGAGCCAAATGCAGAAAGCCTGCAAATAGCTGTCCACTCCAGAGAGGATCTGGGGGGGGGGGAAAACGCACCTACTAGTTAACCCAATAGCTGCAACGTAAATCACATGGTGGAAAACTTGTAGCTGCGATGTACATCACGAGCATTTTTTTTTTTTTTTTTTTTTTTTTTTTTTTTTAATGGACATGCTACATATTTCTCCCATTTGTCCTCAAGACTTCACCACAGCTAAAGGTAAATAATGAACTCATATTTGTTTTTCCTAAACTTTTCCATGCACTTTTTCATTTCATACAAGCAAAAATTACTTTAAAAAAAAAAAAAAAAAAAAAAAAAAAAAAAAAATGACACATGGGGAGGGAATAGACCAGGAAAGTCCTCATTACGTACTTTGCCAAGGCTGAGCTAATGTAAATAATAAACTCCAACCATCCATCATCCAATCCTATGCTGCCCCATGAGAAGAGTAGGAGCCCGGGGCTAGGAAACTTGGTCCTGATATTAAAGACGAGAGTGACCAGCCTCACTCATCCCTGAGTGGCATTACGTGAGCAATAACCCCAACCACCCCTTGGATATAAACCTTCACCGGCTCAATCCGACTGGAGCGCCGTAATTACCCACTAAACCACCAGGTGCCATAATTTGGTTATATGGTTACCACCCAGCATAGTAAATGGTTTCCTAATGTAAAGGAAACCAGTTGGCTTGTCAATCAGTGTTGAGTCACCCACAAGCAGAAGGAAGAGGAAAGAATGAAGGACAAAGACAAAAGAAGGAGTGTAAAGTCACCCGTAGGCAGAAGGACGTGGAAAGAATGAAGTAAATAAAGTCAGAAGAGGAAGGAATGGAGGGAATGGAGGGAGGAGAGGAAAGGGCAGACACCCGAGAGCAGCACTACATCGAGTGAGTGGACTCACGTTTGTTTTTCCTATACTTTTCCATGAACTTTCACTTCGTATGTGCAAAAATTATTCTCAACATTATTTCCTTTTTGCGCATGAGGGTGGGGGGGAGGTCGACAGGAAACCTAATGCCTCAACTGTCGGGTTAAACCTATTCCACTGGGGACTCGGAGATAGCAATGCACCAAATTTAAAATTCGGTAATTATACTTCTTATTCGCTCTGAAAATACTACCAGTGGATGAATGACTATGATCATCACCCTCAACAAAACAACACACTAGAAGTGCCCTTCTCTTCCTCCCACCAAGATTCTTAAATAAAACTTGGCATTCCAGCAAACCATCACAGAAAACAACAGTTGTTTCTAAATGTACATCACAGAGGATTGCAAACAATTAATTCGCCATCCTGACCTGATCATTTCTTGTTTCTGTCCACGGTAAATTAAAAGAGTACTGTCTAATAACCCCTTCAATCCAATGACATTTTTATACAGTATCTCTGTATCTGCTACCATCAATGTTTTTTCTCAACTTAGAACATGTTTAGTAGTGAAGGAATTAAGGATGTCTAACTTTTTCAGTCAGAAGCCTCCTAAGCTAAATAAGTAAGAAGATAGAACGAACAAAATTTAATGTCATCAAAGTGAAGAGGTCAAAGCTTCATGACTACCTATACTGATGATTTCTTGCCAGTCACCCCCTTCACAGTTCACAGTATTACACTTAGAAACATCCCTGACTTACAAGAATAATTGCCTGCACTGAAAGCAAAAACTGTTTTGCAAAGAGAATTGCGTATTTTATTTCCTCAGAGGGGTACAAATTTATTGCATACATAATATATACAGTAGTTGCTCAATTGAACAAACTAATCCAGCCAACCCCCATTCTTTTATGTCAAACTTTCCACTAAATTGAGTTCCACAACCAAAACTCAATCTATCTATATATCTATTGCCAAACGCCTTAATCCCATAAGGGGTGGCCACAAGCAAATTCCCTCCATGTCGCCCTGTTCCCCACCATTTCACTGCCTTGCTCCCAATTCACCCCCCCTCCTCTCTCACATACCTCTCCACTCCATCCCTCCATCTCATCCTTGACCTCCTCCTTACTCTTCCCCTTCCACCTCACTTACATACACTCTCCTCGTCAGTCTCTCAGTCTCCATCCTCTCCACATGGCCAAACCACCTCACTGTGTTTCTTCTAACACTTATCACATCCACACCACAATGCTCTTCCACTTCCTCATTTGTCAGTCTGTCTCTCCATGTGATTCCACATGCTCCTCTCAAATAACTTATTTCCACTGCTCTCACTCTTGACTTCTGTCCCTCCAACAAGGTCCAAGTTTCAATTCCATACGTTAGAGACTGTATCATAATAATGCCATGTAGTAACTTTTTCACTTCCATGCTCATTTCCCTGTTTCTAATCACAGCTTTCAAGGAACCAGCAACCTTTCTTCCTTGATGTACCCTTTGAAGCACTTCAGCCTCTAAACTTCCATCCATACTCATCACACTACCCAAGTACGTAATGCACTCACATTTTCCACTTCCTCAGCATCCAACCTCATGTACAGTCGTCAGCATAAATTCGCTGCAAGTCTACCCGTGTGATGTGAGTTCTTTTGTCTGGCAACAGTGTAAGGGGACTAGTTGCCACGTAGCCTTTTATACACTTTAACGACGTGTTTTTTTTTTTTGTTTTTTTAATGGTGCTAGAGGCTGGCTAGAGTACAATATTATGTATACCGTATTTAATCAGTATAAAAAAAAGTGCAAAAGCTGACAGAATGTTATGAAACGACGTACGAGTGTAATACTCATTCCTCATAACCGTGTCTAAACTCCCTTCCCCTCTCTCCTCCTTTCTCCTCCTGATGTCCCCCCACCCCTCCTTCCCCCTCCTACTCCCCACTCACGTTCATGCCTCTCCACTTTCTCCTCTCCTCACTCTCTCTACCTTCATTCATTTATCCACGGCACTAACCCGACTGGTGCATCACAATTCTCTCTTGACTGTTTACTAAACCAATATTGTCCTGTTCTCAATTGCTCGAAAAGCTTTAATAATTGTCATTCTTTTCTCCACCCCTTGTCACCACCAACAGCCGCTAGATACAGAAACGTTTGAGGTCTCGTTCTTGTGATGTAATCTTTACTCTGTGTGTGTGTGTGTGTGTGTGTGTTTAGTGAGCCTGGCAGCTGGTGGCTATTAATTCAGTAAGCGAAATTAAACAAACATTTGTGCCCATTCTTCTTACTTCCTCTCTCTCTTTGTTTGTCTCTGTCTGTCTGTCTCTCTCTCTCTCTCTCTCTCTCTCTCTCTCTCTCTCTCTCTCTCTCTCGTTTCAAGGAAAATGTTCCCACCCTCCTCATACTGTTCACTGATTCATGAAGCAGGATCAGAACCCATCATGTTTCGAACTACTGCATCACGTTTGGAGTAAAGAGTGGGTGAAAAAGACTGAGACATGGCAATATACTCTCGAATGTAAGGAGCTAAAAGGTTACAGAAATAGACAAGAAATGAAGAAGAGTGCAGTTCATTACGTAGATCTGCACCGTGGTTAAGGTATACAGGGTGCGGAGAGAGGGGAGTGGAAATGAAGGAGCATGGGGGGGGGACTTTTATGCTAATCAGATATAAAGACCATTGCATTCAGGGCGATTTATAGCACTAATTCTTACAAACACGCCTTTAAAGCGTATAAAAGCCTGTGTGGCGACTAGTTCTTATACATTGTTGCCAGACAAAACAACCACATCACACGAGCAGGCTTGCAGCGAATTTGTGCTGACGACTGTACATTCACTGACTTCACTTCTCTCGTAGACCATAACTTTACTTTTCCGTACTTTCACCATTAGATTTCTTTTCTTACACACACTCCCATGCTCATCCACCAAGCCTTGCAGCTCCCCTTCGTCATAACAACACAGTATCATCTGCAAACAACAGTGCAGGGAGTTTCCAAACACTGCCCTCTCTCATTAGGGCTGATCCAACATCCACTGCCCTACCTTGTATCTCTTTTATAACCCCATCCATATACAGACTGAACAACCATGGAGACATAACACATCCCTGTTTCAATCCAACCTTCAAATAGAAAAATTCACTCAGTTCACTATCCACATGCACTGCAGCCTTAGCACCCTCATACATACTCTTCACGGCATTCAACAACTTCCCACCTACTCCATATATTCTTAATACTTTCCACCATCCTTGTCTATCCACCCTGTCATAACTATCTATCTACTCCCAGACGCCATAATCCCTCAAGGGGTGGCCATTTGACTTTGAGTTGTTTTACAGGGAGAGGCACTAACCCTCCACCAACCCACTTGTTGACACAGAGGTAGCACATATGGTTTGGTTATGTGGTTACCACCTAGCATTGTACATGGTTTCTTGGCTTACAGGAAACCATTTGGCTAGTCACTCAATGTAAAGCCACCTGTAAATGAAGGAAAAGTAATAAGAAGTGACAGGAAAGATGGGAGAAATAGGCAGAGAGGAGGGCAGGCACAGAAAAAGAATGATAAAGGAAGAAGTAGGCAGCACTACATCAAGTGAGTGGATGATGGTTGCCACCATCTACCACTTATGCTTTCTCCAAATCCATGAAGGCTGCATACTTCTTTCCCTTCTCTAGAAACTTTTCCACTAAAGATCTAAGAATGAATATCTGGTCTACACAACCTCCTCCCTTCATAAAGCCTCCCTCTCCAACTAATTCCTCTGCTATTTCCCTCACTCTGTCAATAAGAATCCTACCATATACTTTTTCTATTACACTAAGAAGACAAATGCCCCTATGATTACCATACTCTTCTTTTTCCCCTTTTCCTTTGTACAGTGGAATAATTATACCTTACTTTCAATCCTCCGGGACTCTACCTTCCTCCATGGCCAATCTGCAAATCTTCCACATCCTTTCTACAACCTCTCCCCCATGCTACAGCATTTCACCACACACCCCATCAATTCCTGGGGCTTTCCCCATTCTGACTTACTTCATTGCTTCCACAACTTCCATCCTACTGATTTCTTCCTCTCTTCTCACATCCCTCCATCTCCCAGCCATTTCCCAGCCACTTACACTTGCAAAACTTTCACTCTCCATGTTTAACAATTCCTTAAAGTGCTCCCTCCATCGACTCACTTTTTCTCTCTTCTCCACTAGTAATTTCCCAAGACTGAATATAAAGGAAAATTTTCCGGTATTTTTAGCTATTTTCTGCTAAATCCTCGAAGGCAACCCAAACCTAAAACAAACTATGCTAACTCTCAATGCTACCCAAAACAATCTGAACCCATAATTAATACTCCCAGAAATGAATTACTGTATTGTGTGCGGAATTTCCTTAATGGAATTATGCTCGATTTAACAGAAATTTTCCGTTAAACTGGGTAAAAATAACGGGAAAATATAACTCTGCTACCTCAGGCTTCCACTACATCAGTGTTCCCTAAATCAAGACTCAACTGTGTAAATACTTGCCCCAAGAGAAGCGTAGGAGCCCGGGGCTAGGCAGTTGGTCCCAACATTTAAGATGACAGCGACCAGCCTCACTCATCCCTGAGTGGCATTACTTGAGCAATAAACCCCAACCACCCCTTGGATATAAGCCTTCACCGGCTCAATCCGATTGGAGCGCAATAATTACCCACTAAACCATCAGGTGCCAAAATTTGGTTATATGGTTACCACCCAGCATAGTAAATGGTTTCCTGGTGTACAGGAAACCATTTGGCTTGTCACTCAGTGCAGAGTCACCCACAGGCAGAAGGAAGAAGAAAGAATGAAGGAAAGAAAGACGATAGACGGAGTGTAAAGTCACCCGTAGGCAGAAGGACAAGGAAAGAATGGAGGAAAGACAGCAGAGGATGGAAGGAAAGAAGGATGGAGGAGAGGAAAGGGCAGACACCCGACAGCAGCACTACATCAAGTGAGTGGATGGTGAGCACCCCCACGTACCACATATATACATACATACATAAATATATATACAGTATATATATATATATATATATATATATATATATATATATATATATATATATATATATACATATATATATATATATATATATATATATATATATATATATATATATATATATATATATATACAGGCAATCCCCAACTTACCAAAATAATTGGTTCTTAAAGGTCTTTCCTGTTTTTTTCTAAGTCAATCTCATTCTCATACTCAGTCTCCAACCCAACCCTAATCTCATAATTACTAAGGACACAAAGCTCTTTCCCTCAACCTCATCTCCTTTATTCTCCATACCTACTTCAGTGCTATTCTCTCTCTCTCTCTTTCCAACCCAACCATAAACTCATTATTACTAAGGACACAAAGTTCTTTCTCTCTATCCCACAGCCCCCCCCCCCCTTCTTATACTCTCATTCTTAACATCCCTCATCCCTCCTCTCTCTCTCTAACCTAACCCTAATCCTCTAATTACTGAGGTCACAAAATTCTCTCCCTCTAACCTACTGCCTTTCTACTCCATACCTACTTCTGTGCTATCCTCTCGCTCTCTCTCACACCCTCCACTTATCCACTATCCTTTCCTGAACTGCAATTATCACCTCCCCTCCTCATCGGTGTATTCACCATACCCCATCCTTCCTTGCTAAGACTGATCCCCCCCCCACACACACACACACACTTTTTTCCCTATATGCGGATTTTTTCTAAATCAATCCTTCATAAGTAGGGGTTTGACTGTACATATATATATATATATATATATATACTGTACACAGGTATACCCCAAGATACAATACACCTAGATGCAATACCCCGGCTTAGCAAAAAGGGTAGAAATACCGCCATACCCAGCCAAACAATGGTCCAACTCCATGTTAACGATGGGTTTTGATTTTTTTTTTTTTTTTACCGATTTTGATATTTTAGACTTAAATTTTGTACTGAAGTTGATTTACAAAATGCTTTTAGACTTAGATTAATGTGATTTAGTCATACGTGGGGTGAATATTGTCATTTTTGGGATACAGTTATTAAGTTTGATTTTTCCAGACTTATATTTGACGATTTCCAGATATAATTTATAGGTTTAGGTGCGTTATAAACTGCTTTTAGTCTTAGTTGAGCTTGCTTTAAAGCTATTTGGAGGTTTACGTTAGCTACAAACTTGTTTTTGAACTCATTTGGATGGGTTTAGGACTTGGTTGGGGGAAACCCCAAGGCTCAAATATGCATCTCTATGATTTGCATGTTAAATATACAGGTATACCCCAGTTTAACAATGCAGTTAGTTAAGTAAAAACCCATCGTTTGGCTGGGTATCGTATCTCAGGGTAGATTTAACGTGTAAAATATAGGCATGCAATTTTGAGCCTTGGGTTTCCTCCCCCAACCAAGTCCTAAACAAATCCAAATCAATCTAAAATCAAGTTTAAAGCAAATTTAAATAGCCTAACATCTGTAAAAGATGCTAACCTAACACACGTAAATAATTCAATAAAACCAACAAATCTGAAAATCATCAAATATAAGTATGGAAAAAAAATCAAGCTTAGTAAACTGTACCCCAAAATGACAATGTTCACCCAACCTATGGCGACAACACATTAATCTAATACTTCAAACGGTTTATAAATCAACCTGAACATACAATTTGTCTAAAATATCACACTCAGTAAAAATCAAAACCCATTGTTAAACCGGTGTTTGGCCATTGTTAGACGGGGTATGGCGGTATTTCTACCCCCACTGTTAAGCTGGGGCATCGCTCCTAGAGGTATCGTACATTAACACCTGTAACCCGAGACACGATACCCAGCCTAGTGGTTTTTTTTTTTTTTTTTTTTTTTTTTTTTTTTTTTTTTAAGTGTCCGAGTCTAGGCATAGGCTTCGCAGCCTGCTCCCAGGCCCAGTAGCCCTCCTACATGCCATACACCTCCACATGTCACCACTACAGCACTAACACCCACCATCCATATTGAATACAAGCTAGGGCTGTTGCATACAGGACTGGTGTATTGGTATTAGCGGGGGTAGTTTTACGACATGTCGGCGGGTCTTCTGGTAGATCAGTAAAGTCTGATTTTATGAAATTCAAATCCATAAACCACTCCCTGCTCCAGCGGAGGTTTGACCCTGGGTCCGTCAGGACTGCAGGCCACCTCTCTACCAAGTGAGCCACCACCTCCCCTGCATCATTAAATTGCTCTGTGTGTGTGTGTGTGTGTGTGTGTGTGTGTGTGTGTGTGTCATCATCCAGACCCCCTTTCCCACCTTAGGGTAGGGTGAGGACCAGCAATGTCCAGACAGCCCAAATCTGCCCAATCCACTAGGCCACACTTCCATTCAAGCGCCTGGGTCTATCTGATACACCAAAAAAATTCAGCACGTTCTGTAGGTTCACATAAACGTATCTGACAGACCAGCGGTTCTCATACTTTTTAGTGTGTGACCCTATTTGGAATATTTAATGACTTTGCAACCCACAGAGTACAGAGAGAGAGAGAGAGAGTAACCGGTATGTGGCATAACGTATTAGCATGAATATGCTAATACTGTAATAAGGATAATTAATTTCAATTAAGTAAATAAAATACTGAAAGCATTAAGTCTATTCTATGTCCCCGCGACCCATCAAAATTCCTCTTGCGACCCAAAGGTGGGTCACGACCCAGTTTGAGAATCACTGTGACAGACTTCATATATATATATATATATATATATATATATATATATATAATATATGCACAGGTGGGGATGCTCACCATCCACTCACTCAATGTACTGCTGTTCTCAGGTGTCTGCCCTTTCCTCTCCTCCTTTCTTTCGACCCAGTTTGAGAATCACTGTGACAGACTTTATATATATATATATATATATATATATATATATATATATATATATATGCACAGGTGGGGATGCTCACCATCCACTCACTCAATGTACTGCTGATCTCAGGTGTCTGCCCTTTCCTCTCCTCCCTTCTTTCCTTCCTCTTCTGTCTTTCTTTACTTCATTCGTTCCTCACCCTTCTGCCTACAGGAGACTTTACACTCCCTGTTTTGTCTGTCTTTCCTTCACTCTTCCATATTCCTTCTGCCTATGGGCAACTCTGCATTAAGTGACAAGCCAAATGGTTTCCTGTACTCCAGGAAACCATTTACTACACTGGGTGGTAACCATATAACCAAATTATGGCACCTGGTGGTTTTGTGGGTAACTGGATTGAGCCTGTGCTGGTTTATATCCAAGGGGAGGTTAGGGTTTATTGCTTATGTAATGCCACTCAGGGATGAGTGAGGCTGGTCACTGTTATCTTAAATGTCAGGACCAACTACAACACACACACACAGACACACACACACGTATATACATATATGATGTATACGTATGTATACATATATATCGTTTTGGTTTTAAAGGTTCCAACATGCATGCATTGGCCTTGGTCACCTTATGGCGGCTCTCCATGCTGCCCGATCTATTGCAGCCTCCCTGTTCAGTCCCTTAACCCTGAGGTCACACTTAATGACCTCGTCCCATGTCTTTCTCGGTCTACCCCTCATAACCCCACCCCCAATATTAACACTTCTTACCTTCCTCACCCAATTATCATCCCCCATCATCTCCACATGCCCAAACTACCACAATCTACCTCTCCTCATCACAACACCAGTACACTCCAGTCCCATCTTACTTCTCAACTCTTTATTGTAAACTCAGCCCCCCCGGCCTTGCATGCAGGGACACACTACACATCCACCTAATCATTGTCATTTCTGTACGTCTGAGCCGGCGAATATCCTCCTCCTTTACTGCCCACGTCTCACTACCATACAACATTACACTTCTAACACATGCTGCATACAAAGATCCCTTAGCATGTACGGTGAGTCCTCTCAATGTCAGAAGAGGAAAGAGCTCCCTGAACCTTTTCAACCCACTTCTCACCCTTGACACAGAGCTAGCTCCAGCCCCACCTCCAGCACACATGTCTCCCAAATAACAAAGCTCTTCCACACATGGAAGAGATTCACCAGCATGTTCAAGCCTTTCACACCTGACAGTCTCCACCTGCTCTCCCCGACACGCTGTACATATACAATCAGCATTATCTCACACTCTACCTCTGATACCACTACATCTCTTGTGCATCCATTTATCACACACACCACACAAGATGGAATTACTTCCCACGCCCTTGTGGGTACCGCCACCAACCCTAGATATCATCACTTGTTTAATCTGCATTTACCCTTAAGCCCTTATGTCCCATACCATCTCTCCACTTCCTAAATCTTTCCTCCATCTCCCTTTTGTTCTCTGCAATCAACACAAAATCATCAGTATACATCTCCCACGGGAGTCTGTTTCTGAAGTCACGTGAGAGGGTTTCAAGTACCATATATATATATATATATATATATATATATTATATATATATATATATATATATATATATATATATATATATATATATACATTATATATATATATATATATATATATATATATATTATATATATATATGCTATATATTTGTACACACCCACACTGTAATGTAAAGAGATGTCACAGTTCTAATGTATTTGTACTTTGGTCAGCCTTAATACTTATGAGCATGAAATTGCGATGATTTATATGGATGTAAAGTACAAACCTGCGTAGGCCGGAGAATTTGCACAACTCAGACTGAGCTACCCCCCAATTAGTTCGAGTTACCGAGGTTTGACTGTATATACTAAATACAAACTAGCGTTGCCACAGGTTAAAAACTTTTGAATACACTTATCCACTACAATAAAAATTCCTTTTATGTATCATACCAAACTGGTGCCAACCCAACCCCTCATCCATCCACCAACAACAGTCGATTCCAGCTCCAATGTCACATATACAGATCACACAAGGAGCTCCATGAAAGGTCAAAAGTCCTAACCTCAAAACCAAGAAAAATGGAAACTAGAACACTGAATTTAAACAATGGTGCCTTCTTAGTTCTTCATGGTATGCCTCATATTATTTTCATGATGATTCTTCACAGAGGAACTCCAAAGGTGCCATATTCCCCCCCCCCCAGCTCCAATTTCTCAATTTAACATCACAGCATGTTTGGCATTACTCCAAGGACAGTTTCACATAATTACCAAAGCTGTAATCTATTAACTTCCACAACAATCAATACTAACAACCTGTCCAATTCACACTGAGTCTGAATAAGCTATACAAATTTCATAATAAACTAAAACATACAGCAAACCATACCAAGTGAGCCTGTTAAAAAAAATAAGCTGTATCATATGGTATGCACAATAACAGAAATAACTGCGACAAGTGAATGCCAGACTTTCTCTAAAATGAAGTTAATACTACTTCACTTGGTTTCCCAGTCTTTCAAAGGCCAATGTCTCTTGCCAAATTAACCACATCTGGCAATTCAGTCATCATTAAATAAATAAGAATTTCAAGACAAATCAGTTTCAGTTCAGCACTTTCCTTCCAACTGCCTAAGAATGGGTATTCAGTCTAAGACTAATAGCACCAAAAAGAACCCACAACAAACAGCAAATTTTCAGGATATCAACTAAAATCCAATGTACAGCAGCACCCTACAACCAAAGATCAACTCTCAAACCCCAAGAACTATCACACTCACAAAATTCAATATTCACTAACACTGTACTGGTATATGAATATTTTCAAGGGAGCTTCATTTAATCAAGACAAATATACAGGTAAAACATACCGATCTCTCATGATAAAACATCTCCACTTAGGGCTGTCTTCATTTATTTATTTTTTTCTTATCCAACCATCCATTATTTACCAAAGGATATTTTTATGACATGCCCAACACCAGAAACCATACTAAATAGTCATCCCTACAAACTTACCCTTACTTATCTTCCTCTGCGAGGGGACTTTAGAATGCACCAGCTGCAAAGGAGTGCCTACCAACTTGTACATCCTATTAATGTATAGCAACTCCACAGCTTCAACACGTTGCATGCTTCGTTAATGCTGATGCAGCATGAAACTTATTAATAAAAGTAGACTGGTTTCTGTGTAATTAATGGAGATGCTTATCATAATATGCCATGAGCATAACACTACCAGTAAACACTTCTAAGCACAATATACACAACATTTATAATTATTAGTGTACTGGTGAACTTTTTATTTTGAGAAATTCATCACTGGTACTTGGTTAATTACCTATTGCGCTTGTCTTCTAGGGAGAACATTTCCTCTAATTACCGTACTCTTTACATGTCTGATCGTCTTGGATACATAACTCATTGGCTTGCCAACATCTGAATTGCACTATCAACACAATTTCATAGAATGATTAAATGCTTAATGGCATGCAGGTGCCTATGATGCTTTAGATCTCAACTATGATGAATGACAATAAATCACCTCAGCGATTCTGTGAAATAATAATTACAAGAATAACCTTGAAAAACAGCATAGTCAGTAAGCTATCAGTCTTATAACAAAACCAATACTGGTAATAATAAACATATCCTTTGAGAAATTGAAACTCATCAATAGTTTTAAATGGCTGAATCAAAATCTGAACTTCCCATAGCCAACTTATCCATAAGATTCCCTCTGATACAGAAGGGATTCCCTTTCCTAACAACAAAGAATAGCATAAAACTACCACCAAGTTTTCATCTGCCACCAAATTTTAATTATTCAAATTTTAAAACCCATAGCAATGATAACAGAAATTCTTTAACTCGATACAAAATTTGTAGTTTTCATTTACAAAAAATGTTATTAGTGGACTTCCTTGCTTACAATATTACCTCAATGACATTAACTGTACCCACCAGAAAATCTTGCAACATATGGGTGCCATGGAAGAACCACCTTTATACTGTCTTCATATACGTCTCACTGTTATCTTCTTACTTATTAAATTATTTACTTTGTATTCTTCTTTAAATATATTTTAACATTCAACATCATCCAACAGATTTTAATATACTTAAATCCAGTGGTTTTGTCAGCAATAAATTCAACAAAACACACCAGTTAGTTTTAAATCTGAATTTCTTTCTTTAAATTTGTGATATCAAATTCAACAACACTCTGCTGTACTCTTTACCACACATTTTTCTTCCTTTGTATTGATATACCTCATCCATTTCAACTTCCTGAAAGCTTTTTATCATACTGACTACAAAATTTCTTGCCCAGCCATGCCTCCTGCAAACCTGACTCACAAACAGACCCTTTAGCACCATCCTACTGAGTAAACAACTCTCAATCTGACATTATCTTAAACACCTGTAACTGTAAACTAACTTACTGCAAAGCGTTTGGTAACCTCTCATTTTTCTTATCTAGCCAGTGCAACAAACATTCCTTAACTCCTCAAATCCACAGCAATCTCACCAAAGCTGAATAAAAGCAAACCTATACAGCCTTCGGGGATTTGAAGTCTCCTACTGAATGCTCTCTCCCTCTTGGGCTTTCCCTACAATCCATACCAGTCCCACATCTATCAATGAACCAGTGCTCTGAGTGGTCTTGCCATCTGGTGGGAGTCTGTGAACTTCTCCCAGATACGTGTTTGCGGGTGTGAGGGTTACAGCTACCAATATCTGATGCTGTTTTTCTACCCAAAGCCAGCTAAAACTGAGTGTTGTTATGTTGAACATAAGGTTTACACCAACAAAACTGAGGGCTCTACAATATTCACGGCCTTATAAAAGATGACGAGTCGGGGAAAAAATATTCAAATCTATGTTCTACTCCTCTCTATCAGGTGATTTCTCACAATGTATTAAAGAGGGTTTATGTGGAAATATTGCCTTCATGCATGTATAAAGACGGTAAATAATTTGAATAAGGGTAACAGGATTTCCATTTCTTAATTTGAATAAGGGTAACAGGATTTCCATTTCTTAATTTGAATAAGGGTAACAGGATTTCCAATTCTTAAAAACAATGATGAAAGATACAGATAAATTCACCATGCAAAATTTCCACTCGGTACTCGGCTCTGCCACTCGTATGATTGTAAACAAACACAAGACTGGCGAGGTGCTTCGGTGATGGGATGACTTGGTTGCATGACAATGACAATAAGCGCAGTTAGCAAAATGACGAACTTTGTTTGTGCTGTTGCTGACTGCAAATCAAATTCAACTTTCAGTGCAGACCAGCACCCATTCATGAAACGAAAGCATGGGCCAGGTTTCCATCAAAGATGGATGCCAACGTCGTAGGCTGTGGGAGACGCAATGTAGAAGAGGTGTTGAGTGGAGAGCAACCAGGAACACACACATATTGTTCCGGTAGCGAATTTTAAAATATGGCAAAGTTTGTACTTGAAAGCATTTCTCCATATACTTACAATGTTATAGTCTTACACCAATTATATGGGATGTTTATTGAATAGTATATTGTATGCAGAAGTTAATTCCATGGAGATGATTCCTATTTTATATTTTTTTCTTCTTCTTAATGCCACTTACATTCCAACAGCATGATTGTCAAAGGCATTTGAAAAATTTTGTGATTTGAGGAGACTACATGAAAGCGCATAGCAAAATTTATCTTTGAAACCCACAAAACACGTTTCATGGAGAAGTTCGCAGACTCCCACCAGATAGCAGGACCACTCAGTCCACTCACCTATTAACACAGGCACACCAACTTTCACACCATCATGCTGCAGCTTCCATACTCAATCCCCATTTTTTTGGTAAGGCATTCATAGCACAACCACCTTTTCTATTTTGGAATCTACTTCCTTTACACCTTTTCTAGGTCAGAACCACAATACTTTAACCTTTCAAATTATTCGCATTTCCCCAACACCAACAAAACATTCATTTCTTTCAACAACTATCACTCTGCAGCTCTAATCTGTAATTACTTTCAGACCTCATCAATCAGACGTCTACAAAGCACTGAACCTGTTGGTAAAGATTACATGCCCTTCCAGCAAGCAACACATTACTTGCATCATCAAGTATGAAGATAATCCAATCCTCCCTAGATTCACTCACATTCTCATAATTCTTGTGTTGACCTTTACATCCTTGTCTCGCTCAAACACTAATGGCTGATTTGATCCACTTGCTTCATTTTTTTTTTTTTTCCAGTTAGCTCTAATATATCTCCTTTTTCTTATTCTGATTTTATATTATGAACTCTTCCCTCAATAACAGCCAGAGGACATTTTAGGAATCAATACGTACTACACCAGCTACTACTATACTTTCCTCAAAATTTAGAAGTATCCTTGCTCTACTTTACTGACACAATTGTGACTAAACCATTCAGATCACCAGTATCCAATCAAGTATATAATAATGAAAAATAATCTAACAAAACTTTTGTAATTACCTTGGCTTAGAAATGTATACTGCCAGTGAATGTCATGGATTGCAACGAAACTAACACCAACACTTACCCCAGGTGCATTTTGTTGACTAGATCCTTCTGAGGTGCTAAAGTTGAGATGCGGAGGAAATCCTATAGATCCATCACCCTGCCAGCTAGCCAGGTCACCCTACAAAAAATTTCAATTATACACTACCAAACAAGGACCTACTCTTATTACCTGTATACAATATTTTATCAAACAAATGCCATTCTAAAATACAAGAAACCCTAAAAATTCAAAATCTTACCGGCTGATAGCCTGAGGGACCAGCAAATGAAGGATGGTAAGATGTTGTACCACTGGACAGTGCACCAGACGCAGCTGCTTGTAGGAACTCGGGCAAATCATTATTCATTCCACTTCCAGACTCATTCCCTTCTTCCTTATACCCATCTGTACTTAATTCATAAGAGTCTTGCATATCTGTTGCATGATCCTCTTCCATTTCAACTTTAACAAATGAAGGAGTCTCATCAGACCTATACTGATTGGAAGGTTGAGATACTGAGGACTGAGATGATGGTTGTGATGATGCATGAGAGGTTTGAGAAGGCTCCGCAGGTGATGAAAGGGGACGGCTGGCACGGTCTTCTGTTGAAGGGGACTCCTGAGATGTTCGATGGGGAGAAGGACTTAATCGCTGGCTAACGGGACTCTTTGGTCTATTTGGTGGAGGTGTTTGTAAGGTTCCTGAATGTACCGGCTGTGGTCTGACATCTTCTCGTCCATCTTCACCTTCATCTCTTCTTTTTCTCTTACTTGGCGGACTACCAACATCTCTTCTACTTAACTCACTCTTTGACTGAGCATTTCCAGAGCTCTTATTAGGAGGTTCATCATCAGGTACTGCAAGGCCTTTGATTCTTAAATTTTCTGCTGCCTTTATCAAAGAGGCTAAGTCACTTTGTCTAACATTCACTTCACCAAGGTACATATAATCTAACAGAGCTTCTAGGTCCTCACTTTTAATATCTTTCAACACTATAACAGGACTCTTACAAGCAGTCTTGTCAAACATGGCACAAAAGTAATCACTACATGTTGAGAGCACCAACTTGTGCACACTGTAGAATTTGCCATCACATGCCAGCGTCACATCAGTGTAGGCTTGCTGCAAAGAACAAAGGTTCACTTTACTAGTCTGCTGAAAAATGTTCCTCAAAGTACATATATACACACACTTGTGACTAAAACTAGTGCTATCCACTTCCTCCTGCCATTTCTTTGACCAAATATTACTATTATCCCCTGCTGACACTGAACACAAATTTGAGTTCATACAGGCTCCCAACATCTTCATTCCATCCCACAATCTGGCACCACCCTAGGCTGCCTCAGTATTCAGTAAAACCTTTACCCTACGCTGGGATGTAATTTATTCATCAAAGACTTCCTACTTTTGACATTTTTGGGTCTAGATTGAGGGACTTATGAAGCTGCCTACTGCTAGATGCCACCACTGTTAACAGATTGTCTGCCCTGATTATGGGTTAAATTACTGTGATTTTTCTCTGTTGATGAGAAAACCAGTGAGGCAAAATACCATCATACATTATTAAGGTATTGAAAAAACTTTTTATCATCATCACCATCATCATCCAGACCTCCTTTCCCACCTTGAGGCAGGGTGAGGAGTTGCAATGTCCAGAGAGCCCAAACTTGCCCAATCCAGTGGGCCACACTTCCATTCACTCACCATTCAAGCCCCCGGAATCCTGTCTCTATCTGATACACCAAAAACACTCACCAGGTTCTGAAGCTTCACACAAATGTGTCCGATAGTCAATCCGGACACTGACACATTAAAAAGGGGTGTCAAATCCCTGATCATGTACTTCTCCTCACAATATTCATCCAGCCAGCTTGATCTCGTCAGTCCCCTAGCCTCACCGATTTTCGAACCTCTCTTCCTCAAACACTCATCCACCATATCCCTCCACAATCTCCTTGGCCTACCTCACCTCCTCCCTCCTTCAAATTTGCTCAGATATACCTTTTTCACCACTCTATTGTTATTCACTCTCTCCACATGACCATACCATCTCAGTACACACTCTTCGATTCTGGTGTCCACAGACTTCCACAATCCACATTTCACGAATCACATTATTTCAAATCGTCACCACCCTCTGCACTCCAAACACATTCCTCAGCAGTCCCATCTCCACTGCTCTCTCTCTTGATTTTTTATTTTCATGCCACACCTTAGTCTCACATCCATATGTTATGGTTGGCATCAACACTCCTTCATGTAAGTCTCGTGAAGCTGCAACACTCAAGCCTTTGTCTCTTATCAAGGCCTTCACTGCACTAGCTACTTTCCTTTCTTGTGTCACTCTGCTTTCTACTTCTTTTGCACGTTTTCCCCTCTTTTTCTATCACTGCACCCAGGTAGTTGAACTCTCTAACCAATTCTAGTCTCTCTCCATTCACTGTAATGTAACACTGGGAGTCACCTTCTCTCTCAATCATCACTTTACCTTTTTTATACATTTACTCTCAAGGCATGACACACAGACGTCAGCAAAACTCTGTACTGGTCTACCAAGTTCCTGTCTGGTATTTGCATGCAGAATATAAATTCAAAGGTAAATAATGAGTTAAGAAAAAATAATTATACTCGCAATAGCAAAGGTGCAGCAGAACATCAATTTAATGATTATCATTTTAAATCAACGATTTCAAACACCACATACAACTAATGTGCATCCTAGGGGTTGACCGCAGTCAAGGGGTTAAAGCAAATCCTTCCAATTTTATGCGAGTTAAATATGGCGCATCATGGAAATCCATGGAAACAAGTTTGGCACCCAGTGTTTCATGCCAGATGCTTCTCTAGGCATTCCTACTGCACTCTGGCCTCTACTCCCAGTCACCCACCACACAAAGAATTCTCAGTTCTCTCGTGCTGGCTCTGGGCGTGAGTGACATGAGGCAGCAGGCAGGGTACTTGTACATACCACTCAGTAATGATGCCATTCACCTCCACACTTCAATACTGGGAATGGCTGGTGCTAATTTATCATTCTGACAAATTTTTCATGACTATTAGTTAATAAAAGCATTTTTACATTTTCTCTCAGGTACCAAACTATTTTATTCCATTAAAACAACACTTCAATTTAGCATGATATCGATTTAAGACAACCTCTCCAGAAGCAATCAACGTTCTACTGTATTTAAAAAGACCATGCAAAAACATACTCATGGGTAAGGGAAAAATATACATGCATAAATAGAGAGACAGACAGACAGACAGACAGATGGTAGACAGATAGAGAAAGATATACATATATACATTTAATATATATATATATATATATATATATAAATATCTATCTATCTATCTATCTATTGCCAGACGCCTCAATCCCGTTTGGGGTGGCCACAAACAAATCGCCTCCAAGTCGCCCTGTCCCCCGCCATTTCACTCCCCTGCTCCCAGCTCACACCCCCCTCTCTCATATACCTCTCCACCCCATCCCTCCATCTCATCCTCGGCCTCCCCCTCCCTCTTTCCCCCTCCACCTCATTCACATACACTCTCTTCGTCAGTCTTTCACCCTCCATCCTCTCCACATGGCCAAACCACCTCAGTGTGTTCCTCATAACGCTTCCTATCACATCCACATCAACACCACAACGCTCCTTTATATCCTCATTCGTTATATAAAAATATATATATATATATATATATATATATATATATATAAACCCTGAATAAAGGGGTAATGTTACCACATGAGAGAAATAAGGAAACATTTCGAACTCAAGAATGGTAATCCTGACTGACTTTCGTAGTGTACAAAGATTGAAGTGTCCCTGAATGTGAATGACAGCAAATAATTCTTAAAAGATGATTAAGTCTGGGATGGCAGCTGGTGCTGAATTATGCAAAGGATAAAGTGCAGTCATGTGAAAAAAGACATTGATGAGTAATAGCTTTAACAGCAGAGTGGCGGAAGGCTGTGATTTGTGCCTTGTCCAAAATCATTAAGTACAGACAGAACAGATGTTCAATTTCTGTTAAGTGATTAGAGTGGTAGCAAGTTTGTATAAAAGTATACAGATAACCCTGTGGGGTTCAAAAATAGTGCTGGCCTGTGCCTAGGATATGTCCCATGACTTTTCAGTTATACACTAACTTACACAGTAACCTTCCCTTGAACAAATAACCTTGACTTCTCAAGGCACACATGCATACACACTTTCTTCCCATTACCCATTTCACTATCAGGTAAAATAACATACCTTGTCCCTGAGAACCCCTAAGATGTGTATGAAGGTGGTTCGATGATTATTCCACTTCAGTGACAGCAACTCCTCCATGACTGCTGTAATGAAAGAGTCAAATGAATCTATAATACCTGATAACCATGACAGCTTTCTAGTCTCCAGTAAGCTTTACACATATCCCCAGGGTATCTCAATAGTAATACAGTCTAGTACAAGTTTCCATATACTACAACAGCTGGCTTGCGAATGCCTAAATGATGTGCAGCTCTACTATGTTAAAGTTACTTGTTGTTGTTCCTTAACCCTGGTCTGTCTGGCCAAAAATAAGAAAGCAACATCACGTGTGAAGCTATTCCACAGGTGCTGTGCAAGAATCTCTCTCTTCCCCACTTTTGAGTGCCACACCAAGGATGGACCAGGGTTCCTCCCTTGGCAAAGCACAGGGAAATAAGAGGTGGTTTGGCTCTCGGGTTGTCGCCACAGTTGCTCAACCAAGGGTGCACACTATCACCATGCACAGGCTCCTCCTCAGTACCACATCAAATATTGCACAAAAATACACAAATGGGAATTAGCCTCTACAGTAACTTAAAGGTCTCGTAAGTTCGACTGTCAGTCCTCTGACCAACTGCATAAATACTGCAGATCCTGTAATACAGTACCAATACAAAAACCAATTACTTTTACATCTATTTGTATCCATCAGCAAATATCATAAAGATAGTACAGTAATCCCTGTACTATCCGGATGCCCACTATCCAGACTCCCCACTTACCAGACATTGTGGGCTTAGACCTTCAGAACCCAAAAATGGCCAAAAGAAAAAAAATTCCCCCTAAATCCTAATTTTTCCCACCCGCAATTTGAAACTGGCGCACAGCACCGAACAGCTGTGTTTATGCATGGCCCCTTCACCCCATCCTTCCTCCCCCTCCTCACCAGTTACCGCCTAACCACCAACACGAGTAGATGTTCATCGTAATGGATGCCACATGTGCTCATTTTTGTGAATAAACAGTGAATAAACCGCAATACCTCGCCACTAGACCACATGGGAATTTACAGTGTTGTGCAGTGTTAAGATTTTAGAATTTAAGAGTGCAAAGGATTAAGTGTGGAGTGCAAAGTGGCGGCTGAAACTGGCATGGCACAATTAAGAACAGAATGTGTATTGTTAAACAATTATAACTCTCAGTGCAAAGAATTAAGTGTAGCACAACACTGGATTACTGTACGTGCTTCAAGAGCATTTTCACCACTGCCAGAGCCTTAGAGGAGGCAGCCACACACGTGCAGTAAGTAACAAGTACATGCTAAATACAGTACCTGCATTTTCCATCCTCACTTCTAATTCCTCATTCCCTGGTTCCTTTTCATTTATTTCATGCTTTATGTCCATTATTGGTGTGAATAGGGTCTTAAATAGGTGCTATGCATGTCCAATAGGGAGTTATTTAGATGCCTTTCAAAGTTAGGCTGGGTTAAGGTCCATAAATACCAGTCCAGGAGGCATGGGGCCACTATCCAGATGGACCCACTTTCCAGACATGCCTTTGACTCTATTACATCGGATAGTGGAGGGATTACTGTATTTCCTAAATCTAGACAATTTTCATATACTGTACACATCTCCATCATCACTGATGGAAGTTACATTTGTAAAATACTGTCATAACACAAAACCAGGCAATTTTATACTTCTTACACACTTATGTTAATATGATCTTAATTATTAAAAATGTACTTCCTTTATGGTTATCAGTTCACCATTGGCCCATTTCATCTGCATTCTTGTTCAGTTACATGCACTAAGTATACTGTTATTTCTTGAGTGAGTGAAATACATAGATGGAAATGGTATATACTGTACTACATATCCTCATTTTTTGTAGTGTCAACCTATGTGGCTCTAAGCCCATGTAAATTATTCCAGATTTTGGTATGGATAATCCAAAACTGCACGCTGCAAAAATAGATTAACCCTTTCAATTCAGTGATATATTTACTGACTGACTTCCATTCTGCAAGCAGTAACAATAATTATCCCCTTCAGTCCTGTGTTTATTATTTTTGTTATCTCTTGACAATTTACTCATCTTAAATCTTACGAAGACTTCTGAAGAAGAGTCAGAAAACCTGTGGGTTGCACCTTGGGGTGGGGGGAAAAAAAAAAAAATGTGGTGCAGCTGTTTTTGCAATTATATTCAAAACTCATTGAAATACACACCATCTTAGATATAGCACAGTAGACCTATTCATGAGAGATATTAGCTGAACTCACCACTGTGGTCGTAAGCTCCCCATCTGACAAGAAAAGGCAACTATTCGAGCAGGACAGAGTGCTGTCAAAGACTGGGTGAGTAGCCAGTTTACCAAATACGCAATAACCTGCACATGATGTGATACTATCAACAGTTGATTTCATCCCTACTCCCTTATCCAATGCCACTTCCTCCTTGCATTAAATTGTGACATCAATAACCAGTCTACATAGGTCTGAGCCTTCACTGGGTACTAATGGGTACAGGAGGGGCACTAACTCCCCACCAACCCACTTGTTGACAAACAGGGAACACGTATGAGTTAGTTATTTGGTTACCACCCCGCGTTGTAAACTGTTTCATGACATACAGGGTAACATTAGGCCTGTCACTCAATGTGCCACCTGAAAAGCAAAGATGATAAAAAGTGACAGGAGAGATGGGAGAAATAGGAAGAGAGGAGAACAGACACAGAAAAAGAATGATAAAGAGGAAACAAGTAGTAGGCAGCACTACATCGTCAGTGGATGATGATCACCACCACCTACCACGCAAAAGTAGATTATGTACATTACAACCTCAATATAATGAACTTTAACCCCTAGGGTACGCAAATCCCCAGCCTCGACTGCCCCCCAGGACGCAAAAACAGGCCAATTTTTCGACTTCCTCAAAGGTTAAAAGTTTTATGCCCGATTTATAGAGCTTGAATTTACACACCTGAAAACGCAAACCCCACCCTCCTAGACCCAATAGTTACCAAGCTATGGCCCATCAAAGTTTATAATAGTTACCCGTCACGGCCCCGGTAAGAAAGAAAATACGCCGCTCGCACCTGTTTTCTTCGCAAAAATACGTACAAAAATCACCAAAATAATTTTTTTATGGTGTGTATAGATGTTATAAACCATTGTAATGTGCATAGAAAAAAATAAAATAGTGACAAACCCCCAAAATAAATGATAAATAAAAATTATCCTTCCCTCCTCTCCTCATACCTCCAATCCCCTCCCTCCCCTTCCCTTCCCCTCGCCTAACCTCTCCCCTCTTTTCCCTCCCCACTAAGCTGTCAAATCTAGCAAAGGAAATTGGTCATGAACCCCCCAATAAAAATATAAATAGTAAAAATTATCCTCCCCTTCTCTCCCCTCTTCAAACCTCCAATCCCCTCCCTCCCCTTCCCTTCCCTCCCCTCCCCTCGCCTAACCTCCCCTCCCCTCTGAGCTGTCAAATCTAGTTTTCGATTCGTTTCGTTTTGAAGACTCCAACATGCTTCCATTCGTCGGCATAAAATAAAATGTCTTTTTCAAGTGGGTCTCGACTAAAGACAGCTAAAATAATTGTGGTGTGCATATCTGTATGCAAACACCAATAAATTACAGGCAATGATTCAAAATCACGTGCCATAAAGCATAAAAAATATGCAAAATATTCGAGTCCAGGGAGGTGCTAGGGGGTGTGGGGGTGGGGGGAGCTGGTAAGGCCAGGAGGGGGTGGATGGGGATGGAGGGACACAAAGGAAGGGCCAAAGTGGAGTACAGGGACATGGAGGGAGGGTAGGGGGGAAATAACCTCCCCCCAGTTGACTGGGGGGGGGGAGGACATTGAGGGGGATCCACATGAGAGGGGGGGGGGATGCATAAGGACAGCGTGGGAGGGGTTGATGTGGTGGTAAGAATGGTGGGAGATAAGGTTGTAACAAGGTAGTGGAGTACAGGGACATGGGGCGTACACCCCCCACCACCTGGTGACGGGCCTGGGTCCCCCCTCCGGTGTGTCCAACACCTAGTTCTGATTGGTTAGAAGCCATCTATGTAACAGCTGGGGTGGAGCCAGCTTCCGCCAGTTTTTAGTGGATGTTGTACAATCGGTGTTGCTCATCCTCTTAAGAAATTGCGCAAAAAGCTCGATCGATGAGACTAGCACTTGAGAGGTTAATAGACTGGAATTCACCTTTCTTAGAATTGAGGAATTATCTGACTAAATACTTGTACTGTATATTGGAAAAAGTCCAATAAAGCCAGAAGCAGTCTTGACTGCCTGACCACTTCAGCTATGTTCCAAAAAAAAAAAAAGTTTATCAGTCTACAGAACAGTATTATTAAATATTTTATACCATTTGATTATTGCAATGAAGGTATAATAGAATACAGTACTGCAGTGGTAGCAAAAACTGTTTAAAAAACGTTGGTGCCATCCGGACTGTTGTCTGATGTATCACAAAATGCCAGGGTTTGCATGGGGAAGTCCAGATGTTGCTTTTATCGGATTTTTGCTTTTTTCAAAATGGCTTAAGCCCAAATTAGTCTGTTATAATGAGGTTTTACTGTATATTCCAATTCTCACTCGATTAATGCCGATGTGCCACAAGAATCAATTCTGGCTCCAACCCTATTCCTAATTCTCATCAATAATATTTAATCCGTCATCCATAATCCCATTCACTCTTAAGCAGATAACTTAACACTTCACAGTTCATTCACACTTAAAACACTAATTCACAAAGTTTAACATCTCTACCTCATAACTCTGGACATCAATCTCCATAAATCAAGTCCTACCCATGATCATAGAATGGGGACAAAATAACATTGTATCACTTGATGCAAGGAAAACCAGATATATACAATTTACTAAGACAGATATTGCCTGATTCCTATATTACTTCCATGCTACTAATATTCCTATCTAGTATCGAAATTCTCAGCATTTCACTTAAGTGCCCTCAGCTGGACCATTCATGTTAGATCACTTGCTAAAACCACTTCAACGTAGCTTAGGTTACTGTACAGAGTCCGCAACTTCTTCACTGACGAGCAGTTAGATACCATTTATATGAGTCATGTGCACTCTCTGCATTCTACTGCTCGCCCTTGTGGAATGGATGTGGAGTGGTTACACTAAAACTGGACAAAATTCAGAACAAAGGTATTGGAATTATTAATAACACTTCTATTATAAATAAACTACCCCCCTTACAGGCAAGAAGAATGTTGCCTCCCTTGCACTGTTTTACAGATACTTTTATGGCAAATGCTCAGATGAACTTAGCATCCACTGTGCCACCTCTCCACGCCTTCCCGCATGCTAAACAGGCATCAAGTAGTGCTCATGACTGGACTGTCACAATGCCATATTGCAGAACTGCCAATCAGAAGTCTTTTATTCCCCGAACTGCATCTCTTGGAACTTGCTTCCCCAGAATGGTTTCCCTCAAACTTCAGCCTAAAGCTATGCAAGTCAAACTACTGCAGATTTTTTTATGAAAGACACCTGTAACCAGGTGTACTATTTTTGTATTCACTCATTTTTCCTTTGTTACTGAAAAAAATTAAAATCTTGCCACTGCCAAGAAAAAGTCCAATCTCTGAAAATTTAAACAAAAATACATGCATACTGTATTTTTCAAACTTTTGGCTATAAGTTACAGAAACCTATTTTAAGATCTTAATCCTCTGACTGCCACAATTAATGTAAGTTTCATTTCATTTTTGAAGGCTCCAACATGCTTGCATGCATCGGCCTTGGTCACCTAATGGCGGCTCTCTATGCTGCAAGATCCCTGGCAGCCTCCCTGTTCAGTCCCTTAACCCCGAGGTCACACTTAATGACCTTGTCCCAGGTTTTTTTTGTACTACTCCTCGAAACCCCACCCAATATTAACACTTCTAACTTTCTGCACCCAATTACCATACCCCATTCGCTCCACATGCTCAAACCACCTAAATCTACACTCAACCCTCGGCTATCACGGGTTCCGCTATAGCGTATCTCGCTATCACGCCTATATAAAAAACTACCCAAATACCTTTATCATGCACTAAATGCCTGCTATCGCGCACTTCAAAAAGGCCAGGCTCCAGTGATACGCCCAGCCAACAAAAGCTTCACTTCGTGATTGGCCATGTGACGTAAGCGCCAGCTGAGCGCTGATTGGCCGCCCTGCCGAGTCTCCTGACTGCCAAACCATTCAAGTGCGCGCCCTCAGACCGTGAACAATGATAGTGAGAACAATAACCTTATTTATTGTATGACCATGGCCAATGTACCCCCTCCCCGTCCCCCTACCATCACCCAACATAATGCTGCAGCACCTGGCAGGGAAATAAAGAAGAGGAAGAACCTAAGTTATGCAGATAAACTGGAAATGTGAAACTTATAGAGAATGGTGAGACCAAGCGAAGTGTGGGGAAGATACATAACATCAGTGAATCAACTGTGAGGGGTATTTATAAGAATCGTGATCACATCATAAAACATGCTCATTTTTAGACTATTATATATTAGTATGTGGTACAAAAAAGGTATCTTAGGGGTAAATATTGAGGTCATGGCACCAATTAGAATTATTACCATAAGTGCTTCAATTCGGCTATCACGGTTTCGGCTATAGCACAGCCATAGTGGGACCAATTGGGAATGATAGCCGAGGGTTGAGTGTACCTCTCTTATCGCAACACCAATAAATTCCAGTCCCATCCTACCTCTCAACTCTTCCATCATAAACCTAGCCCCCTCCCACCCCTAGGCCTTGTACACAGGGACGCACTGCACATTCACCTATCATTGTCATTTCTGTACGTTTGAGCCTGCAAATATCCTGTTCGTTTACTGCCCAGGTCTCAATACCATACAGCACTACAGTCCTAACAAATCCGCATAAAAAGATCCCTTAGCATATAGGGAGAGCCATCTCACTTTCAGGAGAGGCAACAGCTCCCTGAACTTCTTCCAACCACTCCTCACCCTAGCTACAGAGCTAGCTCCAGCCCTACCTCCAGCACATAACATGTCTTCCATATAACTAAACTCTTCCACACACTCAAGATACTCCACAGCAAGTTCAAGCCTTTCATGCCTGACAATCTCCACCTGCTCTCCCCGACACACCGCACACAAAATCTGCACTTTCTCGCAGTCTACCTCTAATACTACTACATCTCTTGTACACCCACTTATTACAAACACTGCACAAGATGGAATTACTTCCCATGCCCTTGTGGCAGATTGCACATGGCCACTCTCCCTCGTCTCTAACAGTACCGCCACCAGCCCTAGATATCATCACTTTTGCATTATCTGCATTTACTCTCTAGCTCATGTGCTCCATACCATCTCTCCACTTCCTAAATCTTTCCTCCGCCTCCCTTTCATTCTCTACAATCAACAACAAATCAGCATACATCTCCCAAGGGAGTCCATTTCTGAAGTCATGTGAGAGGGCTTCAAGTACCATGATAAACAACAAGGGACTCAAAACTGACCCCTGATGCACACCAACATTCATGGAAAACTCATCACTCAAATTTCCATTCACTCTTACCTGGGCGTGAGCACCCACATACATGGCCATAACCACCCTAACCAGCCAAAATTAGTCATTACATGAGAAAATGGACTTTACATATTTAAATGCCTCATTTTCCATAAAACAATATGAAAAATCAATATTTTTACAATACTACAGAATTAGGCCTAAATCCAGAAAATATTTTTACTACAGTATTGTCCAACTGATGCTCAAATACTGTATACCTTCAATGGTAGAAAATACAACACACAGATCATACTGTAAAAAAAAAAAAAAAAAAAAAAGGGGGGGGGGTGCAAGCCAAACATTTCTGGTTGGTCATGGCATCCCCCAAGGAGAGTATCTGGGTGAAATACAAAAAAATGGACAGAAAGGAATGAAAAATTTACCATATATAAATGTAACCTTTCAAGAGATGTGTTTTGGACCTTTTTTCAATTTTCTGGAATTATATTTTGGAGGGTAAAAATGAGATTTGGTGATTTTTTGGTGGTTTTTGACAATTTCCGAGAATTTTTGAAATCTATCTAGTTCTACAATTTCACTTTTAAATTATTACCACATATATCCCCTACATAGAGCATCACAAAAATGATCCCAGATTTTCTATAAACATTTGAGATCATAGGAAAGTCCCATCCATCCATTGCCAGACGCCATGTGTCCCAAATGGGGTGGCCAAGGGCTTAGAGTTAATTGTTTTACAGGGAGGGGCACTAATCCTCCACCAACCCCACTTGACACGAAAGTAAATTTGAATATATATATATATATATATATATATATATATATATATATATATATATATATATATATATCGCTTTTCAGCAGTATGAATATTTCCCACGCCCCCAAAACAGCTGCTACAAAAAGAAAAAGAAAAAAAAGTACCCACCCACAAAACAGCTCCTTAAAAAAAAAAAAAAAAAAAAAAAAAAAAAAAAAAAAGCACCCACCCCAAAACCAGCTTAAAAAAAAAAAAAAAAAAAAAAAAAAAAAGTCATGTAGACAGACTAATGATCAAGAAGAAGAAAAAATTCATGAGACTAGGTTTCTTAAGAGAATATAATTATAGTTCCTGCATGTGGAATAGCACAATTTTTGGAAACGCGCATCTCAAGTTACACAAACCATAATCCTGTTCTTATGACCTTTTTGTGGTACCCGGTATGTATATTTGTACCTAAACAGAGTCTGGTACCTGGTTCTTTGAGGATATACTGTACATATATATACTGTACCTTTAAGGGAAAAAAAAAAAAAAAAAAAAAAAGATATTCCCTCCAAAGTATAAAATTTTAATACCAAGATGCAGAAGTGAAGATGATTCATACCCTCTGTTGTGGTCAAAGATTGTCACATGACATGCAAACCTTGTTCCTTTGCCCCTTTACATCATAGCAATCATAATAAAAAACATGGATTTGCTGGGGAAAAAATGTTAATAGCATACATGGTGCGCTCAATCGGCATTCTTACAACAGGCTCCTGGGTTATCTATACAAAACTGCCCATTATTCCCCCCAAAATCAACGAACTGTCAAAATATTGTACAGTACTTGGTACAACTGTTGAGACAGGCTGCCTGAACATACTGTACTGAAATTTTTTCATGATTTTCGATAATTCTCACATACTTCACCCACATCCACTCCTTAACCGCGGGGCGTCACTTGCGTGACGCTCGGGCGCAAGGGATCATACCGCGGGGCGTCACTTTTGTGATTCTGTGTTATTTTGAATTGCCCGGGCTTTCAAGTGGTGGCTTGTATCATCTATCAGTACAGTACAATTAGTGTCCAGCTATAGTCAGCACTGTTAATGTCATCTGTACTCCCATCCACTGTTGACAATTTAGCCATTTTTCCCTTTCCTTGACTCCCCTCCACTACCCTCTCCTCCCACCTGGCCAGCCGCGCTGCACTACACAAATCCTGGACGGATTTTTCCACTCATTTTATCCATTGAAATGTGCCCTATGCCCTGTTCTTATACAAAATAATATATAAAAGAGAGAGAAAAGGTAATTGATACTGCCATACATCTGGAATGGAATAATTATCACCTGGCAACACCCAACACGCACTCATTCGCTAATTTTCCCAGTTTATTTCCCCTTGAAATATGCCGTATGACCTGTTCTCATAACAAAAATATATACGAAAAAGGAAGGGAGAAGCCTAAGTGATATTTACGTTCACCTGGAACTACCTAATTTATTATGTATTGTCTAGATTTCCTGCCAATCATTTCATAGCATATAAATTAGCAGCAGTCACCACACTGACATTGTCAACCCTTCTCTGCCCATAAACACCGCATCATTCAGTTTACTGTCGTCTTTCGAGATGAAACCACGTCTGATTTGCGCCCGTCCACTTCCACCGCTTCTGAGCCCACCGCAGAGGGCACTGTGACCTCTACCCCTGCTAAACCTCGTGTGGGAAGGGGTAAAGGGCTAAGTGACTCTGCCCTGGAATGTTAACAGGCTAATTTATCAATGATTATGATGGACAGTGACTACGATCTTTCTGGCGACTCGTGGGATGAGGCAGTGGAGGAAATGGTTACGGAAACCCCCAGTACGAGTGCTTCTGTGTCCTAAGTTCTAAAACAGTGAGAGCAGAAATGTAAATAATGTGTAAATAGCCAGTGAAAGCAATGAATGTAAGTATAATTGTACAGTGGAAAATAGTTTTATAAGTTACTGCAAGTGACACTGCATGTGTAAATAAAAGAGAAATGTAAATAATATAAATAAAATAGAAAATGTAAACAAATGTAAATAATTAATAATATAAGAATATGAGTATAAATACTTGGAATATTGAGAGCAAAAGTGCTCTCTACGCTAGTTTACTGAACGAGAAAGTGAATGCCTGGAGTGACAATAAACTACAGTAATCCCGCATTTTTTGAGGATTTTTTGTCTACGGTTTTGCCCTCTCGCGGATTTTCTTAGCATTAATAAGTTCAACAAAAATATCCTTGAATATACAGAAAAAAAAAAAAAAATTGAAATTCCCGCAGCTTCCAATTGTAGCGCGGTAAACTCACGCCACCCTCTGTCCCTTTCCCGTGGCCCCTCTGCCAGTGTTACCATATCTAGCATAATTTTATTCTTTTAGCATAATTTTGATCAAATTTTCGAGTCTGGAATATTTTTTAGCATATTAGAAGTTTTAGAATCATTCTAGCATAATTTAGAATGGAATGGAATATTTTTGGAATAATTTTATAAAAGCTACAAATCAGAGAGAGAGAGAGAGAGAGAGAGACGAATAAGGTAAGATGTTTGAATAGTTGGTTACTTTCAGTTTGGGCTTGGTTGGGTTGGATTAGGTTAGGTTAGGTTAGGTTAGGTTTTAGGTTAGGTTCGGTTTGGTTCGGTTAGGTTAGGATAAGTTTGAGCTTTGTACTTTACCCATGAAACCTAGGTTTTTCCGATGGATTTTGGTATGATTAATTCGATTTTCAGCTTCATTTCAGTCGGAAATGACCATTTTCTGTTTCCCCCCCCTCCCTATAACCCCCGATTCCCCAAAGATCCCTCATTATTTCAGGGGGATGGGGGGGGGTCATATCTCAAAATCTGGTTATTTCCGACGGAAATGATGCTCAAAATCGAACGAATCACATCAAAATCCATCAGAAAAACGGAAGTTTCGTGGGAAAAAGCAGTATGGGTAGATACCGATATTTATCCTCTTACTGTATGTAGGTTCATTTTAATATTTTCATAATAAACAATATATAATTAATATGTTGCACGAATATGTATAGAATTTTATCATTTAGCTTCAAGTTAGCATAATTCATTTTTTACTTGGAACAAATATGCTCAATCTAGCATAATTTTTTCATTGCCCTAGCATAATTTCGTTGTTTGGATATGGCAACACTGCTCTCTGCCCCGCATTCTTCAGTCCATGCCTGACTGCCTTAAGTGGCTGTTGTGGTTGTAACCACACTATGATATGAGCCTCTTGCCTCCCACTTGCTTTCCACATGGCCCCAGGACGTAAGCCAGCCTCACCAAAGGCTAATAATACAATTAGTAAGAACTCCAAAGTGACAAAACGATCAAGTTATGACCTTAGCAGAGAAAATTGTGTTACTGGACAAGCTAAGAAACGACCGTGCGAGTGTTTGCTATCACCAGTTAATGCATCTTTTTATTTTGTACTGTTTTGTTAATAAATGTGTAGATAATTGTGTATTACAGTACGGTGTTTACGTTTTTCCTTCATAATGGAGTATGTGCTTTCAATCTTGTAAGAAGGTATTTCGGGATGAGTATGGAGGTTTCGGGACAATTCGCAGTCACAACAAACACAAAACAATTCGCCTTCATTAATGAAGATAGCTATGGGTGACGCTAGAATATAATTCAAAGGCGACTACAGCGAGGAAGAAACAAGTTAATTATTGACTAAATGTGCAACTAATAAATAATATCCAGAACCTACGCTACTGAACATACTGTAGACTTTGCTGGATCCCCCTGAAATATAGTTATTAAAGTATTGATTAATTAATAATAAGTATATTGATGAAGGTATTGATTAGTATATTTATAGAATGGCGGGGAATCGTCCAGGGTGCGAATTGTTCTGAAGGGGAATCATCCATGTTTTGACGGGGAATTGTCTGACGGCGAATTGTCTCGCAATCAGTATGGACATGGACTGTGTGATGGGCAGCATGGTGGACACAAGTGCAAGTTTTCAATTGTTAATAGAGTATTCGCGGAATTGACTTCGCGGGGGTTACAAGAACGTAACTACCGCGAAATATGCGGGATTACTGTACTAGCACTGCAGGAAACTTATGGATAAATATTGTATATATAAATAAGTGTATAAAGTTCTAGGAATATAAAGTGTGAGTGTGTTTAGGAATAATAAATGACAGCTCCGCCTCAGAATACCAGCAGGGAATGAGCACAGGTGGAAAGCTCGTACGTGCTCGTAATTTACGTTGCTTTCACATTTTTTTTTTTTTTTTAATATGGATTCCAAACTACTTGAAATTCATAGAATAGTGTTTGTAGTGATAATATCAGGCAGTGGTAACCATATTACGGGGTATCGGGAAGTGTAAAGTGCAGACTTCGTTACCCAACTTCAGAGTCTCCAAAAATCCTGCAGTACGGTAGTCGACGAAGGCTCAACAAACATCCCAGGAGAAAGCTGAAGGTATGTGCCATATGCATATGTAATTATAATATTCTAGGACTAATAACAGATTTTTGGCAAATATTTTTAAAAAGTCAGTCGGAGCGCGATTATCCCCGTGGGACGGGCACGGCGCGCTCCTGACATCCCCGCGGTTAAGGGGTTAACCAAGGTCATCTGTAGTAATCAAAGGGTTGTAATCCCTCCATTATCTGACATAACAGAGCCAAAGGCACATTCGGGTAATGCCTCTGTACGGATAATTGACTTTCCCCTGGCCCCCAATTGTACACCCGCTTAAAAATTTTTCGGCACCCCTTGCTCCGATACCCTACACAACGATCACTGTTACAGACGGTGTGAATATGTGGTGTGGTTGGTACCCCTGTACCTCTCTCCCTCTCCCTCTGGATTTCACCATTAGCAGACGAATTAACACACCAACAAGGCCAGGGATAGCAACCACGCACCATAAGTCAGGAGGTCATTCAGAATGCCTCGTATGGTGTGGCATAATATAGTGCCGTAAGGGTGCCGAAAAAATTTTTATAGCCTGTACATAACCTAACTTTGAAAGCCAGTGTAAAAAGCCACTACAATGCATCATACAACATCTTGTTCCTGTTGTTTAACACTATCTGGTCAAACAAACTACAGCCAAGCAATTACCATGGTCAAGCAGACCCATCAACCAATGACAAGCAATCACCACTGCAGGGCCATACCCTGCAGTGAAAAAAAAAAAAAAAAAAAAAAAAAAATGCTACACAAGAAAAAAGCAGTGGGCACAGAAAAACATAATGGAAAAAAGGAAAAAATCAAGGTAAAATAATAAAATCATGGTACAGCATAGTAGGCTAGAATAAAATCAACATCAACACTCACGATACGACCATCCAGTATCAAACTTACCCAGGATGTTCCTCGGGGCTTCTAAACAATCAGCACTACCCTCTTCCTTTTCCTTGGTGGAGGGGCCATCATCACACACCCTAGGAAAAGGCATGCAAAGAATAGCAAGTCTGAAGCACACAGGGAACCACCACAAAAGCCACCACGTGCACTGCCATAGCAACTGTCCAGGAGGAATTGTTTACAACACCAAGCAAGGGCGTCTCTGGTGGACGCTAGGTAAACTATCCAGCCAGACTCAGCGACGCCACTGAGCTATTTCCCGGCCATCCAGGCAGAAATTTTCACGCAGCCATTATTTCAGCCCGGATGCGTTATGTCTACATATTATGAGGAAATGCACAAATAACGGTTTCGAACAGCCAGATCACACCGTCCACTTATTGGACTGTCTGGGTAATGGTCATCCGGATAATAGAGGGTTTCCCTCAATTTCTATCCACCTAGTTGAGTAGATTTGGAAAAGGTTATGACAAACAGTATCCTGTATCTATCTATCTATCATCCAATCCTACATTGCCCCATGAGGAACGTAGGAGCCCGAGGCTAGGCAGTTGGTCCCGACATTTAAGATGACAGTGGCCAGCCTCACTCATCCCTGAGTGGCATAACACAAGCAATCAACCACAACCACCCCCTGGATATAAACCTTCACCGGCTCAATCCGATGGGAATGCAATAATTACCCACTAAACCACCAGGTGCCAAAATTTGGTTATATGGTTACCACCCAGCATAGTAAATGGTTTCCTGGTGTACAGGAAACCATTTGGCTTGTCACTCAGTGTAGAGTCACCCACAGGCAGGAGGAGGAGAAAAGAATGAAGGAAAGAAAGACAGAAGAGGGAGTGTAAAGTTGCCCATAGGCAGAAGGACAAGGAAAGAATGAAAGAAAGGAAGACAGAAGAGGATGGAAGGAAAGAGGGATGGAGGAGAGGAAAGGGCAGACACCCGAGAGCAGCACTACATCGAGTGAGTGGATGGTGAGCGCCCCCACCTACCACAATCTATATATATATATATATATATATATATATATATATATATATTATTGAAGACCTGCACTCACATTACTACAAAAATTTCCTTCCACAGCCTCAGTAATCAGGATGAATTTGTGCTTTCATACAACCACACTTTCTGGAATTTACTTCTTGCTACTTGATATAGCCTACTGTATCTTGAACAGCAGCTAATGACTTTTATTCAAGAAATATGCTTACAAATTAGTAAGGTGAAATTTCATTTCAATCATTAACTACCAATTAGTGGAGCAAGGTGATCCGATACAAGAAAGTGGAGGACATCACTAAGTTAGGTCAGGTTTGGTAACTTCAGAATGATTTACTGTGAATCTGCCTCTTACAGAGGTCAACCTGCAAAAATTCCACCCATTTTTATGGTAAGCTCAACACAAAGAGGAGGTAAAACTTACCAACATAAATGTGGCTGAAAGTACCAATATTAATGTCAACTTATATTTCATCAACAAAGTACAGTATACATATATATTGTGTGTGTGTTAACTGTAATGGCCAAAGAAGAGCAACACATAATTAAACCTCCATACAGGCCTTAGTACGGTACTGTTTACCAATGTACTGGAAATTTCCAGAGACCCGAAACAACTTTTATTTTAACCCGCCCCGTCCCGACGACGTATGGGTACGTCACCACGATTTGCATTTCCCAGTCCCGGCGACGTACCAGTACGTCGTGCAATTGCAAGGTACCTAATTTGCACAATTTTCAATTTTCGCACGTGATTTTTCGTATGTATACACGGGACACCTTCCTCTATTCCTGTACAAGATACCAAGCAGGGACAATGCCTTACACTGGATAACCTCCCCCCTCCCCCCCTCATGCCATTGTCTTGGCAAAGGACCTGTTACCAGTGACCTGGCTAGTAAAGTTATTCAGGGCCAGAGTGATTCCCCAATCGATGACAATGTGGAGGACAATGTTTACATAGCATTAGAAGAAGAAACAGCCAGAAATAATGATCAGGTAGTGTGGCAAAAATAGGTCAGGTATGGTGATTAGTTAGTGAGTGAAACAATGCTTATAATGCCTTTATTACTGCTTGAAAACCAATATACTGTCATACTACATATACATTCGTACCAAGTAAATAAATAAATACCGTTTATGAGTGGATAAAATAGTTACCCTCCCACAGAACTCGTTTTCTTTGGTGCCAGCATGTTAGAAAACCCACTCAGGTAAGGAGGAACTCCTACCTGGATTGGGCACTTTAAACCTCAGGTGAGCGATTTCTCTATGAATTTTCGATGTTTCTCACCAAAAGCGAAGGTTTTAGCCAAAAAAAAAAAAATCGAAAATACCTCGGGACTGGGGGATGTCGGAGGTGCGGAAAACCTCGGGACGTGACGGGTTAAGCAAAGACCTCTCGTATAAGGAAAAGCTGGGGTCTTATAAGACTTCCAGCATTCAAGAAAAACTATGGCACTGAACTCATTTTACTATTTACAAAGAGCACAAACAAGATATATCTTGAAATTTTCTGCTACCTAGACAATTATGTAAACTGGAGAAAAAAATTGAAATCAGTCTTCATTACCCATTTTACAAACCAAATTCTCACCCTACATAAAATCATATGACGATACAATTTAAATTTTTTTTTTTTTTTTTTTTTTTTTTTTTTTTTTTTTTGAGAGGAGCACATGGAGTTACATGGAGACAGACTGACATATGCGGAAGTGAAGCAGCATTGTGGTGTGGATGTGATAGAAGGCGTTAGGAGAAATACACTGAGGTGGTTTGGTTATGTGGAGAGGATGGAGAGCGAGATGAACAAGGAGTGTGTATATGAATGTGGTGGAGGGGGGGAGGGGGAACCAAGGATGAGCTGGAGGAATGGAGTGGGGGGGTACAGTATACTGAGAGGGGGATATGGGCTGAGGGGAGGGCAGCAAAATGGCAGGGAACAGGGCAACATGGAAGCAATTTGTGTCTGGCCACCCCTTATGGGATTAAGGTGCCTGGCTATACAGATATGACTGGAATTACCTTCCTATAAATATGGTTGATGCTGAAAATTAAAAATGGGGGAGGTGGGGATTTATGGGTATGGGATATGGGCATCTGGTCTTAACTTATGCCTACTATACTGCTGTAATTGGAAATAATTTTCCTCATGAGATGACGAAGGTGAAAATGTGAACACTGAGAGTAGGGTTGCGAGAGGTTGGCCAGAAAAAACCTCAGGGATACTGAATAGGAAGACTACCAAAGATTGAGCAGCATGGACAGCCACCATTAGGTGACAATGGTCAACACATGCAAGCATGTTGAAACCTTCATAAACGATTCAATTAAATGAGTTCGGTATTTCTTGGTGTCAGGCTGTCAGTTCCGAGACAACCATAAACTCTCATCATCCATCAGCGCATTGTCCGTCACACATCATTATCCACCATAGCAAATGGAAGAATTTAATAAAAATTCCCTTGTTATCTCTGCCTCTGGGGGTCGTACAGTGTGTTTACTGTGTACAGTACAGTACAATGCTTACTTAGGGTTGTTTCTCTATGAGAAAAAATACAGTACAGTAGAGGTACAGAGTTTTATAGGGGGTTCGGCCCCATCTGGAGGTTTTAAGGTGGGTACTACTTCATCATCCATCAATACATCACTATCAGACACGCCTTTAGCCATTATATTCTGGATATAAGAATTTACTGAATTATAGTTGGAGAAGAACAGGGAGGTTTTAGGATGGGAAGAGGTTGTGCAGATCAGATATTCATTCTTAGGTCTGAAGAGGAAAAGCTTCTAGAGAAGTGAAATTTGTTGTATGTGGCCTTCATGGATTTGGAGAAAGTATATGACAGTGGGCAGACAAGGAATGGGGAAAGTATTAAGAATATATGGAGTAAATGGGAAGTTGCTGAATGCTGTGAAAGTATGTATAAGGGTGCTAAGGCTGCAGTGTGTGTGGATAGTGAATTAAGTGAAATTTTCTATCTGAAGGTTTGAAATAGGGAAGCTTTATGTCTCCATTGTTGTTCAATCTGTACATGGATGTGGTTATAAAAGAGATACAAGGTAGGGTAGTGAATGTTAGAGCAGCTCTAATGAGAGAGAGCAGTTTGGAAACTCCCTCTACTGTTGGTTGCAGATGATAACTGTGCTGGTAAGTGAAGACAAAAGGGACCTGCAAGGCTTGATGAATGAGTTTGGGAGTGTGTGTAAGAAACAAAATCTAAAGGTGAGTGTAGGGGAGAGAGAAGTTATGGTCCTCAAGAGAAATGATGTCACTGAATGTACAGTGGGGCTAGATGAGGAGGAAATGGAAAATGTGAGTGCGATTAACCCTTTGAGATTCTGAAGACGCGATTTCGAGTCATCGTAAATCCAACCGTTGAGATTCTAATGACTCAAATTCAAGTCATATGAAACAACATTTGTTTTTTTGCATGTTTTCCATATCCTATCTGGGCTTGTTCTACATACACTATCCTGTTTATCCTTTTCCAAGTATTTGGTTATACACTAACAAGCACATCAGACAGATATGTATAATATATTCGCTTTTACCATGATTAATATCAGTATTACCAGCACGGATATCTGCCTGTGTGACAGCGAGAGCTTTTGCTTTTCTCTGAGAAAACTAATGTAAATTGCCATAACCTATATATCAATGGAAAGGTAATTTACTGTAGACCGACATGGTGCAATCAAATTTCATTTAACTCTAATACTTTTTTTTTTTTTACAAATTTTTTCTATGGAAGGGTGTGTGATTTTTCCTTTTTGGCTAACTTCTACTTGTCATATTGGCCTTTTAGCTACCATATTTACCTTTTTCAACCATACTATGATAAAGAGCAACTATTCAGCTTTAAAATGGTACCACATTCCTTAGTCTACCATAAAAAGTTAGTGTACAATGGCCGAATAAGTACAAATATCGCTGCAAGACGGTGCACTATGTGCGCCAGGCTGAATCTGGCACAGACACAATCGGCAGAGGGCCGAAAATCTCAAAGGGTTAAGTACCTGGGTAGTGTGATGAGTAAGGATGGAACTTGAGAGGGTGAAGTGCTTGAAAGGGTACAACAAGGATGAAAGGTTGCTAGTTCTTTGAAAGCAGTGAAAAAAAAAAAAAAAAAAAAAAAAGTCACTGCATGACATTATGATACCAACTCCAACATATGGAAATGAAGCATGGACTCTGTTGGAGGGACAGAGAGCAGTAGAAATGACTAACCTGAAAGGCGCATGTGGAGTCACATGGAGAGAAAATGACAAATGAGGAAGTGAAGGAAGTGTTGTGGTGTGGATGCAGATGTGATAAAAAGCATTACAAATACACTGAGGTGGTTTGGACTTATGGCGATGATGGAGAGCGAGAAACTGTCGAGCAGTGTACATGAGGTGGAGGGGGAGGCCACGGATGAGATGGAGGGATGGAGTAGAGGTACCGGTATGTGAAAGAGGGGTGTGTGACCTGGGACCAGGGCAATGAAATGGCAACATGGAGGCAATTTGTTTGTGGCCACCCCTTACAGGCATCTGGCAATAGACATATTTTTGGACATTTTATTTCTCCTCTTTGCAGGCAATTTCGTATGTTATTTCAACAGCCAAGAGAAGTCCATCTCAAAAATTAAACAAATATAAATCGTTCAGTCACATACCCTCTACTTTAGTAATATATTGCTACTTGTATCCTACCATTTTATAACACTACAGTTTCTTCCATTCCTCTGCAAACTCAAGTAAAGAAAGAACTTTTACCAACGTCTACAATACCCTCGTTACTGGCAAAATCATGCACATACAGCTCCCCTATCGATACATTTACTTAGTACTCCCAGTACAAGCTGCAAAGCCATAAATTGTTGACAGAAACCAGACTGTTTCCACGAAAAAAATTTACAAACAAATCTCTAGTGATCCATAGGCAAATTTGGCAATGTTGTTACGAATACCATGAATGAAAAGTGGACATGAAGGCAGCGAGTTGGCGTGGGTGAGGCGACACAAAGGCCCGGGGGAGGAACGCGCGTCTTCCCCAAACCGGTCCTTCCTCTAGCAACTGCTACACTCACACACTTTGCGTACTTTACAATAGGAGATTCACATACATTGCCCCAATAACTCTATATACATGACATAATGAATCAAAAAATAAAACGGGTGTAAAGGACCCGGTACTAGCAATAAAATGAACACGGTAGCACCCAGACGGAAGCTGCGTCATCACCCACTCGGGAAATCCCTGCCAAATAATCCCACTATAACACCACCTTTCCGTTAAAATTTAATTTCTTGCGGTTCAACTCAACTTCTATACAAAAAATTTCAGGTATCTCACCTTTGGTGCCTCTAGTTATCTCTTTAAGACAGACATTAGTGCCGGCAGCACGAGAAGATGCGAACGACCTCCCTTGCGCACCCGCAGGTCTCTGACTGATTTGTACTCAAGCTCCGAATATACTTAAATGAAATAAAACAAGAATTGTGTTTGCTCTTATTGTGCTCATAGTTGATAAATCAAAATAATAACGACATTCAGCATATTTTTATTAATATTTCTTTACAAAATAACTTTCCATACATTATTAATCCTTTTTCGGGGATTCTGTTAGAATTGACGCCACGGAGCTTGATTCAGTGTTGCCAGTTTAGAGAAAAACCAGCTAACATGAGCCACTAGATGATGCTAATATTTTTTTGTTTGAAATGTTCGGATGTTACGTAATGACATTACTGACACTGAAACTATGGAAGATCAGTCCCATGTTGGTTATTTCCTTGACGCACATTCACATTTACCACAATTACGTTCCCGGGCTAGTGGCTACGCACATAGGCAGTCAGTCCCAAGGTCCAGAGAATATTCAGTCCTTTCATTAAGACTACAAGAATGAAACGGGGATAAAAACAAGAAGCTTTTCCCCAACGCCCACCAAACAATTCAGTCGACACTTGCCGAAAATAGTGGGACGGAGCATTTTGCAGTACAGAAAACTGGATGGGAATTTTTTGTTTTATTATAATTTTTTGACTCAATCGGATACGTTTATGTGAAGCTACAGAATGTGGTGAATGTTTTTGGCGTATCCGATGGAGCCAGGATTCCGGGGGCTTGAATGATGGGTGAATGGAAGCGTGGCCCATTGGGTTGGGCAAATTTGGGCTGCCTGGACATTGCTACTCACCCTACCCTAGGGTGGGAAAGGAGGTCCGGATGATGATGATGATGATATTGAAATACCCGCGCAGCGGGGTGAACCCGACACCACCACCCCAGGAGGAGAGAACAAGGGGGTGACACCCACCCCACGAGGAGATGACGGGGAGGTTGTTTTCCCTGACACACTATCCAGGCAAGAGCGACATATTTCCCCTGTGACCCGACGCCCCTCTTCCCCACAGCCAGACCACCCGGCAGTGTACAGTAAAAGTACACTACACTTCAGCGTAGGGGCCTAAAATCCAGTATAGTGCCAAAGGGGGCGACCCGACACCCCCACAAGGACCCCATAGAGGAGCAACGACGGCACACCAAGACTCAAGGCGACGACGGCATAAGTCTGCCCAGGCCGCGCGCCCCTATGAGCCGGAGCCCACCCACTGCCACCATAGCAGGAATACCAGACTACCTTCGGAGCAAGCCTTCCCCAACAAGCATCAGGGTGGAGCTGTTCCTCCAGCTCCTGCCGGCACCCCTGAGACAGCCGGTAGCCTCTCAACCCTCCTGAAGGAGACGGCCTGTAGCCGCTCTGAGGGAAATAAGGAGACGGCCTGTAGCCGCTCTAAGGGAAATAAGGAGACGGCCTGTAGCCGCTCCTGCCTTCATCAGGAGACGGCCTGTAACCGCTCTGAAGGTGCCCTTCTCAAGACAGCCTGTAGCCTCTCAACCCTCCTGAAGGAGATGGCCTGTAGCCGCTCCCGCCTTCGCCAGGAGACGGTCTGTAGCCACTCTAAAGGTGCCCTTCTCAAGATGGCCTGTAGCCACTCAACCCTCCTGAAGGAGACGGCCTGTAGCCGCTCTGAGGGGAATCAGGAGAAGGCCTGTAGCTGCTCCCGCCTTCGTCAGGCAACGGCCTGTAGCCATTCTGAAGGTGCCCTTCTCGAGACGGCCTGTAGCCGCTCAACCTTCCTGAAGGAGACGGCCTGTAGCTGCTCTAAGGGAAATCAGCAGACAGCCTGTAGCCGCTCCGAAGGTGCCCTTGGGTCTGCTGGTAGCTGCTCCCTCCCCCAGGCCATGGCCAGTAGCCAGGCCTTGGCAATGGCCGGTAGCCGTGCCCCTAGAAGGCCACGGCCAGTAGCCAGGCCCTATGGCAGGAGACAGCTGGTAGCCACTCCTTCATCAGGAGCTGACTTCTGTTCTCCAACCCATGACACAGAGGGAGTCCCAAGCCTAGAAGAGTACTGGAGAGGCCCCATGACTTCCACTGGCCTCAGCTCCCTGCAACCGGCTCTGGAGAAGACTCACCTGATGGACCCCTATGTAGGCCAATGCCGCAGCCCCATCCTGACGGCGCCACCAAGCACCGGGGACCGCAGCTCTCGGGAACCCCAGACCACCCCCAGGACTCCCGGGCGGGATCTCCCCACACCCTGATGCCGGAGATCTTCGTCCTCCGTCAGGTGCCTGAGCGAGAAGTTCAGGCAGTTATTCAGTCCCAGCCCTGAGGGCCGTACTCTCGCCCCCAACCCTGAAAGCGTGGGGCCCTTCGCCACCCGCAGCCCCGGACGAGAGAGGACGCCCCTGCACATGATCCCGTGGCCTCTGGATGTAGAAGGCCCCCGGCGGAACCCAGCCCTGTCATTAGTAAGGCTGTGACATCTCCTCCGCCCTTGTACCTGACCGCCATGATGCCCAGATCAGAGAAGAGTGGCAGTGATAGCACAGTGTCTGTGACACAGTGACAGAGGCAGAGCAGTGAACTAACTACATAACGGAAGTCAGTGATAATACCAAAGTGGTGGAGTGAGCAAAAGTGACAGTGCAACCGCAAACACGGCCATACAGTGAGAGACGGGTCCATTATAGTGAATACACTACCATCTGATAACACCTCCTTATACAAAAACCATATCCAGACCCCAGTGCCAAAGAAGCACTTACCAACAGTGAAACAATACCAGCGACCGCACGAGTATATAAAACTTAGACTTCCTATAACTAATAATACATAAACCTCTGCCCCAAGTGCTATTCATTTTGATCCGAGCAGTATCCTGCACGATACTAATAACCCATATCTAGACCTAAGAGTTGTAATTGTCCACTGTATCTGTATCTGTGACATCTACCCATTCCACTGTACAACTTAGTAATACACGTGTAAGGTTGTTGCCTTGAGTTTTTGTGTCCTACCTCTCTCCTATTTGTCTAAGCTCCAGTCTAGAAAGAGAGCCCTGTTACACACTAGGTGTTAACGGGACTGGAAGCCGGCCCTTAAAACACCTAGCATTACAGGAACACTCACCAGAATTGGAGTGGGACTTGCAGTGACAAGATCCCAAACAAACCCTCAGATGCTGAGTCCACCGGATCAGCCTTCACTAAGAAAGAGGACTCAGGAGGAGACTCAAGGTTTGTTACACCCCAAGGGAGCAGCGGCACAGTAGAACCCACTGGGTATACTGTGGGTGGAGTGACCACCGGCCCTCCACCCTCTGCCACCCACCTTCGGGAGCCGGCACGTCGGCAGGTCCACCAGACGACCTACGTCGGTACTCCCCGGGAGGAAGGCAGGCCCTGGGGTAGACTCCACCGGATCAGCCTTCACTAAGAAAGAGGACTCAGGAGGAGCCTCGATGTTTGTTACACCCCAAGGGAGCAGCAGCACAGTAGAACCCACTGGGTATACTGTGGGTGGAGTGACCACCGGCTCTCCACCCTCTGCCACCCACCTTCGGGAGCCGGCACATCGGCACGTCCACCAGACGACCTTCACCGGTACTCCCCGGGAGGAAGGCAGGCCCTGGGGTAGACTCCACCGGAGACACCACTCGGGGCTGACCACTGGTCATCCCCCATGGCTGCTCGAACCCTGATGGACAGAAGACAGACTCCACTGGAGCTGCGACTTAGGCCGGGAGTGCCCACCGGGCCTCTTCCTTCCAACGTCCCTGGAACAGATGTCCCAGTCCCTACGGTGGAAAAGCAGTCTCCACCAGAGTTGTGACTATTGCCGGGAGAGCCCACCAGGTGTCTTCTTCCAGTCACCAGGGTCTGTGGTCCCTGGAGGAGTCCCCTCAGACTCCTCCTCCACCCCTGCCCCCAGTAGGAGTGCAGGCAGTGCCCAGCGGGGCTGCCCAACAGAGTGAGTGTCCCCCGGACCTCCCACGCACACCCCAGACCGGAGTTTCAGCAGGGCTTGTCAGGCCCGCCAAATAGGAGAGCAGGCCCTCGGCCACTCTCCCTCCGTGAGTCCCAAGGTTCCTACAGAGGGTAGTACCTCTTGCTCAGCCTGCCCCTCCTGTGGCAGAGCAAGGCGCCCCTCTCCCCGCCTCTTTCTCTCTCCGAGAAGGTGGAATCTGCTCCCCTGCAGGTACCCCGCCAGAGACCAGACCGGGCTAGATGTCTCCGAGGCCAGGTGTCATGTTCCTGCAGCCCCTTCCTCCCCAGGCACTGCCGGACTCCGCTGGAGCAAAAGGCTGCAATCCATCCCTGATGGCCTCCTCCTGCAGACGAGGCCGCAGCCCCAGGAGCCAACAGGCCTCCCCCGATGCCTGCTGCAGCCGCCAGACTTCCCTTGGCGCAGGTGGCCGCAGTCTCCCCTGACGGCTGCCCCTGCCAGACGTGACAGTAGCCCAGCCAGGGCTCTGCCCTCGCTACAGCCGACCCTCGGCCTGGGCCTCTCCAAGTCCTCCCCAGGACCCTGACGATGGCTAGAGGCCAGCACCAGCGCGCCTCTTGGCCCTCTTTGGCCCCAGCCCCGAGAGCCCCACCTCCTGCAGGGCCTCCACGGCAAGGGAGCTGCGCACCACGCCACCCACCAACTCTTCCAGGACTCATGGTGACCCCACAGGTGATCTGCCCCTGGATTACACTCTGGATGGCCCACCTCCAACGCCTGGCCGCCACCTGAGGTTCCCGGCATAGGGCCTCCTGCCGCCCATGACTCGTGCCCTCCTCTCCGCCAGTACCGTGAGTAAGAGTCTCTGAGGTTGTGTGTCCCCTAGTGTTCATGAGCCCCACCCCAGTGAACTAGCCCCTTTCTCTCTCTCACCCTCAGTGCACCCCCCCCTCGTGCTCCTCCAGTGTTGTCCCCCCCTCGTGTGGTATTGTGAACTCTCATACCTATAACCGTACGCATGGACTGCGTGATGCTAAGCCACGGGTTGCCCCCAAGTGTGACTCTCCCCCCCTGCAGTGTTACATACGGACCGATAGCACCAGTGCCCTCTCTCTCTCTCCCCTCCCCCCATGTGTTGCCCCGCTGTACCGAACCCCAAGTGATATACCCCCCCAGTCACCTGCCCTGTCAGAAATCCTATATTACCATTCCCCTCCCCCTCTCCCCCCTCCTGAGTCCCTCACGCGCGGATAGATCCTACGTGCAATATTCTCTCGTCCTCTGTAACGCGCACGAAGCATAAGGATAGCTAGGGTATCGTCCACGTCACGCGGATGCATATAACTAGCATAGGAAACCGTTTATGTTACGCGACTGTAGTCTATATATAAGGATTTGAGTATACACGGCCGTCTATGTCGCGCGTGTGGGTATATTGAGATATACATGACTGTCTTTGTCATATGCCTGAGACCTAGTGCATCTGGTGTATCGTGTGAACCATACCTGTGACACTGTGTGGGAATTACTCCAGGTCAAGAAAGGTAGAATATTGTGTAAAGGTCAAACTTGCTGAACTAGGTGGAAGTATTTATTTTAAGAGCCAGCCTTCTGAGATTATCTGGTTATTTTATGTTTCACGGTTTTGATCACAGATTGTATGTGTGTAATTGTCTATTGTTAATATATAAGTGTGCCTTATGACCATTGGTGTTTGGACTTTCCTTCCTTGCCTGTGACTGACCCGGTCGAGGACAAAGAATCCAAGGTTGCACCGTACCTGTGCCCAAGAAGTCGGGACTCAGAATACGCTGCATAACAGATATAATAATTTTATAAGAATGGGAACTAATTTTATAATAAATTGATAAGAATGACGTATTTTCATTCTGGCCTTCAGCACTTGGTACTTTTGATGATTTTTTTTTTTTTACACACCTATATAATCTTGCTCCCTCCATTAAATTTAAAGTTGAGTGGGGGAACCGGGGTGTTCTTTCTTTTCTTGATGTACTGGTGATGAAGAAAAATCATTCACTTTAAGGTGTATAGGAAACCAACCAGTTGTAACTTGTTCATTCATTATTTTTCGTATCATCAATCTGCCACAAAATTGTTATCTCATCAATGTTCCTAGTTAGGGCCTTAGAATTTGCAGTACAGAACATGTACAAGAAGAAAATAATCTTATTTGGGAAATCTGTTAAAGCTTAAGATATCCCAAATGGTTACTAAAAAAGCATACCTTAATGTTAGGTAATCTTACTACGTATATACCTAAAAAGCTCACCACAGAAAAGGAACTTTTCCTCAATTTGCTTTATGTTGCAGACTTCAATATAAAAAAATAGGTTACAGTAGTGACGCAAATATAGCATTTATACCTCCACCACCAGATCAATGTTAGTAAAGAACAAATGTACAACATGTTCAGAAGCAAGTATATACAAAATTCGTTGCAAATATTGTGAACTATGGTTTGCCTGGAAAAAACAGGTCAGAGTTTGGAAACACGGATCAAGGAACACAAGTATGCCATAAAAAACATGTAATTAGAATAATGCAATATTTAATCATGTTTGTGAAGCTAACCACAGAATTTACTGGCAAGGTAGCCTTCTACTGTACAAAAGTCATGGCTTTCGGAAACGAAAGATTATTGAAGCCATGTGTATCCAAAATTCGAGAATTTCAACCATAGTGAAGGTGTGTAGTACGTACAAGCTAGATCCTGTAATGAGGTCCCTGGTGGGAATGTTCCCTTCCGGACCGACACAGATGAGGTCAGACGAATAATATTACACCTGACCTGTTTGGTTATGTCCCCCCTTTTCCCCTTCAGGAATTCCCCGCTTATAATCCACCCCCGCCCCACCTCTCTTTTACCCCACCCTCCCACACACACAGGCATAAAAAGGAGCCCTTGTATCGTCAACATGTCATAATGGAAGAAGGAAAAAGAAAAGGAAAAGGGAAGAGAAAAAAAGGCTGTGGAGTTCCGTTCACTGGGGCCGCGGCACTTATCACTGTTGGCGGTCTATTCGCCCCTCCATAGGCTCCTTCTGGGGGTGTTGGGCTGCCTCAGTAAGACTATTCAGCATTTTAATATATATATATACTCCAACTCTACAATTACACTTACAAGCACTTCTCACCCTACATACAATCTCTACCAGACAGCCTAAGCCACTTGGTAGAGATACATTGGCTGTATCGTCCCGACTTCGGTCGGGATAGGCCGGTCCTGCACTGGACACTCAAACGGCTGATGAGATGAGAGATGAGATGATTATATATATATTACTGTATGTGGCAGGTTAATAAAAAAAATTTTGGTTAACAGTATCGATGCTCAAGTACACACAAGAAAGTATTAATGTGCTGTATGAAGTATAAACAAAATGGAGAGGAGAAAGTGTGAGAGAATGGGAATATGGATGGGGTATATGTGCAGGAGTAGATGAGAATGAGAGGGAAAAGGAAGGAGTATGTATAGTTGTGAGTAAAAGATGGAAGAAAAGCATAAGACAGTATGGATCAGTTGGGTCAAGGATTGTGTGGGTAAAGTTGAAAGTTGGAATACAAATGTGGGCGATTGTGTGTGTGTGTATGCGCCAACGCAAGATCGTGCTAGAAGAGTGAGAGAAGAGTTCTGGACAAATGTAGAAGTGTGCATGGAAAAGTTTGGAAGGACTGAGAGAGTGTTTTTGATCGGTGAAATGAATGGTAAAGTTGGGAATGTGAAGGTGGATGGAATAGTTGGTGAGTGGGGTGTGCCTGCTGAGATAGATGAGAATGGGAGTGCGTTAGTGGACATTTGTGCTGGGAGGGGGTTGGTGATAGCCAATACCCTCTTCAGGCATAAAATGATCCACAGGTATACATGGCGAGTGATGAGAAGGGTGGGTGGTGAACTGAATGAAAGGAAGGCAATGATTGATTATGTGTGTGTGGAAGAAAGGATGCGAAGATGTGTAATGGATGCAAGGGCTTATAGAGGTTGGAGGAGTGGACTTTCTGACCACTACTTGGTGGTGGCCAGAATTAGGATTCAAGTAAGATGGAGGAATAGAAGAACGGAAAGACGAGAGGAAGGAGTAGTTGCAAGGAGAGTGGAAAGGTTACAAGAGGATGAGAAAAAGGCAGAGTATAAGAGAGAAGTGGAGGAACGATTGGGCAAATATGAATTGGAGCAGATGGGAGACGTGGAAGGTAAGCGTAGGATATTTACAGAAGAAATATGTGCAGCATGTGATGTGGTGTGTGGAAGGAAGAGAAGACGGAGGGGGGTGCAAGGAACAGCGTGGTGGACTAAAAAGGTGAGACAGGCTGTGGCACAAAAGAAGAGCGCATACAATGAATGGATGAGAAATAGGGGCGTGGAAGAAGTTGAGAGGCGGAAGAGAGAACTATATGTAGAAAGAAAGAGGTGAAAAGATTAGTAAGCGAGAGTAAGAAGAGAGTGGATGAGGAATTTGGAAGGAATTTGAGTGTAAAGTGGAGGGACTGTAAGAAAATGTTCTGGAAAGAGGTGAAAAGAGTAAGACAGGGTGGAAGTGAAGTTAGCAGGGGAGTGAAAGATAAAAATGGTAGATTACTAGCGGAGAAGGGAGAAAAAGTGAGCAGATGGAGAGAACACTTTAAGGAATTGTTGAACATAGAGGATGGAAGTAATGCGAGTATAAGTGGCTGGGGAATGGCTGGGAGAATGAGGGAGGTGAGAAGACAGGAAGAAATCAGTAGGATAGAAGTTGTGGAAGCAATGAAGAAAGTTAAATCGGGGAAAGCCCCAGGAATTGATGAAATGTGTGGTGAAATGCTGAAGCATGGGGGAGAGATAGTAGTAGAATGGATGTGGAAGATGTGCAGATTGGCCTGGGAGGAAGGTAGAGTACCGGAGGATTGGAAGTCAGGTATAATTATTCCCTTGTACAAAGGAAAAGGGGAAAAAGAAGTGTGTGGTAATCATAGGGGCATTTGTCTTCCTAGTATAATAGGAAAAGTGTATGGTAGGATACTTACTGACAGAGTTAGAGAAAGAACAGAGAAATTAGTTGGAGAAGAACAGGGAGGCTTTAGGAAGGGAAGAGGTTGTGTAGATCAGATATTCATTCTTAGATCTTTAGTGGAAAAGTTTCTAGAGAAGGGAAAGAAGTTGTATGCAGCTTTCATGGATTTGGAGAAAGCATATGACAGGGTGGATAGACAAGGATTGTGGAAAGTGTTAAGAATACATGGAGTAGATGGGAAGTTGTTGAATGCTGTGAAGAGTATGTACTATGGTGCGAAGGCTGCAGTGCGTGCGGATGGTGAACTAAGTGAATTTTTCATTTTGAAAGTTGGGTTGAAACAGGGATGTGTCATGTCTCCATGGTTGTTCAATCTGTACATGGATGGGGTAATAGAAGAGGTACAAGGTAGGGTAGTGGATGTTGGAGTGGCCCTGGTGAGAGAGGATAGTGTTTGGAAACTCCCTGTACTGTTGTTTACAGATGATACTGTGTTGTTGAGTGAAGACGAAGGAGAGTTGCAAGGCTTGGTGGATGAGTTTGGGAGAGTGTGTAAGAAACGGAATCTAAAGGTGAATGTAGGGAAGAGTAAATTGATGGTCTTTGAGAGAGGTGAAGTCAGTGAATGTACAGCGAGGGTGGATGGTGAGGAACTGGAAAATGTGAGTACGTTTAAGTACTTGGGTAGTGTGATGAGTAAGGATGGAGGTTTAGAGGGTGAAGAGCTTGAAAGGGTACAGCAGGGAAGAAAGGTTGCTGGTTCTTTGAAAGCAGTGATAAGAAACAGGGAAGTGAGCATGGAAGTGAAAAAGTTACTACATGACAATATTGTGATACCAACTCTAACGTATGGAAGTGAAGCTTGGACGTTGTTGGAAGGACACAAGTCAAGAGTGAGAGCAGTGGAAATGAGTTATTTAAGAGGAGCCTATGGAGTCACATGGAGAGACAGGCTGACGAATGAGGATATAAAGGAGCGTTGTGGTGTGGGTGTGGATGTGATAGGAAGCGTTATGAGGAACACACTGAGGTTGTATGGCCATGTGTAGAGGATGGAGGGTGAAAGACTGACGAAGAGAGTGTATGTGAGTGAGGTGGAGGGGGGAAGAGGAAGGGGGAGGCCGAGGATGAGATGGAGTGATGAGGTGGAGAGGTATATGAGAGAGGGGGATGTGAGTTGGGAGCAGGGCAGTGAAATGGCGGGGGACAGGGCGACTTGGAGGCGATTTGTTTGTGGCCACCCCAAACGGGATTGAGGCGTCTGGTAATAGATAGATAGATAGATGAAGTATAAACCGCTATGGAAGAGGTGCTCGTTGAATATTGTTAAGGAAAAAAGATGCTCGTTGAATATATAAGACTTTGGTATTATGTTCTGGTTCAATCACACAGATAACCAAAACAATGATATACAGGAATCTAGGAGGGAAGATATTATATTATCTATTATTTCTTAAACGTGTGACAAGACCCACTTTTATTTTATTTGTTTTAAGGGCATGCACAACTTTATAAACAGTGACTGTGTATAACGTTTGCTGAAGGTGTGTTCATACACACACACACACACACACACACAGTACCACACCAAAGACTTTTATGAAAACTGTACCATCAAGGAGGAATTCGAGGCAAACTGTTTTGTTGGATGCAAGATTTTCTCATAAAAAGAGAAATGAGAACAGTACTAAGGGGAAACTACTCATCATGGAAAGAAGTGACTAGTGGAGTACCACAGGGTTCAGTGCTGGCACCAATCATGTTTTTAGTGTATATAAATGATATAAACAGTAACACTGGAAATGAAAGCTATCTAAATATGTTTGCAGATGATGCAAAAATACAAAGGAGAATACACAGACTCTTGTAAAGAGCTACAAGAAGAATTAAATAAACTTCATGAATGGAGTAATACATGGCAAAATGGAATTCAATGTGGACAAGTGTCATGTAATCATGTTTGGTAAAAGTGGAAAAAGACGTGATTGGGATTATACGTTAGGAAATAAAACCCTACACACATCAGAAAGAGAGAAGGGCCTAGGTGTGATTATCAATAACAGACTATCTCCGGCTGACCACATCAGTGAGAAGGTACGGAACATGTATACATTCATTCATTCATTGCCAGACGCCATGTATCCCAAACGGGGTGGCCAAGGGCTTAGAGTTAATTGTTTTACAGGGAGGGGCACTAATCTTCCACCAACACTGCTTGCAAATGTGAGAATAGCATTCACATACATAAATGAAGACATGCTAAGAAGGATAACATCATTCATCAGACCAACCCTGGAGTATGCATCAGTAGTCTGGAGTCCTCATCTCAAAAAACACATAGACAAGATTGAAAAAGTTCAAAGGGCCGCTACAAGATGGATACCAAGCTTAAGGGATCTAAGCTAAAGAAAGATTAAATAAACTGAATCTACCAACACTACAGGAGAGAAGGAAAAGAGGTGATATGATAATGCTATATAAATGCATATTAGGGAAGGAGAAAATAGACATAAATGATTACTTAACATATGGGAATGCATCAGCAAGAGGATACTACAAAAAACTGCATAAGAAGAGATGTGATAAAGACGTAAGGAAATTCAGTTTCCCAAACAGAGCAATTGATCAATGGAATGCACTACCGAATGAAATAGTGTGTGCCAAAACAATTCACAAATTTAAAGATATGTACGATAAATATGGTTTAAGACACGGGACAGTACGAGCTTGACTCATTCCTGTAAAGATACAATTAGGTAAGAACACACCGCTCGCTGGTGCAGTGGTAACGTTCTCGCTTGCCAACTGGTGGACGGGAGTTCTCGCCTCGCTCAGGTTGCGAAAAGTTTCACTGACGAAGTGGGTGGTTACTGTCCCCCTGGAGCAAGGGGACGGGCGTGTGCGTGTGTGAAGGTCACAGCCTTGCCCTTAGATCGGACCATATGAGCTCTCAGCTCCCTTCCGGGAGGGTATAAGCTGACGATCACGACCATCAAGTGATCCTGACTGACCAGGTGAATTACACACACACATCGGTGGGGACTGGGGAGATCTCACGTTCGAAAGCCTGCACAAGCAGCAGCTTCTTGGTGAAAATCTAAGTACTCTCACTCTTTTTCGCCGTCCTGAAGCACTGCAACTTTGTAGATTTGAATTTTTACGGTATATACACACTTCCATGCTTTAAATGCATCTTTAGAGAATAGTATGATATCAGACAATGCTTTGATATTTGACTACCATTATTATCATTATCTTTTAAATTAAATCAATGACATACATGGAGACACAAATATACAAATATGATACATGTAAATACTATATAGATAGATGTGTGTAAGTGCACATATAAAAATGTCAATACTGTAGATGAGTATGTAGCAAGTTTAGCAAGGTTTGAGCTTGGGTGTTGGTAATACTGTGAGCCCAGGGAAGCCGTAGGAGAAAATGGCCGAACGTTTGGTGTGATGGAGGTTATTGTCTAGTCTTGTAAGGTGGGTGATTTTTCCCTTGTTAGTGCTCATTGGTAGTTACAGTTGTGTGATTGAATTGCCATAGTTACCAAGGAGGAACGGGAGTGTTTGATCGTGACCTGGGAGGGTTGTTGGATGGTGTATTGATGGTGTTAATGTTGAGCTTGGGTAGTGGCGTCGGGAATAGAGGTCATCTTGGCGAGGAAATAATTGTCGATATTTCTGCAATACATTTTAGGTTTTACATTAGCGGTTTACCAATTATTGCCGTAGTGCATGGAACTGAATTGGTAACAATGATTTATAGACGTGGGAATGTTTTAGTTTGTTATAGGGCGGTGCTGGAATACGGTAGGATGTAATTACCTCATTTTGGGCGTAGACATAATTTACTGGACAGACTATGAGAGCACCTCATTATTTACAGGTGTGTTAAAGCGTATGATATGATTAAACGAACTGTGGTAGTGTTAGTGTATTCATTTATGATATCCACATTCTCCAGAAATACGGTATCTTGCAAGATACCAAGGGTAGGTTATAGCTTAAGGTAAGTTTGCCGTTTCGGACAACACCTCTGGAAAACGAGATCCAAACCCAACCAAACAAAAAAATTAACCCAACCTATTCTAGGACTCTTACCTTTATATGAGTTAAGTACCGTAGTGGCCCCCAAAGAAACAAAATTGGAGGTTTACTAACCTGGTTGTCTTAGCGCAGTACTGTAATACCTGGCTTAGTGACTCCTTAGGTAGGTTAGGTTTTATTGGTGAACTAAGTAAATGTTTACAAAACCATAACACTGGATTGCTTTGGAATATGAAAGTGAATTTGCAGCACAGTTCTAAGTCAAGTTTCTTGTGTGATGTTTGTTCCACACATTAATGCCCATATTTTTAAAGTTTTTCTTCCCTTTTAGATATATGGGAAGGACATGCTTTGCTGAATTGCTTTGGAATATGAAAGTGAATTTGCAGCACAGTTCTAAGTCAACTTTCTTGTGTGACGTTTGTTCCACACATTAATGCCCATATTTTTAAAGTTTTTCTTCCCTTTTAGATATATGGGAAGGACATGCTTTGCTGAATTGGTATTAAAAAAAAAAAAAAATCCTTGCTGCTTGAAGGGCAAGGTCTTCCCTTCAGGCAGCCAAGATGATTGGAAATTGATGGAATTTTTTTACCCCTCTCTTCAAAAATCCCTTTGTAATTTTTGTGCATTCTTTTGTAGTTTATTATCTTAATATATTTCAAATATCGATGAAAGGTCTATCCATCTATCAATTGCCTGATGCCGTAATCCCGTAAGGGGTGGCCACTTGACTTTGAGTTATTTGTTTTACGGGGAGGAGCACTAACCCTCCACCAACCCCCTTGCTGACATGTAGGGAGCATGTATGGTTTGGTTAAATGGTTACCACCCAGCGTTGGAAATGGTTTCTTGGCTTACAGGAAACCATTTGGCTTGTCACTCAATGTAAAGCCACCTGTAAAGGAAAGGAAAGCATTTAGAAGTGACAGGAAAGATGGGAGAAATAGGAAGAGAGGGGGCAGGCACAGAAAAAGAATGATAAAGGTGAAGGAAGAAGTTGGCAGCACTGCATCGTTAGTGGATGATGGTTGCCACCACCTGCCACCATTGATGAAAGGTACTTTACACTTTTATTAATACGATTTAGAACGTGATCCTGAAAGTTCTATTTTTATCTCTTTAACCCCGGGCTTGTTTTGCTCTGTCTTGCATGTCCTTGGGGCATATTCGGGCTCCGACAGACTCTCAAAAAATATTTGCCAAAAATCAGTTATTAGTCCTAGAATATTAAAATTACATATGCATATGGCACATACCTTCAGCTTTCTCCTGGGATGTTTGTTGAGCCTTTGTCGAGTACTGTAGGACTTGTGGAGACCTCTGAAGTTGGGTAACAAAGTCTCCACTTTACACTTCCCGACAACCCGTAATGTGATTACCACAGCCTGATATTATCACTAGAAACACGATTCTATGATTATCAAGTAGTTTGGAATCCATACTCCAAAAAAACAAACTATGAAAGCAATGAAAATTACTAGCGCGTATGACCTTCCCACTTGCGCTAGTTCGTCGCTGGTATTCTGTCATTTATTATTCAAACACTCACCCTTTATATTCCTGTTATTATATAACACATATATATCTGCAGTCTTTATCCATAAGTTTCCTTCAGTAGTATTAGTTTATTGTCACTGAAGTCATTCAATTTTTCATTCAGTAAAATATGTAGAGAGCCACGGATTCACTTTCACTGTTATAACCTCAAGTATTTGTATTCATATTCTTATATTACTACTTATTTACATTTCTGTTTACATTTTCTATTGTATTTTCAATATTTACACTTCAAATTTACTTGCAGTAACCTAAAACTATATTACACTGTTCAATCATATGTACAGCCATTAGTTCATGTTCCACAGCAGAGTCACTTAGTCCTTTCCTGCTTCCCACACGAGTTTTTCTGGGGGTAGAGGTCACGGGGCCTGTTGCAATGGGCGCAGAAGCGGCGGAAATGGCGGGGCGCGAGTGCGATATGCTATGACCACAGAGGAGGACAAGGAACTGAATGGCACGGCTTATCTGAGAAGGCAAGGGTTGACAGTGACAATGGGGCTGACAGCTGCTAACTTACATGCTAAGAAATTATTGGTAGGAAGTCTCGGCAATACATAAAGAAATAAGTAGTTCCAGGTGATTGTAAATGACACTTAGGCTTCTCCCTTCCTTTCTTATATATATTTTTATTACGGAAATAGATTACAAGGCATAATTCAAATGGGAAATTACCTTGGAAATTTAGCGAACAAGTGCATGTGAGGTGTTGTCAGGCGATAATTAGCCAGTTCCAGGTATATACCACTACCACTTACCTTATTTCTTTTTGGTATATATTATTTTGTATAAGTATAGGGCATAGGGCTTATTTCAATGGATGAACTCAGTGGAAAAATCCGGGGGAGATTTGCTTTAGCCCAGTGTGGCTGGGCAGGCGATAGGAAAGGGTAAAGGAGGTGAGGTAGGGAGGGGTGAGAGGGTACTGGAGGGGAGGTAGGGAGGGGAGTCAAGAATGGGGGAATATGGCTAAATTGTCAACAATGGATGGGAGTACAGATGAGATTAGGATTGCTGACTATTGGTGGACAGTAGCAGTACATGCTAAAAAATGATTAGTAGGAAATCCTGAAAATACAGAAAAAAGTAGGTAGTTCCAGGTGAATGTAAATGTCACTTAGGCTTCTCCCTTCCTTTCTTATATATATTTTTATTACGAGAATAGATTATACGGCATATTTCAAAGGGGAAATTTCCGTGGGAAACTAGCGAACGAGTGCACGTGAGATGTTGTCAGGTGATAATTAGCCAAATCAAGGTGTATAGCACTATCACTTACCTTATTTCTTTTTGGTATATATTATTTTGTATAAGAATAGGGCATAGAGCTTATTTCAACGGATGAAATCAGTGGATAATTCTGGTGGAAATTTTCTTTAGTGCAGCGTGGCCGGGGAGGCGAGAGGACAGGGTAATGGAGGGGAGGTAGGGAGGGTAGTCAGGAATGGGGAAAAATGGCTAAATTGTCAACACTGGATGGGAGTACAGATGAGATTTGGAGTGCTGACTAGTGTTGGACATTGGCAGTACTGATAGATGATACAAGCCACCACTTGTAAGCCCGGGAGAATTCATAATAACACAGAATCACAAGAGTGACGCCTCGCGGTATGATCCATTGCGCCTGAGCGTCACAAAAGTGACGCCCCGCGGTTAAGGGGTTAAAAGTGTTATTTAAGTCGGCTGAGATGTTCAGCCAGACATAAACAGAGGAGATGATGTACTGCCAACGATATTCATCCAGTCTTGAGCTGACACTGACAAATCTTGTACATTATGGCTAGGGTCACATAATGATTCTTTTCAAGACACATTTTGCTTGTTAATTTACCTGGAAAAGGAAAATTTGCCATAAATGTACACACACACACACACACACACACACACACACACACATATATATATATATATATATATATATATATATATATATTATATATATGTATGTATGTATATATATATATATATACATATATATATATATATATGTTATATATTTATGTATGTATACAATATATATTACACAGGCATGCCCTGGTTTAACTATGCAATTTTTCAAGTAAAAACTCATCGCTAGGCGGGGTATTGTATCGTGGGATAGATTTAACGTGTAAAGTACTGTACAGTACTGTACAGTATAGGGCTGCGTTTTTGAGCCTTGGAATTCCCCCCAGCCATGTCCTAAACCCACCCAAATGAGTCCGAAAAAAGTTGAAAGCCAATCTAAATGGCCTAATGGCTGTAAAAGAAGCAGACCTAAGCATAAAGCCAGTGCCAGTCTGACATGTACCCAGTCTAGGTCACTGGAAAATGCGATCTCTGAGTCTTATTCAAACTCGGTAGAGAGGAAACAGCAGCATTGTAAACAAGCCCATCATTAGAGGGTCCCGTGACAAGCACGTTATGCATAGTAATAGTGTGTGAATGATGCAGATTCATCCAAAGTGTGAATTGTTGTGACAGAAAATCGTTTATGTTTTGATGAATTCTCTTGATGGGGAATGCGATCGATGATGTGATTGTGATAGCCTTTTCAGTGGCCCCTCTTTATGTTGTTTTTGTTACTGTTCTGGTTGCTGAGCTCCTTTATTTTCTCCTCTCTTATTTTCCATCATTAATTAGAAATTCCTTTATATTTTTGAAGCGTTTTCCCTTGAACAACTCTAATATAAACACATAATTTATAGATCGATGATGCGATCATGATAGCCTTTTTTATGGCCTCTCTTTATATCGTTTATGTTACTGCTCTGGTTGCTGAGCTCCTTCATTTTCTTCTCTTATTTTCCAACATATATTTAGAAGTTTCTTCGTATTTTCAAAGCGTTTTCCCTTGAACCCAAATGTAATCACGTGGTTTATCAATCGATGATGCGATCGTGATAGCGTTGTTTTGTTGTTTTGTTACTCTTCTGATTGCAGAGCTCCTTATTTTCATCTCGCTTTTATTCCAATATTTATTTGGAAATCTTTTTTTATTTTAAAAACGTTTTCTCTAGAACTGCTCGAATATAAACACATGACTTGTTGATGTCACAGTTTTCATCAGTGCATGAAATATGTACTGTCTAGGCTTTTCATAATTATTAATATTTATTTAAGATTAATATTATGTACTCCATGGTAGGTCAGATGACAGTTCAGTGATTAAACACGAAATATTCTTTATTGAGTCGCCTAGTTGCAGGACGAGAAAATCTGACATTCTTTCCCATCCACAGTCAGGATGGCACTGAGCTCATACACTCACAGCACGTGGTGGTAAGCCTGTAAAGTCGCCAGAAACCACCAGAAAAAAATCCACTATACAGGAATTTTCCTACAATATTTCTTGGACCCTACCAAATATATGGTGCGAATTAGAGGGTCCAGACTTCCATTGCACCGACTGTGTATATATATATATATATATATATATATATATATATATATATATACATACATATATATATAATATTGTGGTAGATGGTGGCGACCATCATCCACTCACTTGATGTAGTGCTGTCCACTTCCTTAGCTTTTATCATTCTTTTTCTGTGCCTGCCCTCCTCACTTCCTATTTCTCCTGTCTTTCCTGTCACTTCTTATTCCTTTTCTTTCCTTTACAAGTGGCTTTACATTTAGTGACAAGCCAAATGGTTTCCTGTAAGCCAAGAAACCATTTACAACGCTGGGTGGTAACCATATAACCAAACCATACGTGCTCCCTACATGTCAACAAGTGGGTTGGTGCCCCTCCCTGTAAAACAACTAACTCAGTATCAAATGGCCACCCTTTGTGGGATTATGGTGTCTGGCAATAGATAGATAGATAGATATACCATATACAGGGTGTCCTGGGAGTTAAGTCAAAAACTTTGGGAAATGATAGAGGAGCGAATTCTAAGGAAAAAATATTGTATGAGGAACGCACTGAGGTGGTTTGGCCATGTGGAGAGGATGGAGGGTGAAAGACTGATGAAGAGAGTGTATGTGAGTGAGGTGGAGGGAGGAAGAGGGAGGGGGAGGCCGAGGATGAGATGGAGGGATGGGGTGGAGAGGTATATGAGAGAGGGGGGTGTGAGTTGGGAGCAGGGCAGTGAAATGGCGGGGGACAGGGCGACTTGGAGGCGATTTGTTTGTGGCCACCCCAAACGGGATTGAGGCGTCTGGCAATAGATAGATGGATAGATAGATGTGTCCAAATCTCCACCGTTACGGATCTACAATTAATGATGACCTTATGGGTGAATTATGTGGAGACCATTTTTGCCCGTAAGGTCATCAGTAATTGTAGCTCCGTAACAGTTGAGATTTGGACACATGTTCGTATAACATTTTTTGCTTAGAATTCCCTCATCTGTCATTTCTCAAAGTTTTTGACTTACCTCCAGGGACACCCTGTATATATATATATATATATATATATATATATATATATATATATATATATATACACACACACACACACACACACACACACACACGTATACCCTGCTATACAATCCCCCTTTATAATTGATACCCCACATTGGTGATATATAAAAAATTAATTCTTCCCTGCCGAACGATGGTCACTCCCTGGTTGTGTGATAGGTTTTGTTGTTTTGAATTGATATTGATGATATTTTAGACTTACATTTTGTTTAGTTTGATTTAGCTTTAAAATGTTTCTAGACTTGGATTAATGTGTTTGAATCATAGGTGGGGTGAACACTTGTCATTTTTGGGTCCAGTATGCTAAGGTTGATTTTTTCCAGACTTATTTTTGGCGATTTTCAGATTGTGTTTTTGGGTTTAGGTGAGTTGTAAACTGCTTTTAGGCTTAGCTTGCTTTAAAGTTGTTTGGGATATACCTTAATTGAGTTCGAAACTTGTTTTTGGACTAATTTGGGTGGGTTTGGACTTGGTTGGGAAGGGGTTATCCCGAGGCTCCCCATGGCATCCCTATACTTTGTATGTTATAACATCCTTGTTTAACGATGCCACGGCCCAACGATGGGTTTCTCACATGCATCTCATCGTTATAGCAGGGATGACTTGTATATGTGTATATAATTTTACAAAATGAAATTTTATGATTGTTCGTAATGTATATACAGTACAGGACTATACTGAATTATAAAATGTATTTATTTCAGATTAACATGGAGGAGCTTCTGTCATTAAAGTGGAACAATCATCGTTCCACTTTTCTTCACATATTAGGTGTCCTCAGGGATAAGGTAAGCTTTATAGTAGGCTACATGCTGATCTTCGCTTGCCATGTAGTGTAGATATCTGTTAATTATATTGTTTAATCTTAAGTGTACTTTGGTGTGATTTGTTCATTTCAGAATTATCTTACATATCCTCTGAATGTGGCAGTCTACTGAAAAATTTAATATTTTGGATTGTTTGAATTTATCCGGCTTTGGTAAACTGTGGAACTAGCATGGGAAAAACTCACAAAATCTAACCTAACAGATAGCCAGATCTTTCATGCATACCTTAAAAATAAGTTCATTAGTTCAAGAATGTTGGAGTTTGTAGAGTGCTGATCCAGAATGTTAATAGCAAAAAAAAATGCAAGATAAAAAAAATAAGAGAACCATTAACAATGAATCATAAGAAAGTAAGTGATTTGTAGGGGGAGCTTTGAGAGACGGTAGCAATGTGGTGAGGTATATGCAGGTCTCCCTCGTTTTACGATTGGTGTGCGTTCCTAGAAAGGCAATCGTAAACCGAAATATCGTAATGTGAAATTAAGATTTAATGGGAAAAATAGGGATGCTTTCCTGGACTCGTGTATAAGGAACTGAAGACCCATACAAGTGATCTAATATGCAATAATAATGATGATGGTTTATGTATTGTAGTGCATCTGAATCATATATGTATGTACATTTGCAAACATAAAGACATGAAATAGCAAAAACAACATGAAATACAGCTGTACTGTACTGTACTGTTATTTACCCTCCTACTCTACTGTAGCTCCGTCCACCTTTAGTCGGTCCCCCCCGAGGCTGGAGGACGTAATGCCTTAATGTCTCCTCCGAGGCTAGGAGTCATCCTGGGCCAAAGCCCATCACTCGTCAACACAAGAGGTGGAGAGGGAGGAAGCAGGGATGGTGGAGGTTTGGATGGCAGGGGTGGATGACTCAGGAGATTGAGAGGTGGTGGAGGTTTGGGTGGCAGGGCTGGATGACTCAGTGGTAGCAGAGGCAGATGGACCAGCAGTGGGTTTGAAGAAGCTGGAAATTGTTGTTTGCTTTGCCAGCCTCCTCCTGGCCTCGCGGGATTTCCACATGCCCAGTTGTAAATGCGAGGGAGCTCAATTGTAAAATGAACACTTGGTACTAAAGAAGAAGGATCGTAAATGCGAAATATCATAAAAACGATAGCGTAAAACGAGGGAGACCTGTATTCTATATGAAAGGTAAGACTGGACACCTAACTGGTTTGGCCAGTGTGGTTCATATTTTGTTTCTTTATTCAGATATTAATTTTGTATCACATCATTACGTATCATTTATAAAGGCTCCAGCATGCTTGCGTGTGTTGGCCTTGGTCAGCTAGTGGCGGCTCACCATGCAGCTCGATTACTGGCAGCCTCCCTGTTGAGTCCCTTGAGTCACTATATGACCTTGCCCCAGGCCTTTTTCGGTCTGCCTCTAGCAGGAATTAATATTTGCTGCTCGCAGAAGAGTGGCTAAATCTATTGTGTCCGCAACATTTTAAACACTTGAGTTCTAGTACGGTACCTTTTTCAGGACTGGGATCCAACCTTTGTGGAAGGTATATTGAGTGGTGGGGGGTATTGGTGGTATGTCTGAGGTTCTTTGGTGTGCATCTAGTCAGATGCGTTCTAGTGTCATGCAGGAATAGCTGTAAGTATGAGGCGCCGAGTTCATTACCAGGCTAAGTGCCAAAATGGCCACAAAGCACCTACATGCACGAAGAAGTAGCTAATCCATCCCTCTATACGTTGGAAGTAAAAAAGTGCTAAGAAACAACCTACAAAGGGGTCAAAATCCTGGTTAAGTAGATGTGTGTTGCACCGTCATGCCACACAGCAAAAAAAAAAGTCTGGTTTCGCACTAGTGCTCAAGGCGGGCGACTGGGTCCAGAATTCTTCCAGCTGTATGGTCGCTTTTCCTGAGTTCAGCCTGTTTATGTTCCTTGTGTCGACTCCCCGTGGTGTTGAAGTGAATGTGAGAGCATTACTGGGTTATATCCCAGCCCCTTTCCTTACCCCCCTTGAAGCTGGCCAATCAAATAGTCAGGTTGCACTGCAGCTAGCCAATAAGCTGACACCTGACACTACTCCCACCAGCAGCTGTGAAGGGGAGAGGAGAAGGGACAATACTGTTCTCTCACCCGCCTTAAGGTTGCTTTCTCATTATTGTTATAATATTTTTTAACCATTATCACTGTTGTTATTGCCATTGTGTTTGTGAAGTTACTGGTACTCGTAGCATTTTTTTTCAGGATCCATTTTCATTTTTTATCATTCAGGTTACAGGGGTATTCTAATAATGTCCTCAGACATTTGAGTGCTGTCTTACTTTTTTATTATTATCAGCAATATAATAATTTATTACGATTTTCTTGATGTTTGTGAAGTACCGTGAACCGGGGTGACTTCGTACGATTTTGAAGGTTATTTCATCCTGACACAATTTATTTTGGCCAAAATACTGATGTTAAGTATTACATACGTACGTGAGCCAATAACCTGTAAGTATCTAACAGCCAGATAATCTCAGTATCTCCATCTAGACGTAGTAAAATATTTTATAGGTGTCCGAGGTCACCCCGGACTGGGGAGACTTCGGACTGCCTTAGGGTGACCCCGGACACTCATTAGAAATGCACTGAAATGGGCCCCTAGTAGCTCAGCTGAATGTTTGGACAGTTCTGGGGGGTCTTCGGACACTGCGCGACTTTTAAAAAAATTGCTGAAAAAAATACAAAAAAATACAGAAAAATTACAAGTAAATAGTAGTGATATATAGCAAAAATAGATGAAAAAATAAATTTTCCATTGACTTACAACCCCAGTTTAGTTGATTATACATATACATTATAGGGAGTACATTCCCACGCTATGCGCAGGTTAAAGGCACGATTGTGACTGACTGACCGGACGGTTTAAAGCGTGCCGGCTATTTAAATGCCTAATTAAAGGGAACTTGGAATGGAGGAACAGAAGATAGGGAAGGAAAGAGCTAAAGAGTGAAGGAGCTTGGGAAGGAGAAACAGGAGTTAGGAATGGAAGGGGTGAGTAGATGAGGAACAAGAGGAGGGAGTGGAGACGAACTATAAGGATATCATACCGGTACCGTACCATATGGTAACTTAATATGTGTTCTCACATCATATTTCTTAGCAGCAAAAACAAAGATAAGCATGCAGACTGTGTACATCGTACAAAATATGTTTTATTACATATAAAAAAAGCAAATTAGATATGCTGTCTGACCTCAACCCTTTAAATATCCATTGTCCGAAGTTACCCCTTTAAATCCCAAAAATGCGTACACATTCACTCATGTCATGTTTACATACATTTAAAATGCAGATTTTAACCCTTTCTCTGTTCCAATCTTCAAGTTAGACGTTAAAGTAAACCTCTAAATGTGTATAAGCGTGCGGTTTGTTATGATTCGTTCACACCAGACCAAGTTTTCCCGTATTCATTTTTTCACCAAAAAATAGCATTGTCTTTATTACAATATATTCACCAGTGGAACATAATATTTTAAAAAGATAATTATACATAACATTTTACAAAACCTATGCAACATTATCCCGTTTAAATATATACGATATCTTTCTTCGTTTAGCAGCTGCGTAGCATTTAATCTTTTTATGCAAATTTCGTCCGAAACCACCCCGTGTCCGAATTCACCCCGGTTCACGGTAGTTCGTGTTTATTGGTGATTAAAAACTCTGAGTAAAAGACGCACAAAGTTTCCGACCTTTAAACTGCTATTATTGTGAAAATAATAATACTTATGTCATAGAACTTTGATTATATTCCACAGTATGACACTCCTGAGACATTATGCTAGTATTTTATTGACCTCTTATGATGTATTTCTGTAGTTATTTGTAGGATAAAATATTTTCGTAGCCGATCGGTCCTGCAGTGGGGGGCAAAATTTTACTTCTTCACACGATATCATCATGATTAATGACATAGCGCAAAATAGAGGTTATTGCAGTAAAGGAAATACCATAAGCTACATAAAAAAAAAAAATCAAAATAACACAAGTGGTTACAGAGATATCAAAGTTTAAAAATCGCCAGACTTTAAACACATTTTCTGGCGTTTTGTAGTTTTGGCACTTGGCCTGGTAATGAACACAGCACCTCAAATGACATAGGGCAGGGCAGAGCACTAGGGTGTGTGTCTGGGTTGCGTTGGAGGTGTGTGTGTGTGTGTGTGTGTGTGTGTGTGTGTGTGTGTGTGTGTGAGTGCATTTAGTTGGCTACATACCTTCATCCTGGTGGAATAAAATGTGTAGGGTCCTTGAATGACAGGCTAAAGGGGGTTAGGATTGTGAATGAAGAGTTGAGAGGTTGGATGGGACATGAGCGTATTAATTTTATGATGAGGAGGGGTAGGTTGACATGGTTTTGCATGTCAGGATGGAGAATTACAGCTGGGTGTGGGGGGAGTGTTGTATACATTGAGGGTAGAAATTGCAAGAGTTAAACCAAAAAAAGACATGGGGTGAGGTAATATAAAGTGACCTCAGGGGACTGAACAACATGGCTGCTAAAGATTGAGGAATGTGGAGAGCTGCCAGTCAGGTGACCAAGACTGATGCATGCAAGCATGTCAAAGCCTTTATAAATGAACCAAAATGTTGACACAGGACAGTATAGAGCTTTGGTCAGTTAGGTGCACTGTGGCAGCCTGTGATCAAGATGTCATTTAACCCATCCGTGGCTGCTGGCGTCGAATGACGTTTAGCTGATAAATGGCCGCAGGCATCATATGAGTGTGGCTTATAGAAAAAAAAAAAAAAAAAAAAAAAAAAAAAATTTGGGGGGAAGTGAACGAACGTTCTGAACGTCTTTAGGCTGACCTACACTGCACTCGCATACATCCCATCAAGCAGCACAGAGCTTGCTGCTGTGATGAGTGGATTTTCGATTTTTTCACTTGCGGCATTGCCTAAAACAAGCACTACTACACCCATTATCTCAACCCAGACAGCAAATATCATCTTTGTCCTCTCATGTGAAACACACACAACCACCCTGTTTATGATTATGAATAAATACAGGCACAAAAAAGACATGCTAATTAGAGAAAAATACATTTTTGTCTTGGTATCTTTACCTATTTGCTCATATTTGTTGCACTGGTTTGGATCATTCGATGCAGTGCAACTTGTAGAAAACTGTGAAAACTTTTGGGAAGTGAATGAACATCTGGAACATGAGACTGACCTTCACTTCACGGCCTCACGCCTCATTTGTCAGTTCACCACCTGCTGCTGTGATGAGTGGATGTACGATTTTTTCACACATGGCCATGCCTAAACGCACATAGTTACACCCATTATCTCGACCCAGACAGAAAATATCATCTTTCTCCTCCCTTGCAAAACATACACAACCACGCTATTTATGATTATTAATAAACACAGGCAAAAACAAGAAATTACATGAAAGTAATAATTAATTTTTGATTAGTATATTTATTTATATGCTCAGGTTTGTTGCACTGTTTTGAATCCTTTTACATATTCTTTGCCTTTTACAAGCATAACAGGAAAGTTTTCTGAGTTCATGTGATGCTTTCATGGGTGGAAAGGCCTCCTTTTCCTTTCCTGCTAATCAGTTCGTGCAAGGTGTGAATGGCAGGTCGTCTTGCATTTCATCCCTCACTGTCCTGGCTGTACACTCAAGGGATGATGCTTATTTCATTTGGGTTTGAAAACAAACACTCTCGCGTCCCTTTTCCAACAAACTCCACCACCCATACTACAAAAGTAAGTTGATACTACCATAAACACAATAAACCGAAAAATGCAAAATAAATTCATAATAGATTTTTTAACATTCAAACCTCGCATATTATGTACTGAAAAACTTCAAAATACACATATATAGTTATTTCACACCTTTTTAGCACCATTGACAATGTTTTTTGTAAAAACAAAAAAGTGCGATGTTGCATCACTGCAATACTTACGTGTAACTAGTATCAGCTGCCTAAATTTACGCAACTTCTGCGTTGGATTGCATGCCACAGGATGGGTCTAGGAAGCTGAAATTTGCACTGCCGGGTGCATTGGAACATCCTCTTCAATATGGCAAGGGGAAAAAAATTTCGAAACTTCAGAAAGTGGCCAGGGGTGCACATAAAATTCCAGACCGACAGCCATGGAAGGGTTAAGTGCATAACCATTAAATTAAACACTGTTTAGGCATGTATGTCTGGTAGCACTGTGATTGAGCCACATCACCACACATTTTCCTGTATATCTTTGGGAAAGATTCTCAACCTGGTCCTGTGGTGGTGAGATGTCAACCACGGGGGTGGCAGTTCCCTTCATGGTGTACAGACTGTAGGGTAACCTATAGAGGCAGTTGCTTACCAGTGGTCAACAGGTCTGCTAGACCAAACAAACGGGTTCAACAGCAACAGCCAGAGAATAATTGCATTATTTTTTTCCTCATAATACAGCAGGGGTAGAGTAGCTATTAAATGTGTCCTTTGTCTTATCTTTATTCTAATTATGTAAAATGTGGTAGGTGGGGGCACTCACCATCCACTCACTTGATGTAGTGCTGCTGTCGGGTGTATTCCAGCCTTCTTTCCTTCCATCCTCTTCTGTCTTCCATTCCTTCATTCTTTCCTTATCCTTCTGCCTACGGGTAACTTTATACTCCCTCTTCTGTCTTTCTTCATTCTTTCCTTTCCTTTTGCCTGTGGGTGACTCTACACTGAGTGACAAGCCAATTGGTTTCCTGTACACGAGGAAGCCATTTACTATGCTGGGTGGTAACCATATAACCAAATTTTGGCGCCTGGTGATTTAGTGGGTAATTATTGCGCTCCAGTCGGATTGAACCGGTGAAGGTTTATATCCAAGGGATGGTTGGGGTTTATTGCTCATGTAATGCCACTCAGGGATGAGTGAGGCTGGTCACTCTCATCTTAAATGTTGGGACCAACTGCCTAGCCCCAGGCTCCTACACTCCTCATGGGGCAATGTAGGATTGGATGATGGATGGATGTAGCATAATAACACTCCAGAACTCAAAACAAGCAGCAGACCAGCTCAAATATTACCTGTACTCGGTAGAATACAGTTAAGACAAAAAAGCTACACCAACAAAATCAGCCAATCACCCTTTTCAGACATGTGAATTATAAACACACCCTCAAGTCCCCCCTCTTTAACCAGGATCTCCCTCTGGAAAGATTCCTAATTTTCTAAGGCATTGAATATATGCATGACTATACAAGTTTTAAATTTTCAGGGTCTGAAATACGGTACACTGATCCCTCTATGCACAGGTCTGAAGTATTGACCTATGGTTCTGCACATCTGGAGCCCATGCGCTCAGAGATGTAATAACCAATCTTAAAAGTCTGTTGTGTTTACCAACAGCGGTAGGTGGAGGTGTTCATCGTCTGCTCACAATGTAGTGCAGTCTTCAGGTGACTACATGGCATGACAAGCCAATGATTTCTTATTAACCAGGAAACTATTTATTACACCATGTAGAGAAGAGGTGTGAAAGACTTAGACACTTCAGCAGATCCTGTTTCAGAAATATGCCACTAGGTTTGCTTCTGTCGTCCGGCTCTGATGTGGGGTAGGCTTTGAAAAAGTAGCCAGTGCTTAATTTTTTTTTTAATTTTTGACTCAAAGTAAAACACCCCACAACATATTTTACTCGTGAAAGTACTCATTCCGCGTGATATGCTACAAAGACATTACAATATGGGAGCCTTTTGATTACAGTATATATAAGTGTCATTTTGTAAACTGAGCTTTCACCAGTTTTCTCTGTAAGCATAATGTAGACAAAACCTAGGCTGTTTTATTAGAACCATCCATAAAGCAAGATAACTGATTAAAATATCTGTCATTTGTTAATATCCACAAAGGAAAATAGATACAAATCCACAGATTGGCAGCTCCTTTCGATATGCTGCCCTGCCTAACGTGCTGCTCTCGAGTGCCTGCCCTTTTTCACCATCTGTTTGAGCTTTTCCTTGTTGTACCCCAAATATGGTACACCTCTTTCTTTGAGAAACTCCCGTAATTCTGGCACGGTCCGTTCTTTAAATGTGTCCCTGACTCCATTGCACAGTTCAGTTAAGTGTATTACACCCAACTCCTCCCCACACTTGGCTGTGGTTAAAGTGTCATACCACGTTGCTGTTTTGTTTTTAATATGGCTGATTCGCTTACTAAGCATTCATTAGGTACATAATTTTCTGTGGAACAGCTTACTTCTTTAAAGCATGCTAGAACATACACATCAGAAGTCCTGAAGGTAATTTCCATTTACTAATTGCACACAGTTTATTCAAATATATGTAAATAGACAACAGACTGTTTTAGTCCCCAAGCTTAGATTCTGTGAAAGCCTGGTTATTCTTTCTTTACACGTATATATTATATGCACTTGATTGAATAGGAAGAAAAGATTCCTATAAATAGCAACATTGTTATTAACTTAGTATTAGGTATAGTTTCACAGGTCTTTAAAATCCCGCAATAATATTTAGTCGAGGCTGGGTGACACTAGACTACCTGGTGGCAGACCTCTGAAACAGGGTTTGGTGAAGCCTCTAATTGATCTTGCTGGTGAGTCTCATGCATGTGTGGAGGAGTTTTGTTAGTTGGAGGACATGTTGTGTGCTGGAGGTGGGGTTGGAGCTAACTGTGGGTAGTTAAGGAGTGGTTGGAGAAAGTTCAGGGAGCTATTGCCTATCCTAATACTGAGAGGGCTCTCCCTCCATGCGAAGGGATCGTCGAATGTGGCATGTGTTCGGAGTGTAACACTTCAGAAGTTGACCTGGGCAGTGTTCATAGGCTCATACAGAAGTGACAGAAATTAGATATGTAGTGTGTCCTTGAATGTAAGGTTTGGGAGGGGTAGGATTATGATTGAAGAGTTAAAAGATAACAGTTATGATGAGGAGGGGTAAATTGAGCTGGTTTGGGCATGTTGAGAGGATGGGAGATGACAGTTGGGTGTGGAAGGTGAGAGGTGTGACCATCAAGGGTTGGGTTGTGAGAGGCAGACCAAAAAAGACATTGGATGAAGTCATAATATGTGACCTCAGGAATAAGGGGCTGAAAAGAGAGGCTGCCAGAGATTGATCAGTGTGAAGAACTGCCTTTAGGTGACTGATGCTGGTGCATGTAAGCATGTTGGAACCTTTATAAATCAGTATATGATGTGATATGTGGTAACTCACAAAAAGATTGAGCCTGTAAGGTCCTAAGGGATGGTTGGGGTTTATTGCTCATGTAATATAGCTTGGGGGCCAGAGAGACTGGTCACCCACACCTTAAATGTCCAAACTGAGTAGCCTCGAGTCAGGCTTCTACACACCAGATGGAGGGGGATGGTGTGGATGATTTATGTTAACTATTTGACCTGATCCTGACTGGTCCCCTAAAGACCCAAGACCCTCTTTTTACCCCAGTTAGAATAAGTTTCCTAATAGCATAGCCTATTTTATAAAGGGAAAGCAGACATAAGACAGTGATGTGAAAGTGGTTTCAAGAAGTTTATAAAGGTGAAAAAAAGTAACCATGATGAACCCCAGCTTGCCAACTATAAACTCTCCATGTTCTTAAGTAGACTGCAAATATGCATCCTAAGAACATAAACTGTTGTGAAGGAGACAAAAGAGCAAAAAAGAGGTTTAAAGGAATAAAAAAGGGGAAAAGCTAGTCTTGGGTAGGTTTAACTGTCAGGCAACCCTCTCCCACTACAAACCAATCTCTGCTGCACAGTTGGTATTATCAAGGGTTAAAGGATCAGTATTTGTGGCCTTTGATTGCATGGAATCCTGGGTTAGCATGTAAAAAGAAGCATAAGACTATGAACTTCTGTTACAAGCAGCATTGTTATTAGTATTAACTTCATTCTGAGGGTGTAGTTTATCTTTTGCTAACACCGGATGATTTTATTTAGTTTTGGAGAGGTTGTTCAAACTGGAGAATTTAGATATAACCTTCATTAATCCCTTCACTACTAGAGGATCCTAAGTTGAGTAAAATTATTATGTTTTGTTTTCGTTCATTTTCGTTTTTGAAGGCTCCAGCATGCTTGCATGCATTGGCTTTGGTAACCTAATGGCGGCTTTCCATGCTGCTTGATCTCTGGCAGCTTCTCTATTTAGTCCCGTACCCCTGAGGTCACACTAAATGATGTTGTCCCGGGTCGTCTTTGGTCAGTGTCTCTCTACCCTATCCCCAACATTAACACTTCTCACTTTCTGGTCCCAGTTATCATCCCCTATCCTCTCCACATGCCCAAACCATCTCAATCTACTGTACCTCTCTTCATCGCAACACCAATACACTCCAGTCCCATCCTACTCTCAACTCTTCCATTGTAAACCTATCACCCCCAGTTCATGCACCCAAGGACACACTGCGTATCCACCTAATCATTGCCATTTCGTACGTTTGAGCCTGCGAATATCCTGTTCCTTTACTGCCCAGTTCTTACTGCCATACAGCATTACACTCCTGTCACATGCCGCATACAAAGATCCCTTAGCACGGATGGAGAGCCCTCTCAATATCAGGAGAGGCAACAGCTCCCTGAACTTTTTCCAACCACTCCTTACCCTAGCTACAGAGCAAGCTCCAGCCCCACTTCCAGCACATAACATGTCTCCCAAATAACAAAACTTTTTCACACATTCAAGAGACTCACCAGCAAGTTCAATTCTTTCATGCCTGGCAATATCCACATGCTCTGCCCGACACACTGCACGCATGAAATCAGCATTATCTTGCAGTCTACTTCTAATTCCGCTTCCTCTCTTGTGCACCCATTTATCACAAACACTGCACAAAATGGAGTTACTTCCCACTCCCTTGTTACAAACTGCAAGAAAAATGAGTTACTGTTTGAAGATGTGTCATCAGATTGGATTGAGGGGGTTAAGTATTATTATCCAAAGTGAAACTTGAACTTTGTTGGAAGTCAAGTGAGAGGAGTGAAAATGAGTAATGTGAGATGAGCATGTGGAGTTCGTGGAGGGGGCAGCCAGATAAATGAGGAAGTGAGGGAGCATTGTATTGTTAGTGTGGATATACTGAAAAGCTTTGGCCCAGAGGTAGTTTTTCTATGTGGAAATTTGGAGAATGCGACATTGTCTTGTTAAGTTCCTTTGCCATCTCTATAGCTACTATGCCAGTTTTGCTAAAAGTTCCATTTGTTTGGAAGTTTTGATATTTAGAATGGATTCTGACAGTGGCCTCTTATCATAAGTGTTTGGGAATTTCCTGGAACACATTCTGACTTAATGACTTACCCAGAGAGAGAATGTTTTGAACACATTCTGATCTAATGCACATTTGCCCCACGTGATTGAGAATATTTTGAAACATATCCTGACAGATAATTAGTGCTTACCCATAGTGTTTGGAAGTCTTTTCGAACATGACCAAACATATAATGAGCACTTACCTACAGTATAGTGTTCGGGAGTCTTTTAGAGTGTGTCCTGATATATATTGATCACTCACCCTAAGTGTTTGGGAATGGATGTGTACCATGATAACCTTCATTGTGGTAACTGTAGAGTGATGGTTGAAGGTGTTTTCGAATGAAGGATGGCTAGTACACTTAAGCTTTTACTGTGGATACTGCCTTATCCCTCCCTCCCTACCAGAAAGAAATACAGTAGACCATATTGTACAGCTAATGTATATGTGAAAACTGCTGGGCAAAGTTCCGTATGAACCATTGTTACTTGGGTAATGTGGTGAAGAAAATTTCCAAATTTTCCCAAATTCCCTATCTTGGGCTTCATGAAAAATGCGGGCTCACCAGACAACTGCATAAAAACACACTGGTGATAACATGCTGATTATCATTAGGCTTAGGAAATAGTGAATGTAAAACAAAATGATGGTAAAACAGTAATTGGCCATTAACCCTTGCCGAACTACAAACTGCATAAAAGACACAAAGAGGGTCTGTCTGAGCCAAGCGGCAAGCCTCCTGTGAGGTACACTATACAGTACATTGGTTATGAAACTGACTCAGGAAGAGATTAACTGCCTTACAAAGAATCAGCCTGGCAAAGGTTAAGTGGAATTTTAACTTGCATTCATTTGGTCGTCTCGAAAAATGTACACTCAGCAGTCGCCTGCATAATAACACAGATGATGACATTAATCATTATTAGGCATAAGAGGTAGTGAATGAACAACAAAACGATGGTAACAAGTGGCCTTTAAGTGGAATAGTAAATTTTCATTGACACTAGAGCAGGGTTCCTCATTTACTTTCTTAGAAGATCCAGTCATAATATTTTACTTTGTGGCAGAGTTCCAGGTGAAAAATCTGGTTTTTAATGTCACTGATTCAATAAAACACTTTCATTTATGTTAATATATAATTGGACTACAGAAAGTTAATCCTGTGACCAAATACAAATAAGGATTAAAGTAGATATTCCTCTCTCCTGTTAGTAAGGTTGTTAAGTAAGACAAAGAATCTACTCACTACATTTCCAACTTCTCAGAAATACAAAATGAAACTCATCTGCTGAACAAGTTGCTATCTGCCTCCCTTATTTAAGCATGGTCACTTTAGCACTTCCACCACCACTTCATACCGTGTACCAGTAAACAATCTAACAGTTGTCAGTATCCCTCCGTCAGCTCATCATTTGATCAAGCTAATGGCAAGTCTGTGGGTACGTGCAGTGCAGCATGTTTAATATTGGTACAGTATTCATTCAACGAAGACTACTGTTCTCTTGTTACCAGTGTGTACTCCTGACGAGATGACATTGATAATATGCCATTTAGAAATATGAAATCCTCGTTACTATGAGTGATGTGAGCACCTAGAATAGCTGGAAAAAATAGTGGTCCCTTTGTTAATCATTAGTCTCACTAGTCTGCATTAAAACCAGGAAATGAACAGGTTTGTATTACTCCAGTAGCTAAACATAATTTTTAATGGTAGCTGAATGAAGTGAAACTTATTTGAGCCGTATTTTGGGCGAAATTTATCCAACGTTGTTAAGTAATATAACTCTTTAATTTGAGGGAGATACTAAATGTTCGGTGATGGAAGTCGCTGGGATCCAAACCAAAGGTCATCTGGGTCCAAACTCGGACCACGGTCCACTATTTGAGTACCATTGTTATAGAGGATGAAGTGACAATTGTTTTGGGAGGGAGGTACTGTATTTGAGATTGAGGGGCTAGAGGAGGGGGAATGAGGAATGTCTGTATCCCCACAGGGGCTGAGAGTAGGCCTTAAAGCCCTCAGGGTCTGGTATTTTGTCATGCAAAACTTGGTTGCTGTGCAGAACTGGTTTTGTAGAAATTAATAGTGCCTTGTAAAATATGTTTGAATAATCTGAGGGCAAGCAAAACAGATGTACTTCACTCAGCCATTAAGAGTCAAGTATCTCTGTGCACATACAAACTAGAGAGAGTACTGTTAAGACCAAAAATAGAATGGCTTGCAGAGAGAAGTTTTGGGAAGATGTGAAGCTTTGATTGGAAAATTGTCCCATCAGTCTGTGAATGCAATTTGTATTTTGTTTAGTTGTCAGATTATTTTATTCAACTTACATCCTTGGTGTTGGTGGGGTTAGAAATAATCTCCAGTGACCCATTTAGACTATAGATGTTTGATATGTACAGTATTGTTTTGGTTAATGCTAACTGGTGTTATCCCGACCAGCAAGGTAAGTATGGTTGTGTTCTGACATTCTGGTATGGTTTGGTATGGTTCTTTAACCAGCAGGGTAAGTATGATTGTGTTCTGACATTCTGGTATGGTTCTTTAAAATAATTCTTTTAAAACTTACTTTTTGGTAATCCAGTCCAGGAGGTTAGCTCTGGTGAAATCCTGTCAGGTAGGCTACCTACTGTACTGTAGAGAATTGGGGGAGGGACAGAAGTTGAAGTGATGGCTAACTGGAAAAATTTGGCATTTGCTACTCAATCAGATTCTGGTGCTAGCTTTTGAAAGGAGAGACCCTTTGGGATGATAACTTCTGGGACATTCAGTAACCATTTCCATTAAGAAGTACTGTTTATGTTTGTTTGGGTAATGCCAGGCTATTTTAATAAAGAGATGAGCAAAATGGTTGTATGTAACAGATGAATGATGATACCCCATGGAAGATAATGGAGTGAATGTTGTGGATGAAAGCTTGTTTAACAAGAGTGGAATTTTCGTAGGTTTGATGATGAGTTGAATGGATGTATGATTAATTTCATTTGCTGCTTGTACATTTTTCATTCTTTTTTGTGGATCAGACAAATCACTGTTATGGGGTATTTGGATAAGATCTATCTATTTATCAGTATCCAGGTGCTGCAGTCCTGTAAGGGGTGGCCATTTCTTTGAGTTGGTTGTTTTATGGGGAAGGGCACTAACCCTCTGCCAACCCATTTATTGACTAGTAGGGAACACGTATGTGTTAGTTATAAGGTAACCAGGAGTATTATAAATAGTTTCCTGGCTTACTTGAAACCATTAGGCTTGACACTCTTTGTAAATTCACCACCTACCACTAGATCAGTGGCATGAGATATTTAACAAGATATTGGTTATTTTAGAAAGAACACTTTTAGGTTAATAACTTCAAAGCTGAAGCTGAGGCTTTAAATTCTGGCTTCCTGAAGGCAAAACTGGCTTCAGTTGCTTGTACAGTATTTCAGGGATACGGAGATATGAAAGTACTTTGGCAGAAATACTCATAGTACATATTTTAACTGATAGTGAGTTCATGCATTTCATACTAGGAAGTGGAAGGTAAGGAATTTAACTGCTGCATTAGGCAGTATTTCAAGGTCAGGTGAAGTGGACAGTGGAGGCTTGTGTATACTGCTAGTGAAGTTCGTCTAGGCAAATTTGTTTGAGGATAGTTTTACACTTCATGGAAGAGAACTGGAGTAACTGGGAAGTTTCATCTCATCAGAAATGTTTGAATTGTTACTGAGAAATGTTAGATCTTGAGTTAAAGGCAGCACACTGACAAAAACCAGCATGAAAAGTTAAAATCTCACCTCCTCTCTGTTGTCCCTTACCCAATATTGTCCTTCTCTTTGAATAAAGTGGATTACAGCACCAGCTGTACCATGTTGGAAATCGGTTTGTCAGCTTGCAGTAACACTTGAGTACTCAGATAGTTTGCATATGAAATCATCCTCCAGTAGTAGAAGATTTTTTAATTAGGTTGAGAAGATGAAGAAAGCTAACTAGAGCAGCCCACTTTTTTTTTTTTTTTTTTTTTTTTTTTTTTTTTCCCCAGAGGTGGTGCTTGTTTTCATTATCTTGACCTTGGTATGGATATCTGGAATCTTAAAATGTTACTGTTAATAGAGTCTAATGGGACATGATCATTCTGACCAAAATTTGCATTGAAGTGTCCAGTGCTTAGTTTGATTTTTTTAATCCCTTAGAATTTAAAGGGTGTAGTCATCAGTTCAGTGATTATGGTAGCTGCTTAACTTTAGAAAACTGACATACAGTATTTGCAAATTAGTGTTGTATATTGTGTTAACTCGGATGCCTTTATTTTCTTTTCAGCAAGCCTATACTGATGTGACGCTGGCATGTGATGGCAAGTTCTACAGTGTGCACAAGTTGGTGCTCTCAACATGTAGTGATTACTTTTGTGCCATGTTTGACAAGACAGCTTGTAAGAGTCCTGTTATAGTGTTGAAAGATATTAAAAGTGAGGACCTAGAAGCTCTGTTAGATTATATGTACCTTGGTGAAGTGAATGTTAGACAAAGTGACTTAGCCTCTCTGATAAAGGCAGCAGAAAACTTGAGAATCAAGGGCCTTGCAGTACCTGATGATGAACCTCCTAAGAAAACACCTGTAGTGTCAAGCCGATCGGACTCTAGTAGAAGAGATGGAGGGAGTGGTAGTCCTCCAGCAAAGAGAAAACGGAGAGATGAAGTTGAGGATGGACGAGATGATGTTAGACCGCCTCCTCCTCCTCCTCCTCCGCCTCAAAGTGGCTTACACACCCCTCCTCCTCCATCTGTTAGACCAAAGAGCCCAGTTAGCCAGCGATTAAGTCCTTCTCCTCATAGAACCCCTCAGGAGTCTCATATTCCGGATGATCGTGATAGCCGTCCCCTCTCTTCTCCGGTGGAGTCTCCTGTTGCCTCTCATGTACCACATCCGCAGTCGTCACAACAGTTGCCTCATCAGTCATCACAGTCATCCCTTCAGTCATCACAACAAATACCAGAACAAGAAGCCAGTAACCAGTACAGAGGGGAGGAAACACCAGCTTTTGTGAAAGTGGAAATGGAGGAGGAGCAAGAGGATATGAACCGGGACTCCTATAATGTGAGTGGTGATGGGTATAAAGAGGAAAACAGTGGTGCGGACTTAAGTGGTGATTTAAGCAATGACCTTCCGGAGTTCCTTCAGCAGGCTGCCTCTGGTGCCCTTGCTGGCACCTCTGCCACTTACCACCATGCCTTTGCTGGACCGTCTGGCTTTCAGCCGGTGAGTAACGCTATATGTATATTACTGCTTAATTTTGTGCATGTACAGTGTCATGTGCAGCTCCTTGCATACTGTGCTTATTAAATCTCTATGTACTTAACTATGATATACTTTCTGACACTTTCACATTCCATATCCACTGTCATCATATTGACATGTCTCCTCCCCACCCTCAGATTTACACCCTTTTCACCACCATAGCCCATACCATCATCATCATCGTCATTATCATCATCCAGACCTCGTTTCCCACCGTAGGGTAGGGTGAGGAGTAACAACTTCCAGACAGCCAAAGTTTGCCCATTTCAGTGGGCCACGCGTCCATTCACTCATCATTCAAGCCCTCAAAATCCTGTCTTCATCATATATGGCCCCCAGATTTTCACCACATTTTGTATCGTCATATATACCTCTCTGATAGAGCCAATCCAAATGCTGTCAAGTTAAAAAGGGGTGCCAAATCCTTGGTTATGTGCTTTTCCGCACAAAATACATCCATCCAGCTCGGTTTCTTGTCAGTCCCATAGCCTCACCAACTTTCATACTTCTTTTCCACACAAGCTCATTCAACTCTTCTTCTTGGCCTACCTCGCCTCCTCTGTGCTTAAAATTCGCTCAGGTATACTCGTACCTTTTTCACCACTCTGTTGTCATCCATTCTCTTCACACGATAAAACCATCTCAGTATACTCTTTGATTCTGGTGTCCACAGACTTCCTCACTCAGCATCTTTCATGTACCAGGATCACATTATTCCATATCCTATCCACTCTGTACTCCACATAGCTACATTTGTCAGCACTCCCATCTCCACTGCTTTCACTCTTGACTTTTCATTTTCATGCCACACCATAGTCTTGCATCCATATGTTAAAGTTGGTACTAACACTCCTTCATGTAAGCCTCGTACAGTTGCAACACTCAAGCTTCTGTTTCTTATCAAGGCCTTCATAGCATCAGCTACTTTCCTTCCATCTGCCACTCTACTTTTCTCTTCTTTTGCAAATTTTGCTCTCTTTTTGATCACAGTATTTGAACCCACCAATTTCACTCTATCTCCATTCACCGTAACTGCACTGGGAGTCACCTTCTCTCTTAGTAACCATCACTTTACTCTTTTCTACATTTACTCTTAAGGCACGGCACTCAGACATCTACAAAACTCTGTACTAGTCTACCAACCTCTTGTCTGGCATTTGCAAGTAGCACTGCATCATAAAATTTGAGATATTCCATCCATCACCATTCATTACCAGTACCATTCCTCTCTCTGTTACTCATGTTTTTACTTCTCTCATCACCCCATCCATTTATATATTGAACAACCATGGGGTCGTCACATAGCTGTTGCATGTCTGCATTGATTGTGAACCATTCACTTAGATGCCCATTTACCCTTACACATGCCTCACTACCATCGCAGAAACTCTTGATGGCTCCTAGCAGCATACCATCTACATTGTACATGCACAACACCTACCCCACTCCTTCTCTGTCTACTTTGTTATGTGCTTTTTCTAGATCCATAAATGCCAAAAGCATACCGTAGTCCATCTCACACACTTTCTCCACTATCTGTCTTACTGCAGATATTTGATCCACACATCCTTTGCTACTCCTAAAACCACTCTGTTCATCACTCACTGGGACTTCTGATCTCTCTCTTACTTTCTCTAAAATAATTCTTCCATATACCTTCTGTACAACACTCAGTGGACTTTTGCCACGATAATTCTTGCACACACTTCACCTGTCTTTATTTGTGTCCCGGGGTACAGTCACTGCCTTTTTTCCATTCTACTGGCACAATTTCATTCATCCATGCCTTCATACATACCTGTATCACCTACAAGCACCTCACTCCACTCTCCCCACTACGCTTAATCATCTCTGCACACACCTCATCAACCCCGGCTACTTTCCAATTTTTCAGCTGCTCACAGCGTTCTTCACTTCTGTGAGTTTCACCTTTCCTGGTACTGCATTCTTTCGTTGTACACCCCCATAGCCAGTCATGTTAACACTCACTTTGCTGTCTCCATTCCCATTCATCAGACTTTCAAAATATTATTTCCATCTAGTTCTTCTTCATCACCGTGGGTTAATAGTCTGCCACTTACATCCTTCACATTTTCACATGTCTTTCCATTGTCATTTCTACATTTCTGCACCTCTTTTGTGAATAAGTTCCTCTGACCCCTCTAATTACAGAACCAATAGCTATCACATCCTCTCTTGGTAAAGTATTTGAAATTGTGATTAATAAAGACATAGTTAAACACCTTGAATCCAGTAGCTCAGTTAGTGATAGACATTATGTTTTTTTTTGCCATGAAAGGTCCACCTTTGACATAATCTCTTAACTCATACCATCCATCAGTTAATTGACCAACATGGAGAAACTAGTGCAGTATCCCTTGATATTTCTAAAACTATAGTGGCACCGTTCCCTGCTGTCCAAACTCCCTTGCTATGGACTGTCGTCTTTTGTTTCTCTGCTTTCCTCATATCTCAGTGATAGAAAAATGAGAGTAAAAGTAGATGATGTACCCGGGTATATTCCAATTTCCACAACACTGACATGCCACAAGGATCAGTTCTGGGGCCAACCCTATTCCTAGTTCATATTATTGATCTCTTATCTGTCACCCACAGTCCCATCCATTCATATGCAGATGACTCAACACTTCACAGTTCATTAACACTCAAACATCGATTTACAAAGTTTAATATCTCCTACTCTCAACTCATTACAGCCATTTTCAGAAATCAAGACTTATCTAAGATCATTGAATGGGGACAAAGTAATCTTGTCTCATTTAGCTAATGCTGATAAAACCAAATATATACAATTTACTAATAGACGGATGTTGGCAGATTCGTATATTGCCTTTAGTGCTGGTTTCATTCCAGTCTCCAAAAGTATTGAAATTCTTGGTGTTTCACTTAACAGTGCCCTCAGCTGGACCTCTCTATGTCAGATCACATGCTAAAACTGCCCCAAGATAACTTTGATTTTTGTACAGAGTCTGTAACTCCTTCACTGACGAGCAGTTAGCTATAATTTAAAAGAGTCATGTGTGCTCTCAACTTGAATATTTCTCACCCTTTTGGAATGGATGTTTAGAGGTTGCAGGAAAGCAACTAGACAAAATTCAGAACAAAGCTGTTGGAATTATTAATTAATAACCATCTATCTATCAATAGGCCGATGCCCTAATCCCGCAAAGGGTAGCCGCTGACAAAATGCCTCCAAGTCGCTCTGTCACCCACCATTTGACTGCCCTCCCCTCAACTCGCTCCCCCTTCCCTCATATACCTCTCAGTTATTAATAATGCTGCTGTTATAAATAAACTGCAATACCTCCCCTACAAGTAAGGTGGAATGTTGCCTCCCTTGCATTATTTTACAGATACTTTTGTGGCAAATGCTCAGATGAAGTTGCGTCCATTGTGCCACCTCTCCATGCCTTCCTTCCTGCTGCATGGGCATATGGTAGTGCTCATGACTGGAGTGTCACACAGCCATAGTGCATACCTTCTACCTATCAGAATTCTTTTATTCCCCAAACTGCATCTCTCTGGTTGTCTCATTTTATCCCCCCCCCCCTCCCTTTTTTTCAACTGCCAGTCAACCCTAGCTCACCCCACCTTAGGGTTTTTAGCGTTCCTTCACCGATCACAAGGCATGAAGTTTTCTTGGGTGGCGTCCACAAGACTATGATAAATAACTCTTAGGAAGGCCTCACAGTAGTGAAATGTCTTGGAGCTTGAGAACGGACTCTTGTGAAAGGGGGAAGGCCACTGTGATAAACACGGCCCCAGGTGCCATAATTTGGTTGGTTACCACCCAGCGTAGTAAATGGTTTCCAGGTGTACAGGAAACCATTTGTGGTGTTACTCAGTGTAGAGTCACCCATAGGCAGAAGGAAGAGGAGGGAATGAAGGAAATAAAGACAGAAGAGGGAGTGTGGAGTCACCCGCAGGCATAAGGAAGAGGAAAGAATGAAGGAAAAAAGACAGAAGAGGATGGAAGTGAGGATGGGGCAGTTACCCAAGAGCCGCACTACGTTGAGTGAGTGGATGGTGAGTGCCCTCACCTACCACTTAGCAGCCCGTACTAAATAGGGTTAAATGTGTACCGTATGCATTACCAGTTATGTCTTCCAAATCTTGTTATGAGCCACTAGCAAAGTTAAGTGCTTGTGGGGAATGTACAGTATTGTAGCTAATACAGTAGACCTCCCTCCACCCACACCTGCTAGGGTATGAACTAGGTTCTGTTAGGACATCAGAATTGTAAAAATGGTTATTAACATTTGATTAGAAGAGTGTTGATATATAATCCATTATAGCCTCTTACAACACCTTTAAGAATTCTACTGTACTGTTGTTGTTTTTGTGGACTCAGGCTTGTTTGAACTTGAACCCAGTATGCTGCAGGCTGAAACTGCCCCTTTGCGGTGCACTGTCCCTCTTTTGGGGAATAGGTGAGGAGTTGTGGGATGTTTGCATAAATACTGTCCATTTGTATTAGTGCCTCCACATGATGGCATTCCATTCCAATACAAAGTATATATTGTTAGACACAATAATTTCTAATAATTGCAAGTGCCAATATTTGGAACATTACATTGCTTAGGAATATACACAGAAGGATCATTGACTTAATTGTAAAGAGCTGGGGAAAGCTATAATTACGTTGATCCAGTTAACACTATGACAGGTGTGTGGAATACAATAACAGTGGGAAGCTGTTGAGGCATTGAACTTTGAAGGCATATCTACATGGAAGTTATGGTTGTGCCGGTGTGTGATGAAAAGAGAGACTTGGATTTGAGATGAGATGAGTGTGTTTTCACCATGGTTGTTCAGTGTTGACATACCATAAATGCTGTTAAGGAAAGAGTAAAAGAAAAATGCTTTAGTGATAATGAAGCAGGATGAAGCTTGTTAGCATTATTTTGACCAGAGGTGCTCTAAAGGGACTTGTTTTCACTTGACCCAGCTGAATTGATTGGATCTGATGTGGATAGGTGCAGTCAGCTGACCAGAACTGTGTTCTGTAATTTGTTGTACTGTATGTGCACGTGTGGTGCCTTAAAGCAGGAAAAATCTTCATTCGCATACATTCATCCATTCATCTGCCATACATAATTGTCTACATTAAGAACTTCCAGGCCCTGCTGATCAGTGTGGTTTACCACTTTTGGTTTGTAGTACTCCTTGCATGAACTTGCTGACAGTGTGTTATAAACCACTATTCTAGGTTTCTCTGTTCCTTGCACATTTCTCTCTCTCTCTCTCTCTCTCTCTCTCCTGGAGTATTGGAGTGCTTCATTTCAAAAACTGTCTTATCCTCCCACGTCCTGGTTGGTGTCCCAGCCCTCTCGCTTGCTCTGCTTTCAGTTTGCACATCATTATCAGTGTCATCTGTTCTGCACCCGTTTTTCACTGGTAAATCCTTTTCATCTGTGTCTATTCTCAGTGTCAAACCATCATGTCCCCTGTATATTGTAGACCTTAAGCACTGGATTTTTGTGATCCATAATGACGACTTTCTGAATAATGTGTGTATGCACATGGATACAGTACAGTATATACCTCCTTGCCATGTTGTGGTGTGGAGTACTCATCCTCATATTATCTTATGGTACTTTTTTTTATTTTTATTTTTTTTTCTGCTGTAACAACTGAAAGGCGATAGATTCATTAGTAATGAGAGGTATCACTTAAATGAGGTTATTGGTGTTGGAGCATGAAGATGTAACCATAAAGGGCAAGCTTTTTATCAACTATTTATTGGATAGGCTACAGTTCACTAATTAAAAATGAGGGTGTGTTTTTCACTTCAGTTTGCATGTTGTGGTTGGAAATACAGCACAGTACAGCATTTTATATGATTCTCAGGTCATGATGATTTTGTGGAGCTTAGTTAAATAGTCTTTCATGAATTGAAATAAGTATAAGTGTAGTATTCTCTGCTGAAATGTGGGTTGTGATAGTTTTTGACAGTCTCAGTGCCCTACATTTGCCTTGAGTATAAGAAAGTTATCTGATGTTAGCCAGAATAAGTTGCATTGTAGGTACTTTGCAAACAAAAGGGTAATCAGTCAATTTTAGTGTCATTATAACTGCCTTCTTAATGTAGGGTGATAATATTACATAACTAAACTGCCTAGTTTTCATTGCAGGATGTGTCTGGCTGGCAAGGGGACAGTCAGTCCTTGCCTGGAAGTTTCTCTTCTGGGCTGGGCTTTCAGCCTTCATCTCAGGAAAATCCTCCAGGGGTGAGTGTTAACTTTCATTTTTTGTTGGGTGAAGTATTACCAGTTCCATTTTAGAAGTCTGTAATATGGACTTATCACAAAACGAATTCTAAAAAGCATAGAGCTGTTATCTACTGTTATGGGAAAAGTAATTATTATTGGAAGAGTAACTGATAGAAGAAATCTCATACTTTGAGCAAAGTTGACTGTACACTGCATTGCATAATAGGAGTATGCCATAGAACTCTGTCTTTCTCACAATTTTCATTACCTCCATTCATTACAGCAGTACTTTCATTTTGGTATTGGTTGTTTAATTTTTAAAGAAATCAGCTATTCCTTTTTATTGTTTATTGGTATAATGTTTTGAAAATACATTTTTCTTAAAAAAATAATGACTCCTTTGTTTGTACTTGCATTTAGTGGTAATAGGAAGAATTTCAAACTTAATTTTTTTTTTATAAAATAAAGGAGAGCTTTTTTGAGTCAATATCTTTCTTCAAGTATAGAAAAGAAAGAAAATCTCTTTGAAAGTGATGTGCTTTATCCCAAGGCTATGCTTTAATTTTCAAGTCAAGGCTACATTATTAGTATTGTGGCATGTTGTCAGATAGTACTGTACTATGAAAATAATCATTTACTATCCCTGGGCATCTGAAGAACCATCTGTGCTTCATTAGGCTATTTTCATTTTTATGTAATTTATTATGTTGTTGTTAAAGCTTCTACAGGATGTAGTACTAATGGGGATGTAGACACTATAATTTATATATTTTATTTATTTTTTTTATTTATTTTTTTCATAGGGGCATTTGTCTTCTGAGTGTAATAGGAAAAGTATATGGTAGGATACTTACTGACGGAGTTAGGAAAATAACAGAGGAATTAGTTGGAGAAGAACAGGGAGGTTTAGGAAGGGAAGAGGTTGTGTAGATCATATATTCATTCATAGGTCTTTAGTGGGAAAGTTTCTAGAGAAGGGAAAGAAGTTGTGTGCAGCCTTCATGGATTTGGAGAAAGCATATGGCAGGGTGGATTGACAAGTGATGTGGAAAATATTAAGAACGGGTGTGGAGTCGGAGTTGGAGTAGGAGTCAGGAGTCGAGGAGTCATACTTCTGGCTGGAGTCGGAGTTGGTAAAAATGTCTCCGACTCCGACTCTTATACATGATCAATTCTCGTGTAAAGTACTTGGGTGCAGCTAGGCCAGTTGTGCCACTTGGTGGGAAATTCCCACAAATTTGTGGGAGAAATTAGCTTTTGTTGGAGCTCTTGTGGGAGGGCATTTCAAGCAAGTAATTTGTGGGATGTTTTTGTGGGAATATTGATTTAACGTGAAAATAACGATATTAGGTACACTAGTAATATGGATGAAGTAAACTTGAAAATATGTAAGTAATGGGGTATGCCTACTACTGTACTGCAGAAGAGGGGGGGGCAGAGTTGGAGTCGGAGTCGCAACCGTAAAATTTCTTGGAGTCGGAATTTTTTAAATCCGACTCCACACCCCTGATTAAGAATGTATGAAGTGAATGGAAAGTTGTTGAATGCTGTGAAGAGTATGTATGAGGGGGCTAAGGCTGCAGTGAGTAAAGATAGTGACTGAGTGAATTTTTCAATCTGAATGTTGGATTGAAATAGGAAAATGTCATGCCCCCATGGTTGCTCAGTCTATCTATGGATGGGGTTAAGAGGTACTAGGTAGGGCAGTGGATGTTGGAGTGGCCCTAATGAGGAAGGGCGGTGTGTGGAAACTCTCTGTACTGTTGTTTGCAGATGATAATATATTGTCCAGTGGAGACAGAGGGGAACTGCAAGGCTTGGTGAATGAGCTTAGGAGAGTTTGTAAGAAACAGAATATAAAGGCAAATGTGGGGAAGAGTTATGAAGCCACTTAATGTACAGTGAGGCTGGATGAGGAGGAAATGGAAAATGTGAATGCGTTTAAGTATTTGGGTGGCGTCATGAGTAAAGGTGGAAGTTTAGAGGGTGAAGTGCTTGAAAGGGTACAGCAAGGAAGAAAGATTTCTGGTTCTTTGAAAGCAATGATAAGGAACAGGGAAGTGAGCATGGAAGTAAAAAGGTCACTATGACTATTGTGATACCATTCATTCATTCATCATCCAATCCTACGTTGCTCCACGAGGAGCGCAGGAGCCCGGGGCTAGGCATGTTGGTCCTGACATTTAAGATGAGAGTGACCAGCCTCACTCATCCCGGAGTGGCATTACGTGAGCACTAAACCCTAACCACCCCTTGGATATAAACATTCACCGGCTCAATCCGACTGGAGCTCTGTAATTACCCACTAAACCACCAGGTGCCAAAATTTCATTATATGGTTACCACTCAGCATAGTAAATGGTTTCCTGGTGTACAGGAACCATTTGGCTTGTCATTCAGTGTAGAGTCACCCACAGACAGAAGGAAGAGGAAAGAATGAAGGAAAAAAAGACAGAAGAGGGAGTGTCAAGTTACCCGTAGGCAGAAGGACGAGGAAGGAATGAAGGAAAGAAAGAAAGAAGAGGATGGAAGGAAAGAATAATGGAGGAGAGGAAAGGGCAGACACCTGAGAGCAGCACTACATCGTGTGAGTGGATGGCGAGTGCCCCCACTTACCACAAATTCCAACCCTAACATATGGAAGTAAAGCTTGTACCTTGTTGAAAGGTCATAAGTCAAGAGTGAGAGCAGTGGAAATGAGTTATTTGAGAGGAGCATGTGCAGGTACGTGGAGAGACAGACTGACAAATGAGGAAGTGAAAGAGCCTTGTGATGTGGATGTGGATATATGGAAAGCTTTAGGAGAAATACATTGAGGTGGATTGGCCATGGGGAGAAGATGGAGAGCAGGAGACTGATGAGGAGAGTGTATGCGAGTGAGGTGGAGGGGGGAGAGGGAGGGGGAGGCCAAGGATTAGATGAAGGGATGGAGTAGAGTGGTATATGAGAGAGGAGGGTGTGAGCAGGCAGCAGGGCAATGAAATGGCATTGGACAGGGCAACATGGAGGTGATTTGTTTGTGGCCACCACATACACGAGATTGAGACGTCTGGTAGTGGATGAGTAGGGCTTTTATTTGGCGAGCCACAGCTTGCAAATGCGAGTATTTCTTCCCATTGGCGAACAAATTTTACATGCAAGTTGCCTTTTGGCGAGGAGAAAATGCATCTGCTTCAAAACCCAGTAAACTCCAAAATAAGTAAATCTCACTTACATGAACAAAAAAGCACGTTGTGATCGATTATTAAGTCTTGTCGCCACTGTGAATGTTTAAAATTAGACTGACGAATGTTGCCGAGCATACCTGAGCTAAAGCCCTAACGTTCCAGAGATGGTATGTTTACAGATATTGCGGCTCGTAGTCAGTTTGGCTACTCAAAATTTATTTGGCTTGTAAATCTGAAACCTTAGGAGCCAAGTGGCTCGCAACCATCAGCAGTTAGCAAGAGCCCTGATAGGTAGATAGTTTTTATTTTTCTTACCACTCTTGGTACAGTACTGTATATGTAGAGCAGCAACAGCCAGTCCTGTTGAATCCTTTTGGTACCTTCAATGGCCCGAAGCTTGGCTACAGTACAGTAGTTCAGAATATGTAACCCTCAGGAGACCATCCAACATATTTGGCAGCATTTTGATGATGATGATAATGCTGTAAAAAAAAAGAAAAAAGAAAGAAAAAGTTACTCAAGGTGTTGTGGGTTTCATTTTTTAAATGCAATTGTTTACTCTTTGTGTTTGTTTTATGGTTTTTGAGAGGGAAAGTATCAGATTCCACCCAAATCTCACTTGAGACATTTGTGACATGGGTAGTCCAGTGGAAACACGATTACACCTAGTGAATGACTGTGACATGCTTCAGATGAAGCAGACTGAAAATTGATTTAATTGCTGTCTTTATTTGTTTTGTTGACTCTAATAGATAGGTATACGTGAGGCTCAGAATTTGGTGAAATTTTTTTGGCCTATCTGATGGAGTTATGCTTCCATGGACTTGAATGATGATTGAATGGTAGTGTGGCCCATTGAATTGGACAGACTTGGCTGTCTGGACATTGCTACCCCTCTCCTTGCCCTAGGGTGGGAAAAGAGGTCCGGATGATGATGATATTTTCTTGTTCTCTGCTTTGGTGCTAGTAGGTGACAACCCCAAAAAGACGGGCATCGGAATGTTTTACCACGCTAAGGACGGGCATAATTGGCTGGTGTGATATGGTGGGGGGTATGTGGGAGGGATGTGGTTGGGGGAAAGGGTTGTGGTGGTGGGGTTGTGGGGTAGTGTAGGGGGGTTGAGGGTTGTTGGGAGGTTGGGGGTGGGGGAAGGGTGGGGGTGGAGGGTGGTGGTGGTGGTGGGGTGAGGTTGGGGATGGTTTGGTGAGTGGGGGTATGGGGAGGTGTGAGGATAGGGGGGTGAGGGAGGGTTGGAGGTGGGTGGGAGAGGTAGGAGTGGTGGTGGGGATTGTGGATGTTGTAGGGGTATTGGGGGGGGGGTTTGGGGAGTGTGGGAGATTGGGGGATAGGGGGGTGAGTAAGGAGTGGTGGGGGATAGTGGGGGTAGTAGTGGGAGGGTGGTGGGGGGGTGTGGGGGGGTGAGAGGGTGGGGGATGGTGTGTGGATGTGGTGGTAGCAGGGTTAGGGGTGTGGGTGGGGGTGGGTGGGACGTGACTGCATATGCGGACACCCGTCTGTTTTGCCCTGTTACCCTCAGACAGCATATGTGAACACCCGTCTTGTAGGGGTTAAGGACTTGAATTAGATAATGTAGAGGCATATGGAACATTTCAGCCACGCTCCATACCGTACTCCTCTCTTTCCACCCACCCTTTTATACACATGTTTCCTGTACACCAGGAAAAATTTTACTATGCTGGGTGGTAACCATACAACCAGATTTTGGCGCCTGGTGGTTTTAGTGGGTAATTATTGTGCTCCAATCGGATTGAGCCGGTGAAGGTTTATATCCAAGGGGTGGTTGGGGTTGATTGCTCATGTAATACCACTCAGGGATGAGTGAGGCTGGTCACTCTCATCTTAAATGTCGGGACCAACTGCCTAGCCCCGGGCTCCTACGCTCCTCATGGGGCAATGTAGGATTGGATGATGGATGGATGGATTATTATTATTTTTTGGTGCAGTCCCCTTCTAGGATTCGAATCTTGAAACACTTGCCACGACTATGGTACGGTAGATATTGACCTAAAAATTGGCATACCTATACTTCAAAATATGCCTGTTTATCTCATAATGCTGAAAACTTGTGATGAAAGATAATTTTCATATATTTTTTTTTTTACATCAAACAATAACCATGGAGCTATTGAATAAAATATAAGAGATATTAGCTTCATATTTATATTAGTTATACACATGCATCAACAGAAACCCTCTCATATCAAGGGAGGAAAACTTTTTTCTTGAGCTTCTGAAAACTAATGTTTGAGGGGCTTCATGGGAGGGACAGAAAATAACAGTGTCACAGATTATAGGTTACTGAGTATCAGGGTATCTTTTGTATATGGTATAAAACACGTAAAAGAAAATATAGGATAATCATGGTATTAGTAAGAGTAACATAGTAAATCCCACCTGCCTTCCATGAGAAGTACTGTCATCATCACGATCAATCTTACCCAGCTTCCCACTGTTAAATGGGCTGAGGAGGATCCAGATATTGCTGTAGGAAAGCATGAAAGAAGGAGAATACCCACACCCACTGAAGGGAGGTCATGCATTTGTTCATCTGCCATTGAATGGCATTTAATAGTGGCTGATGTTACAGAGGGCTTGATATGAAACAGAGGTCTGAGAGTCGTGGCTATAAGGGCTTGCATGAAGGAGTTTTCATGGCCACATTAGCCTGTTGGCATGAGACTGGTGTGTGTGTTGAGAGTAAAGGCTGTGGAAATAGCATTTTGAGAAATGTGTGTGGAGTGCAGAGAGTGGATAGGATATTGAATAATATGTGGAAGAAGTGAAGTAAGGAATTCTGTGGACAGGGGAGTTGGTGTGCTTAGATGGTATGGTCCTGTGGAGAGAATAGTGGAAACTGTGTACCGGTATCTGAGTGAGTTTGAAGGTGAGAGGAGGTACAGGAGGACAAGGAGAAGGTGGCTAGATGCAGTTAATGAGTGTAGGGATGAGCTGATTGGAAGAATTTTGTATGGAAGTTTGGTACCCTTTTTACCTGGTAACATACTGTATTTATGTGAGTGACGTGTTTATGGGTAATGGGAAGCACATAATTGTGGTTGACTATGCCTATGAGGGAGTAAGAATTTGGTGATGATACAAATGCCAGGGAGGTGGAGAAAGGGTATGGTGATGGTACAAAATAATGCCTGTGAAAAATATTTAAGTTTCTGGTAAACAAGTCGGGGCTCCTCATTCAAGGCACCACGATGTCAGAAATATATAAATAATATAAGTCGGTATCCTCGTTCGGGCACCAAGACGTAAGAAATTTCTAGTATTTTCTAGTAAACAATTCGTAGGTCCTTACTCATCCCTGAAATTGTCCTTAAGTAAATTCAAACAATCCTCTTAGGGTTAGGTGAACCGTAACTAACTTCTTCACTCACCTCACTAATTTTCTTCTATCTCCTTGCTAATCCCCCCTTGCATTGGCCAATTCGTAAAGGTTACTTAGCTAGGGAATGTCGAATAACAGATGATGATGAGCCAGCTTTTGTGTCGTTGCGTGGGCTGTCAAGCAGCTTTGAGGTGTGTATATACAAGCAGCTAACTCAACGAGGTCTAGGATGAATTATGCAAGCCCTGGTTGGGCTTCTAACCTCACCAAAACACACTACAACACTCTACAGACCATACAGAACAAGGCCCTAAAAATAATCACAGGCTGCACAGCTACCACACCCACAGACCACCTACATCAAGGAACCAAAGTTCTCAAAGTCAAGGATCACCTAGACATGAGAGGCACCCAGTTTCTTGCTGCAGCCTCCACAAACCTACAACATCCACTACAGTACATGGCAGCCCATCCACCCACACCAAGGAACATCAAAACAACACCCAGCACACGATACCATACACAAATACTGTCATCTCTCTCCCCTCGCCCACCTCAAACCAGCTTCCAGAAGCATATCCACACTCATATCACTCGCCGTTCCATTCAGTCACTTAAAGACAACACACAGCTGCATGCACGGCCTCCTGACATCCACCCTTCTGAATCCTATCTTCCTCGTGAGGACAGGGTCCACCTGGCCAGGCTGAGATGTGGGCACCATCCAGCCCTCTTAAGCTACCAGAAGAGGCTGGATGACTCTGTCGCTGATGCCTATCCAGGATGCAACACGGCACCCCATACTATTAAGCACATTATGGAAGACTGCATTGCACACAATCACCTATGCCAACAACACAACATACACTCTTTGAGAGCTCTGTGAGAAAGCCCGGTCTTGGCCATGGCCTTCCTAAGGGACTCGGGGCTGTTCGGCCAGACTGCCTAGGGAACAACTACTACTACTACTACTACGAGGTATAGGAACAGAGTGCTAACTTGACGAGGTCTAGGAGCAGAGTGAGTGAAAATGGCGGGTCCCTAGTTCCTCATAGAATTGTAGGGGTGCAAACTATTAATTAATAACAGTGCTAAATACAGTTAGATTACATCATGATATATACAGGACGAATCTAACAAATTAATCTTAGTCTTAACTAAACTAAAGCCAAACCAAATATACCCTTTACCTATGAAAATGCTAAACCCACATCTGCCTTTAATTGAGGGTCTTTCCATATTCAGACGCGTCATCCACCGCGCAGACGCAGTTTAGGTCATTGGAAATTTCCATATAATCACATGTATTTACAATATAGTTGTCCATGAGGGTTAGTCACAGTAGCATTTAATTTATTAATAATAAGAATTATTAAAGAGAATGTAATTTCTGCATTGTAAAAACTGCTTGAATTGTAAATAAGAATCTCAGGTTTTCCTCTGCACTCTAACCAGGGACGACCATGATGAAAAGTAGAGAGCGCAACCGCTCTGGGGGAAAATATTTCCCACAATGCCTATGACATGGAGTAAGGATATGGTGATGATACAAATGCCTATAAGGTGGAGTAAGGATATGGTGATGATACAAATGCCTATAAGGTGGAGTAAGGATATGGTGATGATACAAATGCCTTTGAGGTAAACCTACAACTGTCAAGTTATAAAATCAAAGTGCAGCCCTTGTCATGTGCATTTCCATACATATTGTAACTTCATTTATCTTGTCCAATCCATCAGCATTTATTTCTGTCCTCAAACTGGATTTTTCACAGTCATTTATTGGTCAGTATCCACCCATGATCATCATGGTCTTCTGCAATACCTGCCATCATTAGCCCTCGTATATTCCTTTTAAATCATCCTTTAATTCATGAGTTTCTGTGACCATAGCTTACAAGCCCTCTATCGTCTGGTCTTTGAGAACTGTACTTTATGTCCTTTTCAAGTGCTTGTATTAAAATGTTCATCTGAATGCTAAAGTCCTTACTACAATTCTTAATAATGCTTTTTCCTCTAGTTTAACTCCTTCAAAACCCATGCCAAACCAGCCTTACACTTCTGTGTTAATGTTGGCACTGATGCCTTCAAGCAGCCTCTGTACTTGTTCCTGTTTTGCACAGAACTTTTCATGGCACCCTGCCATGCTGCTACCATGCTTCCTCCCACTTGAATTTAACCCCCTGTAGTTACCAGCAGGGTTTATGAACAGGATTTTGGCATTCCTGGTGGCAAAACAGAACTCAGTGCATTTACATTTAAAAAAAATTTCTTCTTGAAGGCCTTGGCCATGGTAGCTTGTGACAAGCTTGGTCACCATTCCTTGGGGGAAGCAGCCTAGGTATATAGATAGATAGATAGATAGAAAAAATTATATATATATTCTGGAAAAATGTGTATACCCAATACCCAAATTATCAAAATACCAGTACCATGCTTCTGCAGTGCATGGTATTGTAGGTGTACCGTATTTGTTGGTGTATAGGGCGACTCTAGAACCTCGATAAAAAATGCCCAAAATTGGGGATTGTCCTAAACACTGGGTATAAAATCCTAACCTCTACATCCTGTGGTTATGGGATCCATAGGCATGATAGGGAACATCGCGACACTCACTTTTACCATTGTTTCCTAGAATATATATATACTGTACTGTCAAAAACTGGTGAAATTACTAACGTCATCATCAAACACAACTTATTTTCATATGGCAAATTTTTATAAAAAAAAAATCTTCTTAGATACAGCCATGAGAACATAAGAAAGGCGAGTAACCTGTTGAGCCCATGACATGAACACCAGCCCATGTCTGTGTCTGAGAGCAACTGGCTGGTTAGTTTACCACTGAGTGCAAGGTTGCCAGATCAGAAGCAGGGCTCATTACCAACAGTGATAACAACAGTGACATGGCTATTAATCTTGGTGGATTAAATTCAGTCCTACAACCACTTGATGTCTGAATAAACCATTCAAAGCCTGCATCTGTGAGCAGTGGAACGAGTGGGTGATCAGTGGTAAAAAGTTGTATATGAGTGGTGGGAATATGTGTGCTTCAAGTCTGGATGAGCTATGATTTTGTCAAGGCATGCAATGTTATTTTTGTGGAAGCAGTCATTAACTTTTCGACAAATGTGGAATATCCAAGTCAGTGGATGGCATAGATGATAACATTTTGTGGGTGACTGGGTGATAACCATATAACTGCATTCTGAGGTGAAGTGAAGCCCCTGCTAATTGGGTTGCTAGATGCAAATTAAAGCATCCTCTCAGGAACCAGTCATCCACACTTCCCTGTGCCTTGCTGTGGCAAGGCACTGTCAGCCACAAGGAAACACTGGATTACTGCATGAGATGGCCCTGTAGGGGCAGTTGCTTGCCTGTGGTTGATGGGACTGCTTGGCAAGATAGAGGGGTTGATCAGTATCAGTAGCAACAGTACAGAAATCTCTCGGTATGTGTCACCAATCTTTTTATTTATTTACCTAACCCTAAAAGACCGCAAATCTCCCAATCCCTCTATCCCCAGAATTGCAGAAAGGGTCCAATTTTTCACCTTTCACCAAGGTAAAAATGTTTTCCTACAGATTTCAAGGGCTTGAATTTACACACTTGAAAATGTTTGTGTCACTCTCATGTGACTAATGGATACCGCAATATCAAACATCAAAACGTAAAAAATAACAGTTTTTACCTCTCATTTAAAGAGAGAGAGAGAGGGGGGGGGGGATGCACTGAAGCAAAGTTTGGTAGTATAGATTTGAAGGCTTGATTTTACAAACCAGAAAATGTATATTTCACTCTCATATGTGTATTGGTTACAGCACAATCTACTGTCAAAAATAAAAAAAAGTCACTTCTCACTGTAAGCGAGAACGGGATGTCCATGAGAAATAAGACGGAATAAGTAGGTGGAGGGAGTGTGGGGGGCATCAGGAGAGTGGGAAAGAGAGGGAATATGCCTGCCACACACAGCCAATACAGTTTAGAGGGGGTAAAGGGGGGTAGTTAGGGTGGAAGGGGACACAGAGGGCAGGATTCAATGAGGCATAGGGATGTGGAGAGATGGGGTTGGGTCGGTCCCTCCCCACACCCGGGTAGGGGTCCGGATCATGCTTCCCACCACCTCATCTCTTAGTTTCCATTGGCTAGGTATCATTTATGTCATAAAAGAAGTGGGGTTACAGCTCTTCAGTTGTTTGTAACCTCTCTACGATTGTCGCCTGTAGTACTTCATGTACTAAATCCGGAAACAGAAGATTGTTGGTCATAGGACTTTAAGGTTTAATTATTATTATTTATTATTATTATTTGCCATTAAATTCACAGTAACTGAAAGGTGACATGATGAGGTGTATAGTGTGCAGGAGGACTACTGGGCCCTGGGAGCAGGCTGTGAAGCCTATGCCCATTAACCCCTGTAAGGTGATCCTAAAAATCAGATACTGTATCGGGAAACTTGGTGTCTGCCAGACCCCAGTTGAAAAGATTTCGGCAGAAATTGATACAGTGGGTTTATTGAAATTTTTTTTTTTTTTTTTTTTTTTTTTTTTTTTTTTACACAACTTCTACAACCATTTGGCTACAATTTCATGGAAAACTTATCAAAATTCTTCTTCAAAAAAATATTTGGGAAAGTCGCAAAGACAAACATTTGAAATTTATACATCCTTAAATGAATGCCACTGCTCCCCAACTGAGAATGATTCTGAGGTTACCACTGCCTGGTGTAGACATTACCAAAGTATGTGTTATGAAAGGGATAAGTCCCTGTCTTTGTAAATAAGGTAAAATCTAGAAACCCCACTAAAATAACACTTGAGGTAACTTGGGGTCTGCTGGCCCTCAAGGCCGTAATAGAACAAAAACTAATGATGATCAAGAAAAGTCCTTATAACCAAACTCACCTATGCTACTAGTCAGGAAGGTAGAGGGAAAACCAAATCCCACCACCTTGAATAAATATGTGGCATACACAAGAAAACTTTTGGTGGGGTCTGACAGACCCCAGGTTACCTTACAGGGGGGGGGGGAGGTTATGCCTCATTTACAGTATGGTACCAGTTGTATGAGAAAAATTGATGTGAAACACATTGCCATCACATACAGTGATGAGGACTTAATGGACAGTGGCATAGGAGATCCTCCAAGATGTGAAAACAGTATTTGATCCAATTCTGATCCAAACCTCTTTAGCAATCTCTTCTGTCTCCAGTATGAGAAACTTGTTGTCTAGCATATCCAGTGACTATTTTTGGTTTTTAATATAAAATTCCTGATGCTTTGTGGAACAAATTAGGTATCCAGCAGCCAGCTATTGAAATTGAAGTTGTGGATCATACCCACATTGCAGTCAGGAATTTTGTGTGTGTGTGTGTGTGTGTGTGTGTGTGTGTGTGTGTGTGTGTTGTAATGGAGTCAAAGGAAGAATACAGTAGAGCGTCAGTTAAACGAGATAGGTTCCTCATGAGGTCGTCTTAAATTGATTTTGTGCAAAACCAAAGTGTTGTTTTAATGGGAAAAAATACTGTCGTTTGGTACCTGAGAGTAACACAGAATAGTAAAAATGCTTCTGTTAACTGTTTTGAGAATATGTCAGAATGATAAATTAGTGCCAACCATTCCCGGCAGTGAAATTGGAAGGAGAATGGCATTCTTTCTGCATGGTATGCATGAGTACACTGCTGCCTCACATGATATGCCGTTGTCACATTGCAAAATATCCAGCACCTTGATTTTTTCTATCTGTCTATAGCCCGACGCCCTAATCCCGTAAAGGGTGGCAGCAGACAAAACGCCTCCAAGTCGCTCTGTCACCCACCATTTGACTACCCTCCCCCCAACTCACTCCTCCCTCTCTCACATACCTCTCAACTCCATCCCTCCACCTCATCCTCGGTCTACCCTTCCCTCTCCCTCCCTCCACCTCACCTACATACAGTACACCCTCTTAGTCAGTCTTTCATTCTCCATTCTCTCCACATGTCCAAACCACCTCAGTGTATTTCTCTTTATCTTCTGAACCTTGATTTTTTTGCTGCAGCATAATCTATTGCCATGATTTTCTCATACTTGGAATAGCTAATGGAGTACAGCTGTTGCAACATATGTAAGGATTTCGTTCCTAAGGCCTCATATAGTGCCAAAACACCCCACTGAACACTTCTTAAATCATTCCAAAGCTTACAGTATAAAAAAAAGTGGAACCTTAAAGTACAGTAGTTTTTTAAATTTTATTTTTAATATTTATTTATTATTATTATTTTTTTTTTTAGCTGAAATTTGTTTGGCAGTTGGCAGTGAATGTGGTGAAAGTAAAAGTAAAAGGAAAACTGAAACTTCCATCATACAATAATCTAACGGCAGTAGCAGAGGCTGTTTATAAATGGTACTTGGAGCAGTGATTTTGTGGAGTGGTACGAGCACATTACTGTTGTGTTATCAGTTGCAGACAGGTGAACTCTTCAGCAGACCTGGCTTAACCTAACCCAGTGCAAGGCATGGGTGTTCAGCTTGATCACCACAGTGCATTACCAGCCACCAGTTGCTGCCACAGAGCACATTTTTGTTTGTAATTTAACTAAATATTTTGTTCCTGATAATTAATGTACAGTATTGACAAATTTTGGTTTTAACAGAATCTAAAACATGGTAATTTTTGGTACTAACATAGAAATAAAACATAATTCATAAATTGCAAGGATGTCTGTGAACAAAACTGTATTTGTTTGATGCGAGGCACTGACGTAGTTACCATAGCCATCCCCCACATCTCACCGTACATTGCGATGGTGTGATAGTCCACCACAATTAACTGGATGTCATAGTGCATAAGCCTTTCGTTCCATTATGAAACACCAAGACTTTTACTATTCGTGACTGCTTGGCAGTACTTTGCTACGAATATGACCAAAAATAACTGATTGAGTGGTATGTTCGGCTTTTAACGTGTACAAAGATGCTGTAATTTATAAATTGTGAAGATCTGTGAGCCTATCTGATGCGAGGCAGCTGCCTTTGTGGTTGGTTCCTCCACACAGCTACAATAAAACAGACATGTCCATTGCAGCACATTCCATCCCCCCCCCCCCCCCCGGTAGCTTACCCTATCAGGTTTCTGGGCCGGGCAAATTATGTCTGCTAGAGTCAGCCGGTCTTGTGCTGACCCACGTCTTTGTGCCGCGATATTTTCCTTTGATTGCTCTGTGTAAATACACTGTACATTTTAGAATGTTGGTTTTTGTGTCTTTTTAAAGCTGATTAGTTGTACTTTATTGTAGTATGTTTGAAAAAGGAAAACAAAGAAAATAAAAAGTCAAAATGATGAGTTGAAGTTAGGCGAAAACCAAAAACTTTTATCTTGCGTAGAAAAAATTCGGCCAAAAAAAGAAACTAATAAAGCTATATAAATCAAGTTTCAACCATGCAAAACAGTACAATAAATTACCATTGCAATGATGTATATAGGGTGCAGCAAAATTAATTAGACGATTTTGATTGGTTAAAATTTAATGAGTAACATTTTTTAAATGCATACAGATGTACAATGGTAATGGAATACCATTTATAGGCTTTCTGTTTTATGAAAGCGGTTTGGGTGGGGCCTCTTAAGACCTCACACAGCTAGCTCTGTTGCCACATCGCCGCCACACACGTGCTTCTCTCTCTCTCTCTCTTAAATTTATTTTAACTACTTCACATTTTGTTTTCTTTATTTTTTTCTCTTGTTTTGAATTTTGATGGGGAAGCTTCCATGGCGGGAGACTGACCGAGTATGACCCGCACACGCAATGCTATCTCCCGTGTCGCTTCACTTGACAATCGCAAAAGCAACGCTGACAAGTCTTATGGGATTTATACTGTTCTGTAGTTTTTTTAATTACATCTATACAGAGTATTTAAAATTTATTTATAAGTAGTTACTAACTTAAAATAGGAGAGAGAGAGAGAGAGAGAGGTGAGCAGGCTTAAGTACATGTGTGTGGCGGCGGTGATCTGGCAACAGAGCTAGTAGTGTGAGGGCTTAGGCTTCCTCACCCAAACTGCCTTCATAAAACAGAACACCTATAGTGTGATGGGTAAGTTTTGAAGATAACATCAAACAGGTGGCCTCCATTGTTCTGCAAACATCCTGTGCATGTCAGTTGAGACAGTCCATTGTATTGCTTAGCTTTTTATGTGGAATTTGCCAAATTGTAGCCCTGATGCACTCTTTCAACTCTTCAGTGTTGTTAGGTCGTCCCTCGTAGATGAGGGACGACCTCACATGGCATGAAGGCCAAGTGACCGCCATGACGAAAGATGACACGTTCTGGGAAATGCTCACGAATGGTCAGCATGGAGACTCGTGCTGTGTGAAACGTTGCACCACCATGTTGAAATCGTAGTAATCCTAAACCAGCGTGGCGTCAGCGTAGTTCTGGTAAAAAAAAATTGTGCAGCTTGTTCATATACCACCCAGCATTTACCGTAACTTCATGGCCCTTGTCGTCTTCAAAGAAGTATGGCCCCAAAATGCCAAATGCACTGAGTCCACACCGCACTGTGGTCTTTTGGCTATGCATAGGTGATTGATGCAGGAAGCAGGGGTTTTCTGATGCCCACTACCTGAAGTTTTGCCTATTAACTCGTTACCCATGTTTGAGCAATATGAGTTCTTTCCCAGGCTGCGATTCACTTCAGAACACACTCCCACCAGTCTGCATGGAGCTATCACAGCAAGAGGAGGTATGGTGCTTCACTGAGTCCCAGTGAGGGATATGTCTTCATAAAAGTAGTGCGTCACTGGTGGCCGAACACATGGTATCCTGATATTTTCTTCTCATATTGCGGGTTGCACCAACAATGGATCACTGATCTGGTGTACTATAGTCCTCCTCGCGCACGTTTGGTACTGTGGTGTGGCCCGCGTCTGTGTACAGTGGTGCCACGTTTTCTATACCGTTATCTCTCTCTCTCTCTCTCTCTCTCTCTCTCTCTCTCTCTGTCAACGCCACCGACTGGGTGTGGAAGTGTTGCCGCTCGCGAATGAATAATTTTTTTTTTTTTTTACTTGGGTATTGGCATATGCCTACTATTTTGTCCTACATATTAGCTTATGATTATAAATGTGATTATTCCTCGCCCTTAAAATTATGGTAAAAGCCAGTAAATGTGAGCATTTTTCCCAAGCAACATCTGTACAAGCTATGGTTGGGTCTACGGTACTTTATTTTAGGCCAGATGGGTGTGTAAGTATTGCCACTCACAAGAATTACATGAATTATTTCTTTTACTTTGGATATTGGCATATTTCTTCTTTTTTCAGGCTCATTATCTTATATCCATAACTGTGATATTATTACCCACCCAAAAACTACGCTAAAAACCATTAAAAGTGACTACAATATCTTTTAGCAACACTGTACAATATGTATGCCATGTTTGTGTGTGACTGTATAAATATTTTATGCATAATAAGATTACTGTTGATTCATCCATCAAAATACACAAGTGTAAGTTTTATTCATCTGAATTTATCGAATTTGTGATGCCTTGTACATAAATAGCTTCCGTTTCACATCGCAAGTTGGGGAAACGTGGCACCATTGTCCACAGTTGCGGGCCACACCTAAGCTGCAAGCGGGCGGGAATCAGACTATAGTTTGGCCCAGGTAGTGTAGTCTCCACTCACCCTTACGTGGCTCCTCCGTTCTCTTTGGTTTGTTAGATCTCATTCTCTGTCCTGAAGTTCCAGGTGGCACTTGGCTATTTAGGTAGTTGAAGGAAATCTAAATAAAGATCCAACACTACCTTTTTTATTATTATTATCTTGTTTCTTCTTCCTTTTTCCTCCTCTTGATCTCTTCACTGGCCCTCTGAAAGTTTTTGCATCACTGAAGACTGTTTCTTACAACCAAGCATCATGACTGCTGGGTACGTTGAATGCCGTAATAGTAACCAGGAATATCTAGCTAAGGATAATTATAAGTTCCATAATCAATTATTAATTATAATTAATCAGTTATAATTAAATTTCTAATAACCAGAAACATCCAGGACTTTTTCTTTTCTTTTCACCAACAAAGTGAATGTAGAATTGTTGAAAACGAGTGGTTACTCCATTTTTTCTTCCGGTAAAAATCACAAATATGTATGATTAGTAAATTTACTCTTTATATTTGTTTTGTTTTTTCATTAAAAGTGTACTGTATTTGCATTTCATGGCCCTAGTTCTGCAAGACAGGGTTGTTTTTCAATGTTTTTGTGCAGTTAATATTATTGTTTGACATTTAATTGAAATGTAATAGTCACTGCTGGAAGGCTGATACGTATTCCCTTAAATAGGCATTTCTCTAATCTTATATCATTACCCCTTTCAATATGTTTGCTACTGTAGAAGCAGCAACAAAAAATCTGCCCAGTCAATATTCATGAATGTGAAATACAAGAAAAAGTGAAAAATTATTACTCATTATTGTACCATCGTTGTGCGAACACGCTATGAAAGAATACATCAAATGGTACACCAGTGGCTCAATACGCAGGTAATGTGTTAATACACCCAGTTAGATGGAAATGGGCTTCATCTGACGTGATTAACCCCTTGGGTACGAAATTCCCCAGCCTGGACTGTCCCCCAGGACGCAAAAACAGGCCAATTTTTCGACTTCCTCATAGGTTAAGTTTTATGCCCGATTTATAGAGCTTGAATTTACACACCTGAAAACTCAAACCCCACCCTCCTAGACCCAATAGTTACCGAGCTATGGCCTGTCAAAGTTTATAATAGTTACCCGTCACGGCCCCGGCGAGAAAGAAAATATGCCGCTCGCACCTGTTTTCTTCGCAACAACACGTACAAAAATCACCAAAATCAATTTTTTATGGTGTGTATAGATGTTATAAACCATTGTAATGTGCATAGAAAAAAATAAAATAGTGACAAACCCCCCAAATAAATGATAAATAAAAATTATCCTTCCCTTCTCTCCTCTCCTCATATCTCCAATCCCCTCCCTCCCCTCCCCTTCCCTTCACCTAGCCTCCCCTCCCCTTTCCCCTCCCCCCTTCCCTCCCCGCCGAGCTGTCAAATCTAGCAAGAGAAATTGGTCATGAACCCCCCAATAAAAATATGATAAATAGTAAAAATTATCCTCCCCCTCTCTCCCCTCTTCAAACCTCCAATCCCCTCCCTCCCCTTCCCTTCCCTCCCCTCCTCTCTCCTCTCCTTCCCTCCCCTTCCCTCGTCTAACCCCCCTCCCCTCCCCTCCGAGCTGTCAAATCTAGTTTTCGTTTCTTTTTGAAGACTCCAACATGCTTCCATGCGTTGGCATAAAATAAAATTTCTTTTTCAAGTGGGTTTCGACTAAAGACAGCTAAAATAATTGTGGTGTGCATATCTGTATGCAAACACCAATAAATTACAGGTAATGATTCAAAGTCATGTGCCATAAAGCGTAAAAAATATGCAAAATATTCGAAGCAGAAGGTGCTAGGGGGTGCGGGTGGGGGGAGCTGGTAAGGCCAGGAGGGGGTGGATGGGGATGGAGGGACACAAAGGAAGGGCCAAAGTGGAGTACAGGGACATGGAGGGAGGGTAGGGGGAAATACCCTCCCCCTAGTTGATGGGGGGGGGGGGATTCACATGGGAAGGGGGGGATGCATGAGGAGGGGGTGGGAGGGGTTGTTGTGGTGGTAAGAATGGTGGGAGATAGGGTAGTAACAAGGTAGTGGAGTAGAGGGACGTGGCGAGAGGGATGTGGGGGGTACACCCCCCACCGCCTTGTTACGGGCCTGGATCCCCCATCCGGTGTGTCCAACACCTAGTTCTGATTGGTTAGAAGCCATCTACGTCACAGCTGGGATGGATCCAGCTGCCGCCAGTTTTTTGTGGATGTTGTACGATCGGTGTTGCTCGTCCTCTTAAAGAAAATGCGCAAAAAGCCCGATCGATGAGATTAGCACTTGAGGGGTTAAAGGTTGAAGAAATTGTGTCTATGTTTTAATCAATTCCAAAAATGTGGTGCAATATTCCGTTTGCGAATTTAAATCTTCAGGCAGTAATTCTTGGACTGTTTGAATTTTAAATGGTTGAAAGTGAAAACCCATGTGTAACATCCGCCTAACACTCCTATCTGATGTGCCTAATGCTACAGAATGTCGTCTAGCAGAACGTTGTGGACTCTGCTGTAGGGCTGCTTGTTCCCCCTCCACATTTTATGGGGTGTGCACTGTTTGTGGGCAGTCAGGATTTTTCGTAGGCTTTGCAGAAACCTAAAGCTTTTTACCCAATCCAAAATGGTTTGACGTGTTGGAACTTGACCATTCTTCCAGTGTTAAAGTGGCGCCTGAATTGTTATTGTACTGTAGTAGCTGAATGATTATTAAAAAAAAAAATAATAAAAAAAAAAAAAATAATAATAATCAGCAAGTGCATGATGCTATCTTGACCAATGCCCAGAAGGCTCTGAACTGCTCTACACAAGACTGGAGAAAATAGCACACATCTACTAGTGTGCGTACGTGGCGCCAGTGTCAAATCTGCTTGATGTTATCTTCAGAAATTAGCCATCTCACTCAATGGTATTCCATTACCTTTGCACATCTGTAAGTGTTTAATAAAAAAGTTAATACAGTACTGTATAAGTTACTCATTTAACCAATCAAAATTGTCTAATTAATTTTACTGCCCCCTGTAGGTTATGGTAATTTCTGCATTTTATCGCGCGGTAAAGTGAAAGGAAAAAAGATGCATACTTTTTTATGATTCACGGCTCATATTCATTTTGCAATCTATATATTTGATCGGTCAGTGTAAATATTTTTTTTATGATAGGATGCTGGTTGTGGTGTTATTTAGCAGCTGAATACAGGTATACCCTGCTGTAACGATCCAATTGGTTAAGTAAAAACCGATCATTAGGCAGGGTATCATATATCGGGGTAATTTTAACGCACAAAGTAATGGGATGCGTTTTTCAGCTTTGGGTTCCCCCCCAACGAAGTCCAAAACCCACCTAAATGAGTCCCAAAACAAGTTTAAAACCAAGCTAAATGGCATAACAGCTGTAAAAGAAGCTAACCTAAGCCTAACACCTGTAAATAACTCGCTAAAACCAACAAATAAAATCTGAAAATCGTCAAATATTTCTCTAAAAATTCTATCTATCTATCTATAGCCCGACGCCCTAATCCCGCAAAGGGTGGCCGCAGACAAAACGCCTCCAAGTCACTCTGTCACCCACCATTTGACTCCCCTCCCCCGAACTCACCCCCCCCTCCCTCATAAAACATATTAAACTTTACCCCGAAATGACACTGTTCACCCCACCTAAGGCAAAAACACATTAATCTAAGTCTAAAAACTGTTTATAAATCAACCTAAACACACAGTTATAGTCTAAAATATCAAAATTGATTAAAAAAAAATTCAAAACCCATCGCTAAACCTGGGTTTGGCCGTTGTTAGACGGGGAATGATAGTATTTCTACCTGATTGTTAAGCCGGGGTATCGTATATCGGAGTATTACTGTAGTTGTACTTTATTTGTAGTATGTTCAAAAAAAGGAAAACAAAGAAAACAAAGTCAAAATGATGAGTTGAAGGTAGATGAAAACCAAAAATTGTTATACCTTGCAGTAGAAAAATATTCATAAAAAGTAATAATATAATATAAACCTGTTTTAAACCATGCAAAACCACAATAACTTATGTTTACAATGATACATATTACAATGATATCTGTTACAATGATAGATTACAATAATACAGTATATTAAAATTATTTATCATCATCCTGACCTCCTTTCCCACCCTAGGGCAGGGTGATGAGTAGCAATTTCCAGACAGCTAAAATTTGCCCAGTTCAGTGAACCACGCTTCCATTCACTCATCATTCAAGCCCTTGAAATCCTGATTCCTTCTGAATGACCAAAAAAATTTGACTACATCCTGTAGCTTCTTGTATACCTATCTGATGGAGCCAGTCATGTTAAAAAGGGGTGCCAGATCCCTGGTCATGCACTTATCTGCACAAAATTAATCCGGCCAGCTTGGTCTCTTGTCAGTCCCTTATCGTCATCTACTTTTGTACCTCTCCTCGATCTCTTGTCAGTCCCTTACCGTCACCTACTTCCGTACTTCTCTTCCTCACACACTCATCCACCATATCCCTCCACCTTCTTCTTGGCCTACCTCACCCCCTCCCTCCTTCAAATTCACTCAGATATACCTTTTTCTGCTCTCTATTGTCATCCATATTCTCCACATGATCATATCATCTCGGTAGACTTTCTTCGTTTCTGGTGTCCAGACTTCCTCACTCCGCGTCTTTCATGAATCACAGTATGCCATATTCTGTCCACTCTCTGTACTCCACGTACATTCCTCAGCAGTCCCATCTCCACTGCTCTTACTCTTGACTTTTCATTTTCATGCCACACCGGTCTCTCATCAGTATGTAGTTGGCATTAACACTCCTTAATGTAAGCCTCGGGAAGCTGCAATACTCAGACCTGTTTCTTATCAAGACACTCACAGCACCAGCTACTTTCCCTCCATATGTCACTCTACTTGCCATTTCTTTTGCACATTTTCTTCTCTTTTCTATCACAATACCCAGGTATTTGAACTCTCTCACCAATTCCAGTCTCTCTCCATTCACTGTACCATCACACTGGGAGCCACCTGCTCTCTCAGTAACCATCAGTTTACACTTAGCCTACATTTACTCTGAAGGCATGATGCTTACAGACATCTGTAAAACTCTGCACTAGTGTACTAAGCTCTCTTCCAATATTTGCAAGTAGCACTGCAGCATACAACAAATTTGAGATATTCCATCTATCATCAGTTATTACCAATGCCATCCCTCTCTCCGTTACTCTTGTTTATACATCTTTTGTCACCCCAGCCATATGTATATTGAACAACCATGAGGACATCACACAACCTTGTCCCACGCCCACACTGATCATGAACCATTCATTTAGATGCCCATTTACCTTTATACATGCCTCACTACCATCATAAAAACTCTTGACGGCACCTAACAGCTAACCATCTACGCCGTACACGTGTAAAATCTTCCACAATCTTTCTCTGACTTTGTCATGTGCTTTTTCCAGATCCATAAATGTCATATACACCATATAGTCCTTCTTATAAGCCTTCTCCACTATCTGTCTCACTGAAGATATTTGATCCATACATCCTTTGCCACTTCTAAAGCCATCCTGTTCATCACTCACTAGAACTTCTGATATCTGTCTTACTTTCTCTATAATAATTCTTCCATATTCCTTCCGTATAACACTCAGTAGACTTATACCACAATAATTCTTCGCTGACCTTCGTTTTTGTCCAGAGGTACAATCACTGCCTTTTTCCACTTCTGGCATAGTTTCACTCATTCATCCCTTCTTTCATATCTCCAACAAGCACTTAATTCTTCTCCTCTCTGCATACATCTCATCAACCCAAGTTGCATTCCCATTTTTCAGCCACTCACATCTGTGCGAGTGTCACGTTTCCTGGCACTGCATTCCTTCTCTGTACACCCTCAAAACCAATCACATTAACAGTTGCTTTGCTTTTTCCATTCCCATTCATCAGACTTTCAGAATATTGTTTCCATTTGATCCTTATTTCGTCCCCATGGGTTTGTCATGGTAAATTACAAAGCTATATATAACAATCATATATTTATAATGACAAAGCCATGATTCATACGAAGTGGACTCTGGCCACCACACACAGAGGAAGCATTCCGCAACATGCCCGAGTCTCTTTGTCATGACGCGCAAACGCGATTTATGGTGAATATTTTTACAAAAGTATCTTAAAATGATTAATAAATTCATCATTGGACTCTTTGAGGTTGGATTTGGAATGACACAAAAAGCTTCACTGGAGTCTCAGAGGGTTAATTTACACGAAAATATGGGCCAGAGAATTGTGGAATGTATACTGTATTGACATTTAGGCTATTTTCAAAGCCTGCTTGAGCTTTTTTCGCATACTTACCATAATTTATGATGTACAGCAGTTTCTTGCCTGCCGTTAACCTGTATAGTGCACAGTGCAACACTACAAGCTTCATTCAGTTATTTTGGTATCCCTATATCTTATGTCATTATGTAGGTAGTGTTACACATGCACACACACACACACACACACACACACACACACACACACACACACACACACACACACACACACACACACACACACACACACACAGGTGTGTGTGTGTGTTAGCGAGTCCAGAAATGGCACGAGGTTGGAATTTTATACCTGCCCTTTGAAATTGAATATTGAACTGTTATTTATTTGTACATCACAGCACCAGAATTTTAATTTCATATGGTCAAAATCGTGTAAGATTTCCACAGACATCAAAAATGACTCTTAAAATTGGAAGGATATGCTTTGAATTGAAAGTACAGAATATATGTACCCTACCTAATTGTATGTGTTTTTTTAAATTGATAATTTAAAATCCATTCGCAGTAAATCGACATTCTACTGCACTTATATACATTAGGTGACATGCTGCCGTGAAGGGAAGTGGAAAGTAAAAATCAAGTTTGAAAATGGGTGGTACAGTGGTTTTGATTTAAAGCAGTAAATCAGTATCTAGGCTCCAGGAGTACGACATGATATCAGTGTCCACAGCATTTTATATACAGAGGGAAGTGGAAGATTCAGAAAGTAAAGATTAGAATGGAAATTGCTGAATGCTGTTAATAGTATATATGAAGGTGCAATACATACTGTACATTTTCAATTTAAACACTGTCATAAAATCATACACAGTGGGCCCTTAACTTACTTGACATGAAAATAAGAGTAAAAGTAGATGATGTATATTCCAATTTCCACTCAATTAACGCTGGCGTGCCTCAGGGATCAGTTCTGGCGCCAACCCTATTTCTGATTCATATTAATGATCTCTTATCTGTCACCCACAATCCCATTCACTCATATGCAGATGACTCAACACTACATAGTTCATTCACACCCAGACATCCATTTACAGAGTCTAATATCTCTACCTCTCAACTCAGTACAGCCATCTCCATAAATCAAGATCTATCTACAATCAGTGAATGGGGACAAAACAACCTTGTCTCTTTTAATGCTAGTAAAACTAAATATATACAGTTTACTAATCGACAGATATTGCCAGATTCGTACATCACCTTCAGTGCTACTAATATTCCCATCTCCAAAAGTATTGAAATTCTTGGCGTCTCACTTAACAGTGCCCTCAGCTGGACCTCTCATGTCAGATCACTTGCTAAAACCGCCTCAAAGAAACTTGGATTATTGTACAGAGTCCGTAACTTCTTCGCCGATGAGCAGTTAGCTATAATGTATGAGAGTCATGTGCGCTCTCAGCTTGAATATTGCTCACCCTTGTGGAATGGTTGTGGAGAGGTTGCATTAAGACAACTAGACAAAATTCAGAATAAAGCTGTTAGAATCATTAACAACCCTGCCATTACATATAAACTACCTCCCCTGCAAGTAAGAAGGAATGTTGCCTTCCTTGCATTATTTTACAGATATTTTTTGGCAAACGCTCAGACGAAGTTGCGTCCATGGTGCCACCTCTCCATGCCTTCCCTCGTGCTACACAGGCATCTGGTAGCGCTCATGACTGGAATGTCTATCTATCTATCTATCTATTGCCAGACGCCTCAATCCCGTTTGGGGTGGCCACAAACAAATCGCCTCCAAGTTGCCCTGTCCCCCGCCATTTCACTGCCCTGCTCCCAACTCACACCCCCCTCTCTCATATACTGGAATGTCACTCAGCCATATTGCAGAACTTCTGCCTATCAGAATTCTTTCATTCCTCTAACTGCATCTCTCTGGAACTCGCTTCTCCGGAGTTGTTTTCCTCCAGATTTCAACCCACAACTGTTCAAGTCTAACTGTTACAGATATTTTATGAACAGAGGACACCAGTAATCTGGTGTATGGATTATTTTTTTGTACTCATTTGGTTTTCCTTCCTCCGTTCTGTAAAAAAAAAAAAAAAAAAAAAAAAAAAAAAAAAAAACAGGCCAGTGTGCTTATGAAGCCTCCCTTCTTCCTTGGGAACCACATAAGTTTGCCTCCCCCCCTTCAGTGCATTATAATAAAACTGATGTGCTAACCAAATCCCTAGCCTGAATGTCACATTCCCTCTAGAAGTACAGTCCTCTTGCCTAACGTGTGTCTTCGCAAAGTGCGTCTCACCTAATATGCGACCCGGGTCTGACAGTAATTATTTAGAAAGTGCGTTTGCTACTTGCAATGTGTGACAGGCATGAAAAATTGATGTAAATACGGTATTCTCTTGCAACTTGCAAGCATAATTTGTAGTGTGCAATGGGTAGGGTGGGGCTGGTGATTATGTATGGTGGGGTGCGGCTGGTGTGTGAGTGAGTGGTGACCACAGCAGCAGGATGATGACGTAATGTCAGTAGTGTCTGACCTGGACTTTGAGGGTTTCCTGGGGCAGCGACAGGCAGCACCTAACAGTGCAAACTAAGATGTGCTTTCCATAAAACTGGCCACACAATATTGTGCTTTAACAGCATTCGTTAATCACTAGTGCAGTCGTCACCGGGGATGTCATTTGGTATTTTTCATTTCCAAATGTGGGGCAATTTGATAATGAAAAATTCAGTCGGTAATGAATGATTCATTACCAAAACGATTTTTCACATGTATGAGTGTACCGAGGATGAAGACAGTGGATTATCTTTTTTTTTTTTTTTTTTTTTTTTTAAATGCAAGAAAGAAGGAAACAAAGGCTAAGACCCCACAAACTGGGGGGGGGGGGAATTGTGATGAGAGTGATACTGAGGCACGGGATGAGGCTCATGCCGAACAGCTGTGAGTGTTTTGATTCAGCTTCCGTGGTACAGCCTCAGGTACCACAACAACAATTCGCATTATCTACCCTCTGTACAAAGCTGGTTAGGTCTTGAATTTTCATAATAAATATACAGTATTACTGTTGCCTGTTTCTATTGTAAGTTTTCCATTTGCATTTTAGTTAGGGATAGGTAGGCAATTGGTGAATCAGTATACTAAAATTCAGGGTGTGTCGCCCGTAAAGCCATTTTAACATGAGATCCTGTGCTTTGCAAAGTGTGAATTTATAAAATGCGACGGGCTGTTTCGCTCATATTCACGTACTTTATGCGAGATGACTTTTGAATATGCAGTACTAATTACATGCTTTTTCAAAGGAACTATCTACTGTACAGAGGTTGAACAGACATAAAATTGTGATATTAAAGAGGCTTGAAGCAAACTACTGCAAATGACATCACTGCAATTAATTTGTCACGAAGTTTTTTGCCAGTATCGTTCTGCCGTCATGGTAAGATTGCTGTATCCGTTTTGGATGGGTTACATGATATTTTGTGTAGGCCTGATGTGAGTGTCTCTGAAGTAATGTGAATGGATAAAATAACTGGGCTAGAGTATCATCCTGATTTACTTGAACTAGTCAGTTAACCCCTGGATTGCGCAATTGCTGTATTTCGTGGCATGTTAGACACTGCAGTGTTAAAGACGCACCCTAATTCTGGAAGGGAAGTTCTGAGAAAAAAAGTATGTCTTGACCAAGACTACAGAAAGGTTGCTTGATATGATTATTTTTCACTAAAATACACACTCACCTTTCAGAATACTGGTATATATGTTTGGTGTCTTTATTGTTATGTGAAAGAAGGGTACAAGACAAGAAAACAAACAACCCCTTCCTTATAAAATGTTACTCCATACCACGATGCCATCTTAACACTACCGGTTTGTTTATGAAATATGAAGTCCGAAGTGTCCGATTTCTTTCATACATTAATTTCAGACGTGATGTTCATCTCTATTAAAGTACACTAAATATGTATCAGTATATAGAGATAAGTATTATTTTTCGTGAAATGAACTAAAAAAAACAAAACTCAATAAAACCTGTTCTTTCATTCATTTACAAAAATACAAAGGCCATTAAGTGAAGGAATACACTATATCTCCAAAACAAATGCCTGCATGTCTTCAATTTCCTGCATGTACTGAATTTTAGAATTACTGACAACACAACCAAGTTTTCAAAAATCAGTAATAAGGAACGTTTACACCATTTTATGTACCCTAAAAGTACCAGAAGCCGTCCCTTCCTAACATATCGCTAGGCGCTAAACTGCTATTAATGCTGTAATTTTTGGAATTATTATTTAATGTTACAACTGTTTTTCCCATTTTTCACTGACAGTAATATAAGACTGTTTCCTTCTATGATGCACTTGTATCATATGAAACAAAATATCAGTTAGAGATGCCAGCCTAACAAGGGTTTTTGAATTTCCATATGAGATCTGTTACAATGACTCAACAAAAGTCATGCTTGCCAACATCTCCAGTATGATTCCCTTGCTAGTTAGTGATTGGATAGCAAGTGATCATTATGGCCTTTCTGAAGGTTAGCAAAGGGTTCAGAAGTGATCATGTTCTGAGAGTTGGGGGAACGCTAGGCGCTGAACTACTAAAAAGCTATAATTTCAGACAGTACTGTTTAATGTTGCAGTTGTTTTGTCTGTTTTTCAGTAATGGTAATATAAAACTGTTTCCTTCTATTATATTCTTGTCTCGAATGAAACAAAATATTGGTAAGAGAAGCCAGCCAAACAAGGGTTATTGAATTTCCATATTAGACAGACATCTGTTACAATGACTCAAATGTCATGCTAGCCATCATCTCCAGTATGATTCCCTTACTAGTTACTGAGTGGATGGCAAGCAGAGTGATCACGACTGCATTTCAGAAGGTTAGCAGGGAGTTCACCAGTGGTCATGTTAGCCTGCTAAAGTAGGGTGTATGGTAGATGCTAATTTGCTAAACTGCTATATCGCTAAACACCCAGACCGTCACATGGCCAGTTGTAAACAAACCCAAAATTTTTTCTTGAGCCTGGGTGTTTCTAATCGTAAAATCTAAGTATATACACAAGTGAATGTAACGTTTTACAATAAATCAAAGGTGTTTATACTCTAAACAATTCTTGACTGCCAAACAGTGAGATGATCCTCTGAATAAGTGATTCTTCTAAATGAAGCCAAGGTCTTAGTCTCGTCTCCAGGACTCATGGGGATATTTGAAGGTGATTTTGAGACAAAAAAGTGCATCTTCCACTTCACAAAATATGTTTTCTTTTTTTTTTTCCCCCCATCCTGTTTTTTTTTTTTTTTTTAACTTGAAGGTAAACTTCCAGGGCATCATTGGTGAGGGGGAAAAAAAAAAAATCTCTCCCCATCTTTGTGTAGGGCCATGCATAAGTTTGTGTAGGGGAGTGGTAAAAATAAAAAAAAATTATTGTAAACTTCAAGATAAACATCCAGGGCATCATCTGGTGGGGGGGGGGGAACTCTGTCTTTGCGTAGTGCTATGTGTAAGGTTGCGTAGGGGTGGAGTAGTTAGTGGTGATGCACGGCCAGCACAGCCTGAGCTGTGGCTTGCATCGCGACACTTCCCAGTCTGGACTGTGGCTTGCAATCCATGGATTAATATGAATGAAATGAAATGTTACTATCTAGTTATAGCCATACGCCATAATCCCATAAGGGGTGGCCACAAACAAATTGCCTCCTTGTTGCCCTGTCCCCTGCCATTTGGCTGCCCTTCCCCCAACTTACATATCCCCCCCCCCTCCCCTCATATACTGTACCTCTACTTCATCCCTGTATTGCATCCTTGGTCTCCCCCATTCTCTCCTCCCCCTCCTCCTTAATACACGCTCTTAGTTAGTTTCTCACTCTCCATCCCATCAACATGGTGAAAGCACCTGAATATATTTCTCCTAATGCTTTCTGTCACATCTGCATTCACACCATAATGCTCCTTCTCTTCCTCTTTTGTCAGTCTGATTCTTGATGTAACTCCACATTCTCCTGTCAGATAACTCATTTCCACTTCTTTCACTTTTGACCTGCGTCCTTCCAGCATCAGAGTGGGGATCACACTGCTGTCATGCTTCCCCCCCCCCCCATTTAATGAACTAGCCAAGTACTTCGAACTAGCAACCTTTCTTCCCTGCTGTACCCTTCGAAGTACTTCATCATTATTCATTGCATTACCCAGGTACTTAAATGCACTCACATTTTCCATTTCCTCACTATCCAGCCTAACTGTGCATTCAGCGACTATTTCTTTTGAAGACCAAAACTTTACCCTTCCCTATATTCACCTTTAGATTCCATTTCTTACATACCGGTACACTCCCAAACTCATTACATACTACCCCAGACTCATTCAATGAGCCCTTCAATTCCCCTTTGTTTTCACTTAGCAACAGTATCATCTGAAAACAACAGAACAGGAAGCCTCCAAATCCTGCACTCTCTCCTCAAGGCCACTCCAATATCCACCCCTCTACCATGTATTTCACTTATAACTCCATCCATATACTAATTGAACAACCATGGGGACATGACACATCCCTGTTTCAGTCCATCATTCAGATAGAAAAATTTCCCAGTTTTCCATCCACACACACTGCAGCCCCTAGTGCCCTCATTCATGCTCTTCTCGATATTCAACAGCTTCTCATTTACTCCATATATTTTTAATATTTTACACATTCCATGTCTGTTCACAATGTCACATGCTTTTTCCATATCCATGAAGGCTTCTTACAACTGCTTTTCTCTCTCTAGCAACTTTTCCACCAAACACCTTTGGATGATTATGTGATGTACACAACCTCTTCCCTTCCTGGAACCTCCGTGTTCTTCTCCTGCTAATTCCTCTGTTCTTTCCCTGACTCTGTCAGTAAGTTCGGGCTGTAAATCAGTATTGATAAAACACTTCAATTGTATATGCTTCAGGGATTCTGTTGCCTTAATTTTATTATAACTATTCTTAGTACTTGAATACCTGTACTGTGTTTTCAATTTTCTTGGAGTTATACATAAACACTCAGGCACTGTAATTTAATGTACATATTAATACCAGTTTTAGATATGCAAAATACCAGTTGGCATCTCTCTTACAATGGCACAGCAATAGTTCCAAGCTTTGAGAATAACTTGCTTCAATGCTAAATGATTGCTTGTGAACAGTGTGCCTGCACTAAAACATAATTCTGCGCTTGTGGTGTGAAACAATATGACACATTGATGAAAAATTAAGGTTTAGTACCATAACACTAGTAAAAGACAAGACAGCATTTCACATCCATGAACTATTTTCATTGCATCCAGGGGCACTGTTTATATAATATATATACAGTAATCCCTCATTTATCTGGACATACTAGAGCCAAAGGCATGTCCGGGTAGTGGCAACATCCGGATAATGAACACTATTCCTCTACCACACCCAGATCCAACCTATACCCACCTCCAACCTATACCTAACTTATTTGTACAGTACCTGTGCTTAATTTGGCAGTGTTTCCTGGTCATTCATGCATATTTAGACATCAAAACACACACAGGAATATCCAAAGTAATGCTAAACACCAAGAAAACCATGCAGAAAAACCACTGAAAACCAAAAAACACCCTATCTAAACACTACTGTTTGTTCAATACTCGTTTCCCCCCCCCCCCCTGGTCATTCTGCCATATTTTGACATCAAAACATACATAGAATTATCCAAAATAATTTGCAAAACCATGGAAAAAAAAAAAAAAAAAAAAAAACTATACATCACTGTATGTACTGTACCCCTCCTAATTTTGGCACTGTTTTCAGGCCAGTCTGCCACATTAAGACATCAAAACACACATAGGATTATCCATAGTAATGCTGAACTAAGAAAACCATTAAAAAAAAAAAAAATGAAAACCCAAAAACTCCCTACACTTACACTACTGTATGTACAGTACACCTTCAAATTTTGGCACTGTTTTCATGTCAATCTGCCATATTTAGAAATCAAAACACACTGAAATATCCAAAGTAATGCTAAACAAGAAAACCATAAAAAAACACACACACAACCTGTACATGACTGTATGTACAGCATCCCTCCTGATTTTGGCACTGTTTTCAGGTCAGTCTGCCATATTTAGACATCAGAACACACATAGGAATATCCAAGGTAATGCTAAACACCAAGAAAACCATGAAAAAAAAAAAATAAATAAACACCCTATCCATACACAACTGTATGTTCAGTACCTCTCCTAATTTTGGCACTGTTTTCAGGTCAATCTGTTATTTTTAAACATCAAAACACATGAAGGAGTATCCATATTAATGCTAAACATCATGAAAACAATGAGTAAACAACAAAAATTCACAAAAAAACTGACAACGATGTGAAAATCTGTTGCATGTGATGAGTGATTGCTCCCGGGGCTTTAAAAAAAAAAAAAAAAAAAAAAAAAAAAAAAAAACGGCCAAATATGCCACCGTAAATTGGTCTATCTATCTATCTATAGCCCGACGCCCTAATCCCGCAAAGGGTGGCCACAGACAAAACGCCTCCAAGTCACTCTGTCACCCACCATTTGACTCCCCTCCCCCCCACTCACCCCCCACTCCCTCATATACCTCTCAACTCCATCCCTCCACCTCATCCTCGGTCTACCCCTCCCTCTCCCTCCCTCCACCTCACCTACATACACCCTCTTAGTCAGTCTTTCATTCTCCATCCTCTCCACATGTCCAAACCACCTCAGTGTATTTCTCCTAATCTTTTCAACCACATCCACATCTACCCCACAACGTTCCTTCACTTCTTCATTCGTCAACCTGTCCCTCCATGTCACTCCACATGCTCCTCTCAAGTAACTCATTTCCACTGCTCTCACTCTTGACTTGTTCCCCTCTTGCAAGGTCCACACCTCGCTTCCATACGTCAGGGTAGGGATCACAATACCATCATGCAGTAACTTCTTAACTTCCATACTCACCTCCCTATTTCTCATCACTGCTTTCAGTGTGCCAACAACCTTCCTTCCCTGCTGTACTCTTTCACGTACTTCATCCCCCAAAGTTCCATCCTCACTCATCACACTACCCAAGTACTTGAATGCACTCACATTCTCCATATCCTTACCATCCAACCTCACTGCACACTCTGTGACTTCATTCCTCTCAAACACCATGACTTTACTTTTGTTTACATTAACTTTCAGCTTCCTCCTCCTACACACTGTCCCAAATTCATTCACCAAACCTTGCAACCCCCATTCATCTTCACTCAACAATACTGTATCATCAGCAAACAGCAACACCGGAAGCTTCCAAATCTCACCCTCATTCATTAGGGCCACCCCCACATCCACTGCCCTACCTTGTACCTCCTTTACGACCCCATCCATATATATATTAAACAGCCATGGAGACATTACACACCCCTGTTTCAGTCCCACATTGAGATCATAGAACTCACTCAGCTCACCAACCCACTGCGCACCGTAGCCCTAGCTCCCTCGTACATACTCTTCACAGCACTCAACAATTTCCCCTCCACTCCATATATTCTTAATACCTTCCACATACCTTTCCTATCTATTCTGTCATAAGCTTTCTCCAAGTCCATGAAGGCAGCGTACACTTTCCTTCCCTTCTCTAGATACTTCTCCACTAAACATCTTAGAACAAATATCTGATCTACACACCCTTTTCCCTTCCTAAATCCCCCTTGTTCTTCTCCAACTAGCTCCTCTGTCATATGCCTAACCCTATCAATGAGTATTCTACCATATATTTTACCAGTCACACTAAGAAGGCAAATACCCCTATGGTTACCACATACTTCTCTCTCCCCTTTTCCTTTGTACAGAGGAACAATTATACCTGATTTCCAGTCCTGGGACCCTTCCCTCTTCCCAAGCCAATCTACACAACTTCCATATCCACTCCACAACAATCTCACCCCCATACTTAAGCATTTCACCACACACTCCATCAATTCCTGGGGCCTTTCCCAGCTTAATATACCATCATCTTTGCTGGTGTTTATACTATAAGTTAAGCTAATGAAAACACGTAAAACTGATAAGTAAGAGCACGAAATTCATGCAAGAATAAAGTGTTCAGGAGTAAAACTTACCTTCATATAACTTCCCACCATCCTAGTTCAAAATTTTGCTAGCATCTTCCAAGATTTAAGCATATGTCTAGACGCAGAATTTCATAAGCTTTCTCGTGGTCAGCTTGGAATTTCCGTACGACCAATAGTAAATAACTTGCAAAAAACTTTGAAAACTCACGAATCAGTGCTATCACCACGGAAGAGGGTAAAGACCGAGGGAAAGAGGGGGGAGCTGGGAGGGTGTGAAGGAGGGACAGGAGTTGGGGGGGGATAGGCGAGGCTGAGGGCAGGAATTTCCCCCTTCTGTCAACATATGGACGGGCACTTGTGCCGTACTTTTACTCATGACTTGTGGTCTGTTTGACGCCGAGTGGCCATGCACACTGTGACCGGGGGACTTTCGGCCTTCGAAAGAGAGGGGGACGGCTGCTGTTGCCAAACATGTACTCGTGGCTTGTGGTCTGTGTTCGATGGAGGTGGCAGTTGTGAAAGACCTAGCCCCCGTGGCCACGCGATATTAGACAATTGGTGGGGAATGCGCATGGATGTTTTGACACCAGTTATGAGTTACTGTCAAATTACTTGGGTGCTGGAGTTTCGTTGGAAATGATAGAACGCGTGTGTGATTTTGACCATTCAGTACAGGGGCAGACGGACATTTTAGGTCAGGTTGTAAGTTACAGACTACTTCCTGCTCATGGCTTGAGCCCAGCGGCCATGATACCGAATGTTTGGATGTGTCGGCTGGCCAGCCAAAGTTCTTGGGGACTTTTACATTTGGATAATAGCAAGTAAACTCGGATAATGGTTTAGAAGAGCCAAGGTCCAGTGTCCAGATAATGAACACGTCTGCATAAATGAGGGACTATTGTGTATATATATATCTATCTATCTATCTATTGCCAGATGCCTCAATCCCGTTTGGGGTGGCCACAAACAAATCGCCTCCAGGTCGCCCTGTTCCCCGCCATCTCACTGCCCTGCTCCCAACTCACACCCCCCTCTCTCATATACCTCTCCACCCCATCCCTCCATCTCATTCTCGGCCTCCCCCTCCCTCTTCACCCCTCCACCTCACTCACATACACTCTCTTCATCAGTCTTTCACCCTCCATCCTCTCCACATGGCCAAACCACCTCAGTGTGTTCCTCATAATGCTTCCTATCACATCCACACCACAACGCTCCTTTATATCCTCATTCGTCAGCCTGTCTCTCCATGTGACTCCACAGGCTCCTCTTAAATAACTCATTTCCACTGCTTTCACTCTTGACTTGTGTCCTTCCAACAACGTCCAAGCTTCACTTCCGTACATTATAGTTGGTATCACAATACTGTCATGTAATAACTTTTTCACTTCCATCCTCACTTCCCTCTTTCTTATCACTGCTTTCAAAGAACCAGCAACCTTTTTTCCCTGCTGTACCCTTTCATGCAATTCACCCTCCAAACCTCCATCCTTACTCATCACACTACCCAAGTACTTAAACATACTCACATTTTCCAATTCCTCGCCATCCAACCTCGCTGTACATTCACTGACTTCACCTCTCTCATAGACCATCACTTTACTCTTCCCTACATTCACCTTTAGATTCCGTTTCTTACACACTCCCAAACTCATCCACCAAGCCTTGCAGCTCCCCTTCGTCTTCACTCAACAACACTGTATCATCTGCAAACAACAGTACAGGGAGTTTCCAAACACTATCCTCTCTCACCAGGGCCACTCCAACATCCACTACCCTGCCTTGTACCTCTTTTATTACCCCATCCATGTACAGATTGAACAACCATGGAGACATGACACATCCCTGTTTCAACCCAACTTTCAAAGAGAAAAATTCACTTAGTTCACCATCCACACGCACTGCAGCCTTCGCACCATCGTACATACTCTTCACAGCATTCAACAACTTCCCATCTACTCCATATATTCTTAACACTTTCCACAATCCTTGTCTATCCACCCTGTCATATGCTTTCTCCAAATCCATGAAAGCCACATACAACTTCTTTCCCTCCTCTAGAAACTTTTCCACTAAAGATCTAAGAATGAATATCTGATCTACACAACCTCTTCCCTTCCTAAAGCCTCCCTGTTCTTCTCCAACTAATTTCTCTGTTCTTTCTCTAACTCTGTCAATAAGTATCCTACCATACACTTTTCCTACCATACACTTTTCCTATTATACTAAGAAGACAAATGCCCCTATGATTACCACACACTTCTTTTTTCCCTTTTCCTTTGTACAAGGGGATAATTATACCCTACTTCCAATCCTCCAGGACTCTACCTTCCTCCCAGGCCTATCTGCACATCTTCCACATCCATTCTACTACTATCTCTCCCCCATGCTTCAGCATTTCACCACACACTCCATCAATTCCTGGGGCTTTCCCCGATTTAACTTTCTTCATTGCTTCCACAACTTCTATCCTACTGATTTCTTCCTGTCTTCTCACCTCCCTCCTTCTCCCAGCCATTCCCCAGCCACTCGCATTACTTCCATCCTCTATGTTCAACAATTCCTTAAAGTGTTCTCTCCATGTGCTCACTTTTTCTCCCTTCTCCACTAGTAATCTACCATTTTTATCTTTCACTCCCCTGCTAACTTCACTTCCACCCTGTCTTACTCTTTTCATCTCTTTCCAAAACATTTTCTTACAGTCCCTCCACTTTACACTCAAATTCCTTCCAAATTCCTCATCCACTTTCTTCTTACTCTCTCTTACTAATCTTTTCACCTCTCTCTTTCTACATATAACTCTCTCTTCTGCCTCTCAGTTTCTTCCACGCCCCTGTTTCTCATCCATTCATTGTATGCTTTCTTCTTTTGTGCCACAGCCTGTCTCACCTCTTCATTCCACCACGCTGTTCCTTGCACCCCCCTCCGTCTTCTCTTCCTTCCACACACCACATCACATGCTGCACATATTTCTTCTGTAAATATCCTACACACACCTTCCACGTCTCCCATCTGCTTCAATTCATATTTGCCCAATCGTTCCTCCACTTCTCTCTTATACTCTGCCTTTTTCTCATCCTCTTGTAACCTTTCCACTCTCCTTGTAACTACTCCTTCCTCTCGTCTTTCCCTTTTTCTATTCCTCCATCTTAGTTGAATTCTAATTCTGGCCACCACCAAGTAGTGGTCAGAAAGTCCACTCCCCCAACCTCTATGAGCTCTTGCATCCATTACACATCTTCGCATCCTTTCATCCACACACACATAATCATTAATTGCCTTCCTTTCATTCAGTTCACCACCCACCCTTCTCATCACTCGCCATGTATACCTGTGGATCATTTTATGCCTGAAGAGGGTATTGGCTATCACCAATCCCCTCCCAGCACAAATGTCCACTAACGCACTCCCATTCTCATCTATCTCAGCAGGCACACCCCACTCACCAACTATTCCATCCACCTTCACATTCCTAACTTTACCATTCATATCACTGATCAAAAACACTCTCTCATTCCTTCCAAACTTTTCCATGCACACTTCTACATTTGTCCAGAACTCTTCTCTCACTCTTCTAGCATGATCTTGCATTGGCGCATACACACACACAATCGCCCACATTAACATTCCAACTTTCAACTTTACCCACACAATCCTTGACCCAACTGATCCATACTGTCTTATGCTCTTCTTCATCTTTTACTCACAACTATACATACTCCTTCCTTTGCCCTCTCATTCTCACCTACTCCTGCACATATACCCCATCCATACTCCCATTCTCTCACACTTTCTCCTCTCCATTTTGTTTTAGTTATTCCACATACATCCACTTTCGCAACCTCAAGCACCTGGACAATCTCTCTCTCACCTCATCATTTGCTCCCCTTACATTCCACGTTCCGATAACCATGTCCTTTGTCCGGTCCTTGGTCGTCATCGTTTGGTCAGTCCTTGTCCGAGGCTTATTGTTTGTTTTTTTAGTTAGTTGTGTATATATATATATATATATATATATATACACACACATATACTTTATATATTTTTATATATACATATACCGTAACCCCACATTATATGATGGGGTTCCGTTCCTGAAAACCCCATCGTTTAGCAAGCCCATTATAACATGGAGTCAACGGAGATACATTCCCAGACCTGCCTAAACTCTCACATACACACACCTTAGCACTCACGTGCCTGAAATATCCTTATGTTTAAACATTTAAAGTAACACATTAATAGTGAAAAATGAGGAAAAAACATGAAAACTACAGTATCCAGTAGTTCTTACCTTTACTGAAGCAAGTAGGTTTGTTGATGTTCTGAGTGAATTTGCCATGAAGTCAATTCGCCGTCAAAATATGGACAGTTCCCTGTCATTCTGTAAATATACTTATTGATTAATTGATACTTTAATTACTAATTTTCAGGGGGATCTGTCAAAGTCTTATGTTCATTCAGTAGCGTAGGCTTTGGATATCATTTATAAGTTGTACTTTTAGACCGTATTGTTTCTACCTCGCTGTAGTTGACTTTGAATTATATTCTAGCGTCACTCGTAGCCGTCTTCATTAATTTCCATTGGTACTAAAACATCCTGGGAATATTTTAAAACGACCTTGAAGAGGTACAAGTATTAAAAAACTAGTGTACTTGCTAAATAAACTGATGTGTAAATAAACAGCGGGGAATCGTCCTGACAACGAAAAGTCCTGATGGTGAATTGTCTTGTTATTGTTGTGACAGCAAATTGACTTGATGGCAAATTTTCCCGAAACGTATATATAGATGTACTGTAATATGAAGATTATTCGGATAATTCCAAAGTACTGTATGTCAATCGTTCACTTAAGGTCATTAGGCACTTATGTAATTGTAGCTTTATCTTACCCTGGATAGGTAAATGTTTTTCTTTGTTACTATATAAGGTAAAGTGGGGTATGACATACCCCAAGGAAAAAAAAAATAAAACAAAAATACTTCGGTTTGAGATATTTCAAAATGCTTCAATACACAGTAATTCAACCCATTATCTTCGAATAGGGCCAGAAAAAATATAGTTTAACCCCCAAAATGCTATGCTCATCAATCGAGCTTTTTGCGCAGTTTCTTAAAAGGACGAGCAACACTGATCATGCAGCATCCACAAAAAACTGGCGGCAGCTGGCTCCACCCCAGCTGTGACGTAGATGGCTTCTAACCAATCAGAACTAAGTGTTGGACACACCAGAGGGGGGACCCAGGCCCGTAACCCCCCATGTTCACCTCCCACCAGTCATCTTGGGGGGAGGGTATTTCCCCCCTACCCTTCCTCCTTGTCCCTGTACTCCACTGGGGTCCTTCTTTTGTGTCTTGTGGTGGTCTCCTCCCATCCCTCCATCCCCATCCACCTCCCCCACCCCCATCCCCACCCCCTAGCACACAATATCTTTACCTCCCTGGCCTCGAATATTTTGCATATTTTTTACGCTTTATGGCACATGTTTTTGAATCATTACCTGTAATTTATTCGTGTCTTTGCCTACAGATATGCACATCACAATTATTTTAGCTGTCTTTATTCAAAACCCACTCGAAAAAGAAATTTTATTTTATGCCGATGCATGCAAGCATGTTGGAGCCTTCAAAAATGAAACGAAACGAAACGAAAACTAGCTAGATTTGACAACTCAGAGGGAAGGGGAGGAGAGAGGAGGGGAGGGAAGGGAAGGGGAGGGAGGAGACTGGAGGTATGGGGAAGAGAGAGGAGGAGAGGATAATTTTTACTGTTTATCATATTTTTATTGGGGGGTTCATGACATTTTCCCTAGCTAGATTTGACAGCTCAGTGGGGAGGGGAGAGGGGAGGGGAGGGGAGGTTAGGCAAGGGGAGGGGAGGGAAGGGGAGGTATGGGGAGAGTAGAGGAGGGGAGGATAATTTTTACTATTTATCATATTTATTTGGGAGGTTTGTCACCATTTTATTTTTTTCTAAGCACATTAAAATGGTTTAAAACATCTGTACACACCAAAAAAGTTGATTTTGGTGATTTTTGTACTTATTTTTGCGAAGAAAGCAGGTGCGAGCGGCATATTTTCTTTCTTGCTGGGGCCGTGACGGGTAACTATTATAAACTTTGACGGGCCATAGCTTGGTAACTATTGGGTCTAGGAGGTTGGGGTTTGCGTTTTCAGGTGTGTAAATTCAAGCTCTATATATCGGTCCTAAAACTTTTAACCTTTGACATAGTCCAAAAATAGGCCTGTTTTAGCGTCCTGGGGGGAAGTTGAGGCTGGAGAATTGCGTACCCTGGGGGTTAAATGAAAAAAATAGTATTTTTTTAAAAGTTTTCAGAAATTGGTGAAATTTTAGGGACACAAATTTGAAAATTAAATTTTGCAAAACTGAAAAGTAATATCGTGATTCCTTGGGTGGCTTGTGGTAGACTGATGTTGGGACCTTCTGTCTACAGAAGGAGAAAGACAGCAAATTAAAATAAAAAAATCACATGAGGGCTAAACTGAGGTTACATTATAGGTAAACTGGGGTATGACATACCCCAATGGCTCTGTAGAGCAAAAACAGAGCCAGGTACAGCTATGACCCCATCATCCCCATGAAGAGCTTCACTAGGCAGGAAGGAAATGAGACGGACAGATCTGTAGGCCTTATGCTCATGTTTTTAAAAATTAAATTTCAGGGACTGAGGTGTCTGATACCCCACACTACCTGTCCAGGGTTAAACGATGAAGGAAAGATCATAAATCGCCTGATTCGCGTTTCAATTTTTTTCAGTTAATACCCATTATTTGATGCCATGTTTTATATTTATTATAAAAAGAATAAACCACCATCACATTTACAACTTATATAATTCAAAAACTAGTGTACTTACTAAATAAACTGATATGTATATAAATGACGGGGAATCGTCCTGACTGCAAATTGACTTGACGGCGCATTGTCCCAACTCCGAGGCTAAGGGACAGTAAGGGCTTCACAATCCTCACTCATCACTATCTGAACTGGCTGGCTGGGCAGGGCTGGCCGATGAGGCTGGACTGGTGGACGAGTGTGTGTTATCCAGCGCCGACTGTGTGGGAATGTTTGCATTGTGTTCACTGTTCACTGAGCCACGGATGATCCATTGTTGTAGCGAATCGTTCCCATCATAAAGCGAGCGTAGGGCACTAGAATGTCGACATCGTATAAGTGAAATACAGTAATCCCTACACTATCCAATGTAATAGAGCCAAAGGCATGTCCGGAAAGTGGTCCCGTCCGGAAAGTGGACCCCTGCCTCCTGGACTGGTAATTAAGGACCCTAACCCAGCCTAACTTTGAAAGCCACCTAAATAACTCCCTACCGGACATGCATAGTACCTATTTTAAACCCTATTCACACCAATAATGGACATAAAGCATGAAATAAATGAAAAGGAACCAAAGAATGAGGAATTAGAAGTGGCTGTACCTCAGCCAGGATACTTACAGCACATCTGTGGCCGCCTTCTCTGGCTTTGGCAGTGGTGAAAATGCTCTTGAAGCATGTACAATAATCCACTGTTGTGCTGCACTTAATTCTTGCACTGTGAGTTATTGTTTAACACTGCACATTGTTCTTAACTGTACCACGCCAGTTTCAACTGCCAATATGCACACCACAGCTAATCCTTTGCACTCTAAATTCTGATTTCTTAACACTGCACAACACTGTAAATTCCCATGTGGTCTAGCGGCGAGGTATTGCAGTTTATTCACTGTTTATTCACAAAAAATGAGCATGTGTGGCTATCATTGCGATAAGCATCTGCTCTCGATCGTAGTTGGGCTATAACTATTGATGAAGGGGAAACAGAGTTGCCAGATCGCAACAGCCACATTACCAAACTCCTCAATTTTCATTACCAAATTCATAAAGCTAGCATTTATTCTCCACTAATTACAGTATATATACAAGTGGAAATACATGTAATCACTCTTCTTATAATTAACAGCATGTTGATTATTTTCACACCATGTTGGCTAGCAGATTAATCAGAGAAGGCAGACAATCCACCATCTCCATCCTGTGTATCCTTATACATGTGAAAAATCCTTTTGGTAGTGCATTATTCTGATTCATTACCAAATTGGCCCACATTTGGTAATGAAAAATACCAAATGGCAACCCTGAGGGGGGAAGGGGGGGAAGGAAGGGGGGAAGGGTCCATGGTGTAACAGCTGCTTGGTGCCGCGCGGCAATTTCAAATTATGGGTGGGAAAAAATTCAAATTTTGGGGGGATTTTTTTCTTTTTTTGGCCATTTTTGGGTTCCGAAGGTCCAAGCCCACAATATCCAGTAAGTGGGGATGTCCGGAAAGTGTGCGTCCGGAGAGTACAGGGATTACTGTATATATATACAGTATATATATATATATATATATATATATATATATATATATATATATATATATTGTACGTAAACAGTAAACCCACAATATACAGAGCCCTCTTTTAATGAATTTCAGCTTTAGTGACCACCTTGAGCTGGCAGAACATTATGTTCATTAACAAATTTTTGTTCGATTAAATAATGGATGTGTGGGATACACCACCCAGTGTGGCATCCCTACACACACAATGCATGCAAAAACACACACAAATGCCCATGCTCCTCTGCATCTTGCAGAACACCTTATCAGTCTCTAGGTGACCAGCATCATGAAAGAAGCTATAAATAGAGCAATTATTGAGAAAAAAGAGCCATGTAGATTTAGTTGTATGTTATAGTGGACGACTGTACAGGTGGATGACGCTGTATCTTTAACTACCTAGTTTTATGTTATAGTGGACGACTGTACAGGTGGATGACGTTGTATATTTAACTACCTAGTTTTATGTTTTCGTGGATGACTGTACAGGTGGATGACGCTGTATATTTAACTACCAATGTTCGGTAAAACCCACCACGCCTGAGAAATTTCTGAACAGCCTGGTGTTTGGCCCTAATGAACTGTCGGCTTTAATGTCAAGGATCGGGTACTAATTAGTTCGTTATATTGAGCCTGTACTGTATATAGATACAGATAGATTGATAGATATAGATATGTAGATATATAGATATATAACCAAGTGCAGATGAAAACTTGCAAGTGTCATTCATAAATTTTTACACAGCTGCAACACAAATGTATCTAGAGTGCTTTGTTTGTTGTTCATGGCCCATAAGGTATTGCATGAGTTAATAGTTGCTATAGATAGGCAGACATTCAGTCCTAGTGTCACGAGTGGTCGCAATAGTTAAGTAGTTGGAGTAATGATATTACACTGTAGTGGTTAGAGTTGCTGTTATGATGACTGTGGTGATATATCAAGGAGTGGTATGAATATGCGCTCAGCCTTGAAATGTTTTAGCTCACGTTCCAGCCTTTTCTTTAAAGAAACATCCACCTAAGATTTTGAACTTCCTACTTCTGTGGTCATGCGGTATTATCTACTTGAGCCTATAAGTACATTATATCATTTGTGCTTGTTTATGCAGTTTAAAGTACTGGCATTGTTAAAGTGTTTGGTAAAATATGGTCCTTGATTAGCAGCACAGTCTGTATTGTGAGGCAGAGTAGCTATACTTGGATGTTCAGTTTCCCTGGATGTTATATGTTTTTTTTTTTTTTTTTTCTTCCCCCAATAGAGAAGGAACAAAAACTGGGAGGGAACCTACAAAGCTTGTTCTTTCAAAGTAAAGTTTAGAAATAGAAAACCAAAATAAATATTTGTTCATTTTGATATCCTGGATACTTTAGAAGGCTAGAGGCCATAATATACTGTACAGGTATACCCCAGTTTAACGATGCAATTGGTTAGGTAAAAATCCATCGTCAGGCGAGGTATCGTATGTCGGGGTAGATTTAACGTGATGGGATGCGTTTTTCAGCCATGGGTTTCCCCCCCAACCAAGTCCAAAACCCACCTGAATGAGCCCAAAAACAAGTTTACAGCCAATCTGAATAGCCTAACAGCTGTAAAAGAAGCTAACCTAAGCCTAACCACATGTAAATAACTCACTAAAACCAACAAATATAATCTGAAAATTGTCAAATATAAGTCTGGAAAAAAGCAAGCTTAGTAAACTGTACTCCAAAATGACATTGTTCACCCCACCTATGGCTAAAACACATTAATATAAGTCTAAAAACAGTTTATAAATCAAGCTAAACACAATTTTAGTATAAAATATTATCAAAATCAGTAAAAAAATAAAAACAAACTGTTAACCTTGGTTTGGCCATTGTTAGATGGGGTATGGTGGTATTTCTACCCCCATGGTATTTCTACCCCCATTGTTAAGCCAGGGTATAGCATCTAGGGGTATTGTATATGGAGGTATACCTGTACCGGTACATGGTAAATTACATATTCCTCTGCCATAGTTTCTGGTCACACTGTACCCTTCCTTTGACTGCAGGGAAATTGTATCCAGGATTTGGTCAAACAAAGTTTGATAGCTCAGCTTTAAAGTGCAATTTGAAATTGTGGTAAATTGAATAGAAAATAGTACCATCGTGAACTATTGCTATATCAGTCTAAAGAGTCTACAAACTACCTGTGTAGTGATGGATTATGGCTTTATTTGATGTGAAACTGTAGCTATGAATTCCTACTAGCCAGGGAAATGTGCAGAGAGTGAGCAGAAACTTTCATTTGTGAGTGTACTTTGGTCAATTGCCTTAAGTCCAAGGTAGATAAGGAGATGCAGAATGCCACAAGATGTTTGGTGTAAAATAAGATCTACAAGTTTACAAATCCTTCGTATATTTGTCACGTTGTACAGTACCCTCTTTTAACAAGCAAGAAAAAAATCAGTACATACTTGTACATGGATTTGTTCCCATTGAACATCACATGCTCATTTATATGAGAATTTATCAAATCTCAATCATATAAAGTACTCAGAACTGGTAATACTTCTCTCTAGTGGGAGAATTGATTTGGCTGTGAGAGCACTTGTCCTGAGTGTTTATGATTATTTACTTTATTTTACTTGCTTCCGAACTAGAAAAAATAAATATTTATTAAAAAATAAGATTTCACTGTCTAAACACCATTAAACACTTTTTTATTATCTGTATATCATGTGAAGCCACATACTGTTCAGAAGCAAGTAAATGAGAGTAGATCTGATGTAAAGTGCATTCATGATGAATGATTTTTATTGTATAGTAGTTATTATCCATGAACACAGTTGTTTATTATTATTACAGTACACAAACATTCCCAGTCCAATGGAACAAAGACTAATTCACAAACACTACCACTTCAGCATAACAGACTCACAAACACTACCATGAGATGGCACCAGAGCAAGTTTCTGTATCCATTTCTGACACTACATTTCAGGCCCTGCAGGGATGATTGCCTGCCTCCTCTGCCAGACATACTGGGGATGATCAGTATCAACAAAGACAACAACAACAACACTACACTACACCACACCACACCACAAAATGTTTCCTACATCTGGGCCTGCGTGCATAGCATTGGGCAGGAGATGGATCACACTATCCAGTGACAGTGGGGTGTTCATTTACCCTGTATATCAAGTGCCCTTCAGGACCCATGTAACATGGCTTGATATTTTAGTAAGCTGTCCATCTACAACAGGCCTATACAGTAAATATTACACCTAACAAGTACAGGACATTTGAAAATTTAGAAGCTACTCCTGTTAGGGTGTCAGTATGCTTGAAATCCTGTTGTCACAGATATAAAGTAAGTAAAACTTTATCATACGGTACCATACGTATAATACTTATTCATTATTCATTTAATACAGGCAGTACTTTTGCTCAATCAGCCACATATCAATGCTCCTCTTGTTTATGAATTGCAGCAAATTTTGCTCTCCACTACTGATGGGCAACATGATTACCATTTTCCTTATTATTATTTCATATTGTGATGAATTAACTGCTGTACAGAAGTTTGCTGCAATACTGTTATATATAGAATGTTAAATTTCTAAGATGCTGCAGACTTTTCAAATTTTTATTTGGAATGGGACTTACTTTTAGAATTGGAAAGGAATGATATTGTATCATAATGTTGGATTGAGTGATGTTTAAAAAACATAACCAAATTAATTTTAGATAAATCGAGTGCTTAGGCTTAGAATATTAGTGATCAGAATTAGCATTTCCTGACATATTAAATGTGCATGTGCCTTGTACATTCCATATCAGTTAAGTCCGATTACAGCACATGCATTTGTATTTTCTTGTCTGCAGCCTCTTAGAAACATTAATGTACTGTATTACAACCCTTTATATATAATTACTTGTCCTAGAAATATTATTGTGCATTTTTCAATGGAAGTTGGTTACTATACCGCATATGGAGATGTATTATATTGCATAATGGGAAGTGGTATAGTCCTTTGAAGTTGGGAAGACGACTGTCAGTAACTTTGGTGAGGTGGAGAAAACTACAGTTTTCATTATGGAGATATTAAGGAAATTTATATCTTCAAAAGTTATTTCTGTTTAGCGTTATTAGTGTTATGGAACTTCGCAATAGACGTATACTGTGTATCGTTATTCGCTTTGGATGTGTTGAAATTGAGCACAACAGTGGTCATCTTGATGTTTCTGAATGGTCCTCGAATTGCTTTAGTGCTGAGGTGAAGTGTCTAGCTGGGCATAATCAAAGATCACCCGGAAGATTTACGAAAAATCTTTAATAAATCGCATTGATCTGTTGGAGTAAATTGCTGACTCTGCACAACCTGTTGCAGACAAGATTCGCGTGGGCTGTCCAACCCCAGAGTATGAGCAGTCTTGCCTTCGACTCACCTGACCATGGGAGGGTTGCTTGCTCCCTGTGTGGAAAGCTTGTGAGAGGAGCCAAAATGAAGAGGCATCTCATGATCCACACTGGACAAAAGCCCTTTGGGTGTCCACACTGTCATCACCGAGCAAATCGTAAAGAAAATCTGGACGATCACATTCGTAGAAGACACACCGTATATGGAGAATTTCCTTTACAAGAAGGCTAACAATAAATCTAGTCATGTTTGCATTTGGTTTCTTGCTGTGAGACTTCAGCATAGGACAGGGTATTACCAAATCACATAGATTGAGGGTAACAGTAATTCAGATAGGTCTTGACCATTACAGTGTACCAATCTGATGGCTATACAGTGGAAACTTCATCATGCTTTAACCCTTTGACTAGTGGGATTTCCCAGTGCTGAAGAAAATCATCTGGCATTAACCAGAGTCAGATACAGTATGTATACAGTATTTAACAACAATAGTGAAAGGGTTAAATACAGTACATTGTTTTTAGCCTTTTGACTAGCAGGGATTTCCCATTGCTGTTCCCATTGCTAAGCAATATAGTCTGGCATTAAGCAAAGTAGAATATCCAAGTGCAGTACACTAGTGGAAGGGTTAAAGAAACCTTGTTGAGTTTATGCATTGCGATATTATGTGGGTTGCTTGAATACAAGCTTGAGGAAGCATACTAAGAGAACTTTGCTGTTATTTGTTGTATATAACATTGTTCTACAATATTTGAAACATTAGACCATTTAATTGTTTCCTTTTAAGGATGAGGGAAAGTGTAATGTGGGAAAGGAATCAGCATATCCATGTGACAAGGTACTCTGTTGTAGTGCCTTGAAGCATGTGGCAACTCACGATCTAGCCAGAATATATGTTCAGCACTTCTAGCTGACATATATTTCTTTAGTTTATAAGGAACATTATTATGATCAATAAATTTTTAGTTTGTTGTGCTTTTATCAAAGGTATATTGGGCATTTACAGTATATACAGTATAGTACAGTACAGTACAGTATGTATATATATACATATATATATATATATATATATATATATATACATACACCAGTAAAGATCTCTCTCTCTCTCTACAGTATATCTACATCTATCTATCTATCTGTGTGTGTATATATATATATATATATATATATATATATATATACACACCAGTAAAGATCTCTCTCTCTCTCTCTCTCTCTCTCTCTCTCTCTCTACAGTATATCTATATCTATCTATCTATCTATCTGTGTGTGTATATATATATATATATATATATATATATATATATATAAAGATATGTATCTCTCTCTCTTTCTCTGTATATGTACCGTATATATATATATGGAGCCTTTGTGGTACAGTGGTAGAGTGCACATTTCGTACACAGGTGAGCCGGGGTTCGCGCCCCACCAGGGTAATAAACTTTAGGAGTGTTCACCTGGCCACGTACTGCATTGGCGGACACAAGGGGTGCTGTGGTTGAACCAGTGTCGCTTACTATAAAGTATGCTTGCACCCAGTCAGCTTGCGTGGGCCGATTACGCTTGGTTCACAGACTACACACACATCCAAAGCCACTCCAACACTACAATTACACTTACAAGCACTTCTCACCCTACATACAATCTCTACCAGACAGTCTAAGCCACTTGGTAGAGATACACTGGCTGTATCATCCTGATTTCAGTCGGGTTAGGCCGGTCCTGCAGTGGATACTCAAAACGGCTGATGATGATAGATAGATAGATAGATAGATAGATATATACATATATATATATATATATATATATATATATATATATATATATATATATATATAAAGATTCTCTCTCTCTCTCTCTCTATGGTATAGTTTATCTGAAATGCAGTATTGTGGTTAAAGTGTACAGGGTATTTTACTTAAAAAAAAGTTGTGGAAGTATCACTCCCTCTGCATTGATACCATCCAGCACATTCCCAAAGCTGTGGTTGCTCCTTCCCCCTCATTCTTCATATATGGTTAATTGCATCTTTATGAGTCTGGTTTACAGTTTATAGACAGGTACATGTATACATTATTTGCCATTGGTTAGTCGTGCATTTGTCCTAGTTTATCACAATTTTACAGTATGTTGGCCAAGAGATACAGTTTAATATTCAAGAGAAAGCTTCCTGAATTGTATGAAATTTGTATACATGCCCATTAACCATATGCGATGCATATTTTTATTGTTTTATGATCAGAGCATTAGAATATCATTCTGTAATTAAATTCCGTCTGTTGTATGACATACATACGTCAGCATCATGAGTTGGAATAAAGCAGTGTCCTAGTAGGTTCATTTTGTTTAAAACTGAGTTGTTTTATTGGTATATAATATATACAGTACAATCCCAGCAATCCGGTATCCAGACAAACGGAATACTCAGAACAACGGGAAAATTCAAGGGCTGGTAAAAATGTCAGTAAGTTATAACTGTGCGCCAATTTGAATGGACCGCCAAACCGCCATTTGATAGTGTCACACGAGGCTGGGGGAAGTCAGACAAAGCGAGGTGGAGGCATTTCCGGCTGATGTAAATCCCTAGCAAATCCTCTTAACCACCCCTCCTCTCCCCCTCTTTCCCCTACTTGAATTCAGTCATCCTCCACACCTTCCAAAAATCACCAGTCTGCGTTTTGCCACCAGACAGTAAACAAGGTCTCTTACTATTGTGTTCCTCTGATAGACGGTAATTTGTACACTCCAAAATGCCTAAAGTGCAAACTAAACGTAAGCGTATCGTGCTTACTTTGAAACAGAAGCTGGACATATGCAACAGACTTGAAAAAGGCGAACATTATAAAACACTAATGGCTGAATATAAATGTTAATAGAAATGAAAGTTTACTTTGTTGGAAGAAAAATAAATAAATAATATGCCTGCATTTCATACGTACATCATTTATTTTATTTTCTGCAAAACAGCTGAGTGGCGGGTGAGGGGTGGAGTGATGGAGGTCAGGTAGGGAAGAAGAAGACAATCGGAAACGTAAACAAACTCACGTGGGGGCACAGGTGTTGTGATAATTCTACAGTGCAGTCTTAACACATCATCAGTTCACTAATAAATGTTCAAGCTCTTATTTCTATATTTTATTTTTCAATTTTTATGAGTACAGTACATATAATGAATACAGTAATTCGGTAAACAATGGACTGGTGTAATTTGCAGTACTGCTAGTTGCTAGACATTGCACACGTGCGTTATGACCATGGTGTGTGTTTACAAGGCAGTTTTTCAGGCGGAATCTCTTAGTGTAACCCCTAATGTGACTGGTGAGTACCTGAACTGTATTTACTGCTGTGATAGCCTTTGTATAGATTTGACTTGAAAATCAGAAATACGGGAAAAATCTGTAACCGGGAAGGTAAATTCCCCGAGCCACCCGGTTAACTGGGATTGTACTGTATATATATATATATATATATATATATACTGTATCTGTCTATTGCCAGACGCCTCAATCCCATTCGGGGTGGCCACAAACAAATCGCCTCCACGTTGCCCTGTCTCCCGCCATTTCACTGCCCTTCTCCCAACTCTCACCCCCATCTCTCATATACCTCTCCACCCCATCCCTCCATCTCATCCTTGGCCTCCCCCTCCCTCTTCCCCCCTCCACCTCACTCACTTACACTCTTCGTCAGTCTTTCACCCTCCATCCTCTCCACATGGCCAAATATATATATATATATATATATATATATATATATATATAATGGTCATTTTGCATACAGAGTATACAGTGATGTACTGAAAATCTACTGAAGTAGGATGAAGTTATGAATATATATATATATATATATATATATATATATATATATATATATGTATATATAAATATATATAATGGTCATTTTGCATACAGAGTATACAGTGATGTACTGAAAATCTACTGAAGTAGGATGAAGTTATGAATAGATGATGAATGAAATAGGTAACACATTTGTTAAGTGATTAACCAACTTCCATGTTCTACTGTCGATGCATTACTTAAAATTTTCATTTATATAAATATACATATACTGTACGTACACAGTATAAGTAATCACTCGATTATCCGGACGCTCTGTATCCATACACGCTCTGTACACAGACGTTAGGCCTTGGGTCTATTATTTTCCTGTCCGGATTTATTTGTCCTTGTCCGAACATAAAGTTCCGACATCAGCAGCTGGGCGGCCGACGGGTTACAAAAATCAGCTGGGTGGCTTGCTGGCCTCTCTGTTCATGTGTGGGTAATAGACTGTAACCAACAAGCTGAGCTAAAATGGCTATCTGGATCCCTGCTGAATGGTCAAAGTGCCTCGGCCACCTGATTCACTTGGATGCTACTGGCTGCACGTGGGTAATGGACTGTAACCCACAGTCTGAACCAAAATGGCTGTACAGATCCCTACCAAATGGTCAAAGTCCTTTGGCCACCCAGATCATTTGGATGCTAATGGCTGTGCATGAGTAATACGGAGTAATACAGACCGCAACGCACTAGCTGACTAAAAACGCCCATCAGGCTCGTCACCGAGTGGTCAAAGTCCCACTGCTGGTTGGATCAGTGGGAGTGTACTGGTCTCGTTTGAGTAACACAGAACCTAACCCACCAGCAGGGCAAAAGCACCCATCTGTCTCCTTACTGAACGGTCAAAGTGCCCCGGCACCCCCCCCCCACCATCCCTCCTCTGTCTTCTCCCATGCTCACCTCCGCCAGGCTTATCTTCCTCCCCATCCCTCAGTCCTTCCCTACCTTAGCATCGCTTGTCCTGCCTCCCACCCTCCCTCCATCGCCACAAGTGAGTTTTTTAGCCTTTGGCGATTTATTCGAATGCTGCACTATTGGTTGAATCGAAATTCCGAAAACACCATGAGGAAGCTCATGAAATTCTGCATCTAGATATATGCTTAGCTCTTGCACAGTGTGGGCAAAGTTTTGTGCCAGGATGTTGGGAAGTTATCTGAAAGAATTTTTTACTCTTCAACAAGTTTATTCTCACTGCATTTCTGTACTTTTTCTCACCAGTTTAGTGTGTTTTTATTAGCTTATAGTATAAACACCAGCGAAGATGTCGTTATCTAATTTATACCAATACAACCAATTGCCTGGAGCATATTTGGCCAATGGAAAGTTTTTCTTTGTGCCAAGAAAGCAGCCATCACTCTTCTGTTGTCCCAGAAACTTTTCTTATGGTTCTCGAGAGGGTTAAAAATACTTATTGCAACCATTGTCTTCATTGATTTTTTTGGGGAACTTTTGTTGTTTATGCATTGCTTCTTTAGTGTCTAGGATTGGATATTCCCATGTGTGTTTTGATGTGTATGTGCAGCTGAAAGACCGGAGAATGCTGCCAAAATTAGGAGGGGTACTGTACGTTATAGGTAGGATATTTTGTTTATTTTTGTTGTTTATGCATTGTTTTCTTAGTGTCTATCATTACATTGGATATTCCTATGTGTGTTTTGATGTTTAAATACAGCTGGAAGACTGAAGAACACTACCAAAATTAGGAGGGGTACTGTACATATAGGTTGTTTATAGGTAGTAGGTTAGATATAGGCAGGGTATGGGTACAGTAGAGGATATTGATCTGTATTCAGATTTTTTCTTATATCTGGACAAGCCTTTGGCTCTATTATGTTGGATAATCGAGGGATTACTGTATACAATAGATGCTCTGAT